>NC_040897.2:10791151-11129365 GCF_900634795.4 Betta splendens | reverse complement strand
CATTTTGGGAGAAGATGCAACAGGAAACAAACGTGATTGGATCCGAACCGGGCTCGGTGAAAAGTAAGCAGCACAAGCCCCGGCTCTCCGTCCCCGTCCTTTGAAGTCACGCTGTTGGTATGCAGTCAGCCGCAGCGTGGACGAGCTAATGCAGATGGTTCCTTTCAACCGGATCAAACGGATAATTCAGCTCCTCTCGGATCAACCCATTTAAGTAAAGTTGGCGCTCGCGCTCCTCCTAACGTGCCGTCTCGCTAAAAGATGACGCACTTCCAATTCACCATCGGTACGAACCCCCCTCCGACTTCAGCTCGCCTCATTTCCAGCTAAACGCCACCTGCCCATCTAAATGCATGCGCTGGGCTGACATCAGCGCTTTGATTTCGCATTGACGTCAGTGATCATCTCACGTCTACTGTGCGCAAGAAGACAAAGCCTAATGAAGTTATTGTCACGGTGAGTGACTGGCTTTCCTCCCTGGTACGAGTTAATCAGATATAATCAGAATTGATTTTACTTAAATGACTAAAGTAGTATTGATTACACAGGAATCTGCTTCTCATTGGGCCAAAGGCAGCGATGGAAATGTCCTTTTACCGTCCAGTTACAAATCTGAGTAACTTATCTTCACTTCAAGGATTGAACATCTACTTCAAAAAGTATTAAACCACAAAAACGTTTACGTTAAATGAATGAAATGTTTGAGATGAGCATGAACACAGAAACGAGTGACTGTTCCCATCAGTCTTGATGGGAATTTCCTGCAACTCAAATGGCAAATTAGCTTCCGTGTAAGGAGGTAAATACATGTTTGCTTGTGAAAATACCCATCAGAAAAGCAGCTGCACTCGGGATTCGGTCTGATTTGTGCTGGCTCTCGCGCTCGCAGCGCTAAGTAGACTTCGCCTTGAGAGCACACACTGAAAAAGTCATAGCACACGCACATTCGATGCAGAGCAAACACTACTGACGAGGCACAATCTACATCGAGGCCGTAGTTTCAAGGGTTTGGCTGAATTTTAAACACAAGTGGACTTAGCAGTTTGTCTAATAATATATTTAATCCTAATATCTCCTAATGGGCCTTATAATAACATAGATTCCTATTGTGTATAGGGACCATCAGAAGTGCATCGTTTAGATTTGCATTGACTTTGTGTTCTCTCCACAGCTGAAGGCAAAGTCACAGCCCAGGCACTTAAATCCAAGATGTCCGTAATAAACCCAAGACACAACGTGACTGTAAAGAAACTCGGGAGACCCGAGAAAAGGACACGAGAAATTAAATGCACGGGTCACTTGGGGAAAGTGTCTCTATCCCAGTTCAGTCAAGCAAAGATGCTCAGTAAATGAGAAACACAGTCACTCAAGGACAAGGACACTAAATTATTCCAACTCACTGGCCTTTTCTCAGGAACTCACCACATCCGCGGAGGTAACGCAAAAATATTAGCATCTGTGCCGAGTCCGCGGAGAAGGAACAGCTGCAGAGAGTAAACAAATAGCTAATCTGACTTTAGCCACCGGCTGAGAACTGGCCTGACACAATAAACTGAGGAGATTGGTCTAAATCCCAGCGTAAGCTCTGCCCACGGGCCGTGTGGGCACGACACCACAGCCACGCTCTATTCCTGCACCTCCCCGTGCTTTGCCTAACGCCGTTTTCGTGGTCTCGGCCCAATCCGATGCGTTGCACCTTCTCTGGTTCCGTGACAGCTGAAACGCACAGGCAGCGCTTCGCCTGGTGGCAGAGCACGGCCACAGGGGGTCACTGTTGCTGTACGAAATCAGAAATGCCCTCAGACAATCTCGAAATATTTGCAGCTATAAGCGTTTTTACTGATCGGAAATGTGGCAAAGACGAGGTCGGATGAAAAGGAGGAGATTCTTTTTGAATGCGTAACCATTGCTCGCTCATGTTTTCCAGATCTCCCCTTTAAAAGATTTACAGCAGATCTTACCACATCTTGTTCAAGTCCTACATGCAGATATTTCAAAGCTGTATGTGTAACGCTTGAACATGGGCCCATGGAAGAGCTGGTTCTGCACAGTGTGAGCTGTGGACAATCCAGCAGCAGCAGCAGCGAGAGGTTGGAAGACGGATGTTACATAAGAAGCTCATCAGTGGGGTAGTGGCCCACGCACTCTGCATCCTCTGTGGAATCTCTCACTGGTGATCGGCCTCTTGCTCAAAATAAGAACAAAATGGCTGAAGGGGAAAACGCATTTAAAATAAAATTCATGAATAATTAGCTGGAGCTGAGATGCTACTCGCGGCTAATAAACTGGGTGGAAACGGTGCCGCTCGGGATTAGATGGCATCAGACGCACACACACACACACACAAACACACACGATCATTCGTGCATTCCAATGCGTGCGCTGTGCTTTCCGCCACCTGTCTCCCAGAGTTCAGGTTGCCTTTGCGCCACATGGACAGTAAACAGAAAGCAGCGTGTGACTGCACGCTAGAAGAAAAACCACAATATCCTTGACCTTTACTAAAAGCCTGCGTGTTTGCTTGACAGCAGACTTCATGTCATGAACTGGCCTGTTGGGAAGTCTAATAAAAGGACCTAAACTATGATCTCTGATCATGTCATATTTGGATATTGTGCTAATTTTTTCTCAGATAATTAAATAATCTTATCAATAAAATTGATGATGAGCCAAAACAATGGATGAAATTGACTAAAATACCAGTTACATGATCAAAACCTAAAACATATTTCCATGTTGTCTTTAAACTACAAATATTTTGGTATTTGTATATTCTGGGTCAAATAACTTAGACATAATTAGAAAAATATGTGACAGTGATCCATTGGTTGTAGCCAATAGTGAACTGGGAGTCAGTTTTCTAAATTAATTAACTACATTATAAAAACAGTTGTTTGCGGCGTTATTGAGTCGTTCCCAAGCCGTATGGACGTTCGCCGCCTCGGCTCACGACGAACCCACCGACTGTGGCTGAACTGCAGACCTCCTCCTTCACCAGGTGTCCCACGATTGGTGGGGTTTTCACAGAGCGCCGCTGGCTTCCAGCTGCGTTTGCGGGTCAGGACCCTCCTCATTTCCCAGCAGATGGACGAGGGTCAGCACCGCTGTGGAAGCGCCAGCGCCGGCCCCCATGTGGCGTGTGCCGCGTGCCAATCGCCTGCCTCCGCTCTCACCGGCCCACAAACCCCTGTTGACTCCACACCCACTTGCCCATCCATCGCACAGGCAACCAGTTGCCTAGGCAACCTCAAAGCCCTCGCGCCTGTGTAAGTGTCAAGACAAATTCTATTTTACATTTTCCTCGCGCAGGAGTTCATTTCTCATTCATCCATTCATTCATGACTTTAGGTCCACATCTGCCTGTCTCTCTCCTCTCGCCGAGCGAGCGAGTCGGGTTGAATTTTAGCTCCGCCGTGAAACATCAGGGAGGCAGACGTGAAGACGCTGCGTTCTATCAGTCGCGCAGATGACAAGAGCTAATAAAACCGCCGCAGTCCTCCATCCCCACAAAGTAGGCCACGAGCCGAGATCTTCCTCAAATAGCTCCGATAAACGGGTATCATTGAAATTCCAATTACTACAGCGCGCGCGCGCTCCTTCCCCCGACGTGTTCAAAGGAAACCGAGACAGTCACGATCAAAACTAATCATCAAAACACAAACCGCTGAGTAAGCATGAGATCAGCAAATGGCACGATTTTTAATTACATAAGCGAAGATGAGGACGCGTCGTTGCAGCCGCACCTGAAATGTCCTGAGGGTTTCAACATCAACATCTACTCTTATGTCAAGATCGACAAAAAACAGTGTGAACGCATGTAAACAGTCAATATGAGACGCCTGAGTCCTCCACTTATTTTGATCTTCTCCAGTCATTTCCACAGCCAGCAGCACGGCCATCCGCCCAACCAGCTCCCCGTCACTAAATACCGCCGGCTTCCAATTTGTGCGTCTTTGTGCAAAGGAAACAAAGACTAGAGCGGCCGAATTGCGAGTAGAACTTAGTTCGACCCAGTTGCTTCTACATTCATCAATGCCAAGGCACTGTCAAAGGTGGCGTGACGCACAGGGAAACTCACTCTGAAGCACACGCACGGAAAAACAGCACGAATACACGGACACACACACACACACACACACACACACACACACACACACACACACACACACACACACACACACACACACACACACACACACACACACACACACACACACACACACACACACAGCTGGAGGTTGATGCTGTGCTCATCAGTATCACTGCTGCGGAGCCCTTTCCTGCACAAATCACAGCGGGGGAGCAGCCGAGGGAAGGGGAGAGGGATGCCGACATAAAGGCGCGCGCGGAAACAAAAGAATTCATGGGATGCAAATATCCCCTGGCTTAAACACAGGCAAAATATGCAGCAGGATGGAGGAAATCATCAGCTGGAGACTCGTATACAAACAACTAATCTCGGCTCGCTGTCGATTGAAGACAACTGCAATCAACCTTTTGGTGAAACGTGAACTGTTACACACAAATGGCGCAAAATGGTGCATCGCAACTGTTACACATACACAGCCTTAAAGAGAAACAAGCACCTTTATCAAGAGCGCCTTAGTGTTTCCATGGGTGTTGGATTTCTTTATTCCCCATTTCTAGTCTACATTCAACAGAGCACTGCTGTCAAGCTCTGTACAGCCGCCCACGTTCACCCTTGCAGAGTGCGAGAGAAAGGAAAGAGAGGGAGCGAGCAAGCGAGCGAGCGAGCGGGAGAGAGAGAGAGTGGGAGGGATAGAGGTAGAAGAGAAAACCTTGCTTTCACAGTGAGAGACCAACGATACATTATGGGAGGACAAACCATATTGCTCCATGCTGTTTTTCTTACAAACCACTACACGACCAAACAATGCGCGCACATACTGTAGAAACCCAAGGCACCGCGCCAGACCCTGATTACTATAGCCCCAGTGGCAACGCTGCCTGGAGCCCAAAGCAAATCCGTACACAAAGAGGTGCTGTTTGTTTCATATTCACCGAAACACATTTACCTTTCCTAAACTTCAGCTTCATGTCGGCAAATAGAGTTAAATGAAAAAAATCTATTTTCGGAAGAGTCGGTGTTTATCCCTCAGGTCAAAGCTGCATCGATTTTCATGGGGGGACAAGTCCTGCCTCCACGTTTCTATAACCCGTATGAAAAAGTGCAGCTTTTCAGTCTAGACGGACTTCGTGCTCAAGCGGCAGCGCGACTGTGGAGTGTGCGCTTCTGAAATGCAGCTTTCATAATTGAAGAGCAATAAAAAAAATAAATAAATAAATAAAAAGAGAGACGAGCGCATTCGCGTTACGTAAGACCAACAAGTTTCCATCAGAAAAACCTAGAATTATTCAGAAACGCGGGAGCTTAGCTTGGAGTCAAACCGTCTTGTGTGAAGCACATGAAAAGTTCAAAACAAGTATCAATTAGCAAATATTAGTATGAAACTCTAAAACTCCTCCCAGGACAGTGACGAGCAGGACCGCTCGTGACCCTGGCCCGTGTTCCTGCAGGCGACGGGATCAGAGGCAGTGGATCAGGGAGCACCAGCTCCTCTCGCGGGGGCGACAGACTCACGGCTCGGATTCGGCGCCGCGCAAACACGGACGCTCTCCTCCTCCCAAACGGCCCATTATAACTTCCCATCCCTGTCTCCCCGCCCTGCAGGAGACTAATCAGTGGCCACCAGTTTATTACAGCTGCTCTGACTGTTAGTTACGAAGGAAAAGCAGGCGCAGAAAAGAGATAATCAGACAATTTGGCAGCAGCCGTCCCCAGAGTGAACTAAAATTATTTCTCCGCGCGGCCTGAATTCCATCTGGCTCACCAACCACACCATCCGAGACAAAATGTTCCTTACTGTAGCTGGCCATAAGCATAAAGGATGCGTAACCATGGAGAGGGGATTCACTCACCATCTCAGCTCACATCACCAATTAGTCAACCTGTATTGAATCAAAAGACGAGCGGGTCAGAGCTGAGAGCATCCCATGCGCTCGCCATTATCTGCGGCGGGATTAGCGTTAATAAACAACGCAACAAATACAGCGAGATGCGTGAAGACATAAGCACGGGCTTTGTGCACGTTTGGGCTCATTATTTCTGCTGCTAGGCATTAGGTGGCTAGCGCTCTCATTACATGGGGGAAGACAGCTCTCCAAGGGAATAGAGCTTAGAAGGAGACCGTGCACCTCGCTCTAATTCAACCTCGACGGCTTCAAATTAGATGCTTCCCGCAAAAAGAGGGAGGCAGAGACAAAATCCGTTTTAATGCATTAAATGAAACCTGCCCATCAAATCATTTAAAAGGCACAGATTAGAGAATAACTGCAGTGATCCGAGGTGCGGCTTGATTGCGACGGGCCCTAAACCGACGCTTCTCTGCAGACGGTGACTAATCCGCGATCGGGGGATTTGTTCTTGCGCGCACGTTTCGGATGCCAGATGAGCTAGATGTTGTCTTGTTGAGCGGCAGGCCGGCCTACGTCAGCGCCGCGGGCCGGCGTCCAGCGCCGCGGAGCAAGGGTGCAGGACAGACAGGCGTGAACTGCAAAAAGGCCCTTTCCCTCCAGGATTCTCCTCTCGAGCCTGGCGGCGCTCCGAGCCTGTGAGTCTAACTCTGCCACCAGGCCGGGCCTTGGCATCGTCTACAGATGGCGGTGAACCGGGGGGTGAACAGGGAGATTAGGAAGAGAGCGATGACTGCACAGACTACACATCCGGCGACTGAGGCCCATTCTCCTCCTCCTCCTCGCACCGGGGCCGGATGCTCCCCTGTTTCTGCGCTTCAGCAAGGTGCTAAGCCGTTGATTAGTACCAGGACAGCCATAGGTTTGGGGAATAAGTCACTATAGTCCTATTCTAGTGTCAATGCAATTTAAAAACAAAAACAGGCTCCAAAATAAGTATAGTACTGAAAAAACATGATGGGTTCACTCCCACATTGCCATTGTGTTGTTTTATTACTACTGCAGAGTCAAACCAGACCCAAACCGGTGCAGCTGTAAAGAACACAAAACTATTAGAGCGACACATTAACAGCTCCGGCCAAAACCAAGCAAATCCTTTCTTTACCAACACATCCCTATTTGCAAAAGAGTTACAAACGGCTTGGGCTTAAAGCCTCATTATAGATAATCATTGCAAGGCAGTAGGAGTAAATCTGCGTTTGTGAGAAAGGAAGAATTAAGGAAGTGCAGGGGAAAGTGATGTCGATTGTGCGGCTCAGTGAATGAAAGATAAAAAGACGAAGAGCGAGAGAGAAAGTCGGCACGTCACAGCAAATTTCACACTCCGAGGCTGGCGAAGCGCATCATCGGGCCAAAAAAATGCTGAATTCAAGCCGCGTGGAAGGAGAGTTGCGTCAGCCGCGATTTTCTCCAAGTTCTGGAAGACTTTCAAGAGACGCGCTCGCCAGAAATCACGCTACGCGACGCCGAGAGAGCGCACGACAACAGTGGGAAGCGGCATCGGAGACTTCCCCGCTAGTTTCGGAAAAGTTGATGAGATGCGGAAAAAGGTGGCGAGAAAAATACGCAAATTATAGGCTCAGGCTCGGCAGCGGGGACGCGATAAGGAGCGGTGCGATGACAAAGGAGAGGGGAAGCATTTTGTCATTTTCTGTCAAATTGCTATCATTACCAATATGCACATTTGTGAATCATCAAAGCTGGTGATGGTGCCATCATCACCCTCTCAGTCATTTCTACCTCCAGATAACGCAGAGAGAGAGAGAGAGAAAGAGACAAAGAACAACTTAGAAAAACGTTGCCAGCTGATTCATTCATTCATTCATTCAGCTCTTCAGCAGCTTTGCTCTAACAGGGTGGAGGTCCAAGACTCCAACGTTACGTCCTTGATTCTGTAGTGATTAAAGAAGTGAGAGGGGAAACAGAAGAGTCCCATCACTAGATGCCGCTTCGCCAATTACAACACACATTGTAGCCGATGTTACAAAAGGCTCCTAAAATGGGCCAAAAGCAGACGTGAGGCCATTTTTTCCTTTGATTCGGGTGTGTAGATACGTGAATTAGATCATTTTACCAAATACTGTTTGAAGAGCGAAAACACAATCATGAACCGGATGTGATTATAAGTGGGGAGATGTGGAGTGTAAACAAGTATCTGAACCAAAAAAAAGAAAGACAAAATCCACTTTGTAAGAACATCTGGGAAGCCTGAATAACAATTCATTAGAGTTTGTAACCGCACAGAATGAGAAGCAAGGCCGACGTCAATTCTCAAGTCGCCATTTCTGAAGTGACTATAAACATTCATTGTCATGGGTTTCAAACTTAGGTGTTTTTGAAATTTTAGCTTCATTAGTTGTTTTCAAAAATAACTACTCAAACATTGTGGCTCAAGTTTGTTAATCAGAAAATGAACTCCAGTCCAAATTGGGAAAAAAAAGCAAATGATGCGATTAGATAAAAGCACACCCACTAACAAAGCCACTCACTCACACTACGGTCGGTCTTTCAGCGGCATCGTTTTACTCTAAATGTCAGCAACACAAAGTCCAATTCATTCCACCGCTTCAGACAGCCCCAAACCGCAGACCGTCACCGTGACCACAGGGATCTCAGTCAGCGTGAGCCGAAGGGTCGCGGGGGTTTGTTTTGACCGCGTCGGCCCGAGCACATGTCGAATGGCTGTGAGCGCCGAGTCGTGTTGTCCTCAGTGCTCAGACGGTGGCTCTCGCATCCGGCTCCTGCATCACGGACGCTTCCCCGGCGAGTGTGAAGTGGCTTCTAGCGGCCGCGGCCCGATGCGTCGCCACACGCTGAGCGGCGCTGTGCTGTTGAAACACGGGCCTCCGATGCCGCCGCCGCCGCGCTCGTGACAGCCATTAAACGCACGCCGCGTTGTGGAGCAAACATCCACCGGTTTGACACGTGGCATCGAGCGGGTGAGTGAGGAGCACGCGGCTTCGGCGTGTTTAACGCTCCCGATGGTGTGAAGTTCCTCCTATTTTGATCGGACCGTCAGTCACGACACGAATCCTCTGGCCACAGTATCGTATGGAAATTATGCACATCTTACACCGCGGCGAGGCTAAAACATACAGGATAATTATACGGTTGGCTTAGCCAGAGAAGAGCCACAGACAGATTAGACAAATTGCTACGTGCTAGGAGTGTCAGGGAAGTAGGGCAGCTGAGAGGACGGCATCCCCATCTGGGCTCCTCTCTGGAGGTTATCGCTCTGAGCAATCCCCACGCGCCACAGAAACAATCCGAAGGTCTTTGGTCTTCTTCATACTGCTCCTTCTTCTGTGCCGCCCCGCTTATAACCTGCCCAGGACTGAATGTGCCTCCCCATTCACAGAGCGGATGTCAAAAATGAGCAGCAATGTCAACATTCACCTTCAGTTGCTGAGTCTAAATATTAGCAGGCGCGGGCACAGAGAGCTGCGGAAAGGCTTTATATGAGGTCGGCTGCTGTAAAAGGCAGTGGTGTCTGTGTGTGAGTCTTACCTGCAGATTTGCATGATGTTGGGAATCCATCAAGGATGAAAGCAGGAGAGAGAGAGAGAAAGAAAACCCATTAGATGATGAGTAATATTCATTATAACATGAATGCATTTGTTTATTTATACCCAAATGTGGTTAAATGGATACGATAAAACATAAAGCCTGTGCACGGAGCTGATATTAAACGTTACTTTTTGCTGGATGTGCACATTGTCAACATATCAACCGTCGTTTACTCTCATTCCTCTTTAAAAAATCGAGCAACACCATCCGAAGTTTGACACCTTTCAGAATAAATCCTCCAACAAGCGCCTGATGGGTTTCGTTTCATTAAGTGTAATAAACGTGTTCACTTGACAGGAGTCTTCTGTTGATACCTATTATTACCGCGCCGCAATCTACCGAGGTGACTCAATAAAAAGGAGCCCAACAACACATATCAAAAAATTTAAATGAATTATTTATGAGATCATCACAAACAGCCACAAGTTGTCGGGACCTGCTTTATCCGGGATGAGTTTCTATGTGATTGACATTTTCTTTTTTTCTAAGATGTCAAAAATAAGTCAAAAGATGTCAAATCAGACCTTAGTGATAAATTCAACCTTTTCACTGCAGGTAGTAGAGTCTTTCTGCAGGTAAGTGTCAGATAGCGCAGCAATAAATATAAATTCAATATTAAAATGCATTTCTTCAGAACCTCGTGGTTGAAGCAATCACGGAGATGTTCTGTGTTGACTTTAGATCACGTCTGCCAGCGTCGTTTGATCCAGAACCTGCTGCCGAGCGAAAGCTTTACTGACAAAGCTCGTCCTCTGCTTTTATCAGAGTCGACAGAAACGGACCTGCCACCGTTCAGACATTAAAATAAGAAATAGCCATTACCATACATTTACATGAATTTTCTGCCCATCCTGACTAAATATTAAACCTATTAAAAGTTCAAGACAAGCTTCGTCTAAATATTTACACCAAAAGTGCTAAGAAACTTAACTTTTCTCCCGCATTGACATGACGAACATTAAGTTTAGGCTTCGACATTATGATCATTTTGAATATTTCATATCAACTCATTAAAAAGGTCTTTCGTAAACGAGGCACCCACAGAATGTTAGAGTGGGTGTTGTTGTCTCCAGATGGACACACAAGGATAAATTACCCAGGATGCTCATGTAGAGCTCCATTAAATACAACCATACAAAACATGATGTGCAAAAACAACTGTCTGTTTGTGTTGGACCCACTGCATGTCCAACAACTCAGCTGTCCAGAACCGCTCCGCATTTGTTCTTCCAGCCATAACTTATAACCATCACAACCATGGCCCCAAAGCCCAAAGATGATGAAATCTTAATTGAAATGTTAACTCTTTGTGGCCATGTACAGGTTTAAGGGAACGCCTGAATCAGCTTCTACCCGACTGGTAGCCAAGGCTCAGGTATCCTCCATCTACTGGGACTTGATCCCTTGGTCCAGTTCGGACCCACTGCAAACAAAGGTGTTTGAGCCAGTCCCAGTGATACAGGCTCAATTATACAGACGCTACAGAGTAAAAGAATGCGGCTAAAATCCTAGAATACTGTATACATGGACTGTGTCAGACAAGTAGAGTTAAGAGGCTTTTCTAGATGGCTGATTCACCTCCGCGACCCCAATTCCCGACCTGCCGTCACAACATGACACCGCTGGAACACCTTCGCCATGCCGCCCCGGCAGAAAACGAACCGAAGCCCCCGTTACGCCCGTCTTCTCAACACCCACCCATCCAGGTCAGGGCCAAAGGCCTGTGTGTGGTGAGGCTTACACATCCAAGAACCACACAAACACGCAGAGCTACTCCAGCCACCTACTAGTGTTACATAACACTGCCTACCCATCCACCAGCACATTTGAGCTGCACAGAGATGAATTGCCAGAGTTCGTACACGGCAACCGTAACACAATTCCCTTCCCAGTTTCCGCCTGAAAGACTTGTGAGGACAGATCCGCTGGGCTCCCGTGTCCGTCCTGACCACCACTAATCAGGCCCGAGTTCTCTCTCACCAGCCCACTAAAGGTAGGACCCGTTTCACTAAAAGCCTTATTGGCATGAAGGAACCACAGGAAGATTTGTTTTATAGTGCAAACAGACAAAAGGGAACTTTGAATTAGCTCGGGCCCAGTTTACTCGCCAATTTCAGGCCAAAGCTGCATTGGTGCCAGATTCGGACACAACAAAAGGACAGTCTACCTTTATGGGCTGAAGGCCTTTCCAAGCCAAATATGTAAAAAGACAATAATGTTGTGAGCAAAGACATTAGTGGGTGACTACTCTGTCATACAGAGTGTGTCTAATCAATCACCACAGACCTCAGCAAGTCGCAGTACAGTAGTGCTAAGGCACCTATTTTCTGAGGAAATAAATGTCTTGTTAATGTCTTGAAAAACGGATACCAAAGGCTCTCTGTGCTTTAATGCAGCCGCAGGGTGCATCTCTAGACACCAGTTGGTCCATTTTCACAACAGAATGGGCCCAAGAGCGCAGCAGGGCCCGAGATGTACTATGTGGCAGCACAAGTGTCATAATTCCTCCTTTAACCGAGCAGTGTTTCATTGCGGGCCAGCAGTTCGTTCCAGTACGCGAAACACAAAATTGAGGGAGAGCTCATCTTCTGAGAACAGTGTCAGCCTGCTGAACGGTGCACTTTTCACGCCAGATCCCTCAATGAGGAAAATCTCATCATCCGGACCGGAGCCGCTGAGAAGCAGTACGGACACGGTTCATATCAGGCTGATATCAGACGGCCCTGACGACGACGTGAGTGGACTGCATCGTCGTCAGCCGAGTCTCTTTGCACAGAAACGCTGTGTGTTTTTTTTGTTGGACCAAATGGTGCTTGTCAAACATTCTGGCAACTTTTTCTTCCAGATCTCCATAGTAACATCATTCATTAAGACCTCTACAGAACTGATTTACTTTTACCTTCTGATGCACACGCACTTAAATTCAGGCAAACAGTGCTACAGGAAGTAAACCCTTGACAGCTTGGAGCCAATGTCCTGCGTGAATAAAGCCTTTTCTGAAAACTCCTCAGATGTCGGGTCCAAAACGGGAACTGACCGAATCCCTTAAGGGGCTGTAGTACATGCAGTTCACATACTCCACCACATGACACGGGTCCTGGGTCACTGCCACGGGGATTCAGCAATGGAACAGATTTGGACTATTCCAGTCGAAGAAGGCAGGAAATGGGGGGGGGGGGGGGGGGGGGGGGGTATAAACAGTAAATGGAGGGTCACATTTCACTTCCGTTCTAGTGTTTCCCACAGAAAAATAAAACAAAATTTACAACAAATCTTCCTTGGAGTTTAGCGACGATTCACAAAACCAGCCGAGCCACGTGACAGATGCTTCAGTGCAGCGTCGGACTGCTTTATTTCACTGTATTAAAGCCCTCTACTGCAGCTTTTCATTTTCTAATTGTTACCACTGTGACTTGCATCTTCCCCCTCAATGAAACAGCAAAACAAGCCCCTGGCACGTTGCCTGCGTGGAGCCTTTGAAGGCAGCGAGCACAGGGGGAAGAGGACACGTCGACCCCCCCCCCAATCAAAACATCGACATCTCCAAAAGGAATGTGGGACCTGGGTGATAACGCTCAGCTGAAACGTGTTGAACAAGCACTACTGACAAGAGATCTAACCTCAGAGTCACGTTAAAAAGCCATCAGCTCAGTGACAAGAAATGGACGTATTCACAACGAGTATCTTCCATTTGCAGGATCAAAAAGGAAACCTAACAAATGGAAGGCGTGTCCTGAAAGAATGACTGAAAGCAGCAAAACTGTGACACGTCCTTGAGGGAATAATGTTGAGTTTCCACAACCTTTAAATAGTTTGCATGTTCTCAATTACTCGGCCCTCCAACACCAAAGCAATAAGCAGCACACTGTATGCTTTTATGCTGCAGCGCCATGTCCTCACATACTGCGGGCAACACTTCCTTCATCCGGCATTTTTTTTCCTGCTCTGCAAAGAAAATGTGCTCCCAAAGGGCCAGAAAAGTCCCCGCATGATATTTCGCTTGAAAGAGAAAAGGCGACTGTGGCTTATTTTTCCTGAAGTGCGAGATAACCAAGGCGTGATCACTGCTCTCTTTTGTCAAACGCTCCTTTATGGGAACGCGGCGGCGGCCGAGGTTGATCCGCTGCCACGATTCTCCATTCATCCCCAGTTAAATATCTAGCAACAAACTGGTGTCAGATGACCAGTTCTATTCTAAGCGCACTTGGTTCTTAACCGTGATCCTCTATCCATCCCCAACCTGGATGAGGCCAGAATCTTCCCACAGTTAGTCACGGGACTGCTGGCAGGCTGAGGGGACTTGGAGGCATATGCGCCTTTCCATCTGTTGCTCACTCACTGCTTTCCAAACCCCTTCCTCTGTCAGCAGCCATCTGTTTCCAGCCATACCCCACTGGCAGGAAACATGAGCACTTCCACCATAAGATATGGATGGTGCACAAATTTTTAAAAATGAAGCCACGGCAAATTCAGCTGACCACAGGAAGCAAGACGAGTTAAAACACGTGAATATCACAGGAAAACACTAAGGCTAAACCTCTTCTCCATTGATTACTTTTCACATCGATCAATCATTTGTGGGACTGTGATGTTCAGCTAATGAGCCGCTAACCTCATTTCAGCTGGTGTCAGCCTCTTAAAACACCATTATTTGATTTCCTTCATCATAAATGACAGTAAACTAATTACCCATGGGGTTTTGGACTGTTGCTCGTTCAAAAAGAGGCATTTCAGGACAATTAAAGCAAAATAACAATTTACTTCTGATACTTTATATACAATTATAAGCATTTCCAGTTGTTTCCAGTTTCCAGGACTACTACTACGACTTAAAGGAAATATACTGTATAATATTACATTACAGTCTTACACTAGGCTCCTGCGGCATTTGAAATACAGACACATCCTGAGAATTCACAATATGTCTGCAGCAGAAAAAACACCAACGATATCACATCAAATATCCTGAGATTTTGTTCTGGTCTCTTTCATCTCAGTCTAATGAAGACGCTTAATTCCAATTACTCATGGATTCAAACATTTATCCCTTATCATGCAGCTCAGCCTTTGTCTAAAACATTAGATCAGACCTACTCCACGCTATTACCAACATCAGAATAGCACAGGACAGACACAGCATCAACCTTCTTCTCGTAGGAGATGAGGCTGGGCATTCTCCGCATTTCCATTTGGACAGAAAGCCTGACCAGCTCACCCCTGGCCCTACACATTCACAACACAAGGAAAAAAATTGTTGTCCATCAATGGCAGAGAGAGGCCCTTTGTTCGGCAGCACAATGGAGGACATTCTGCTGTGGAGGATAGCGTCACATTCAATAAGCTAATGCTAGGGGGCTACAGCCGAGCGTGCACAGCAGGGTTCGTGCAGAAATAGCAGCGTGACCCCCGCAGACCTCCCAGACCCTCAGACCCAGGCTCTGTTCGCAGCCCATCTCTGCTTGACCCGCGGTCAAGAGCCGGGCGCCGTTATAAAGCATTACAATTAGGACGGGGACGCAGTGAGCGGTCCGACGCCGGGGATGAGATGGTTGATAGGCTAATCACAAAACAAGGAGTCGTTAGGGAGCAGGGCGAGTGCAAACACACTTATCTGATGTGCATCTGTTTAGGGGGGAGGAGGGTGGGGGGGGTGCTGTTACTACATCCCTCAAGAATAGACCTGTGACACGAACTTTTTCAATGTGTTTTCAACGCGGCTCTAAGAGACCCAACGTGGCTGCAACGCGAGACTTTCCGTGCGCATCACAGTCTGCAGACGCTACAGAGGATCTGACGGCATCTTGTGTGAATGGGAAATGAAAAGGAGCTTATACTTTTATCAGTCCCTGCGGAGGATCTGACGCAGGCGCTTCATGCACATATCAGGTGTTCAGATTCACATCCACGGGCTCAACGCAGAGCTTGACAGGGCTTTCATTGGCCTCTGACGCCAGAGATGCAGCCAATTAGCTCTATCCACATACGGTGACTGGATCGCTCCATACAAACCCGCAAAAGGCTTATTTTTTTGTTGATCTGAGCGAGTTGATCTCATCAAATATTCACCAGCACAAAGTTAAAAGGACAAAGCAAACGGGCTGGAGGCCTTCTGCTGTAAGATGCATGACATTTACAGAAACACTACTCTTCATGCAGCAAAGCAAAGAGGATTATTATTTTACATGACTGAAAAAAAAATAGAACCATGTTACCATGTTAGCAGAAAACCTGTCCGCAGGGGGGTTACACGCCTGGAAATGCACCTTATAAACATGAATATGGTTTGTTAACCTGAACTAAAGCAGAGAATGTACAAACAAGAGGCAGTGGATTGATGGAGGTCTGTCATTGTGAAACGTTGTCTCTAAACTCCCTCTGGGCTCTGACAGACACGGAGTCGCGTCCATCTTTCCATCCAAGTTGCAGCATGAATGTAAATTGGCATGTTTTACATTCAAACTGAATGTAATGAATTCACGTTGCGTCCTGCGAGTATCTAAACAGTTTACAGGCTAAAAAAGGCATTATAAGCACGAGAGCTTCATGATAAGCAAGTTTAATGTCAAACCCTGTTTATCATTTAATTAAAATTTCACCTGCTGTGTATGCACATATTTATATGGCAAATATATGCATAGAATATGAGGAGTTGACGTGGTGGTGGAATAAAAGAAGCTAATCACAGTGTAAGGTGGTGGAAAACTCCTTTAGTGTTGCCTGATGGGAAAACGAGAAGCATCTTTAGAAACTACAGTCAAAGTGATTTAGCATATAAAGAATAACTAAGAGACAAACCATAGTTGGGCCTCATCCATGCTTCACAGATGTATTTATGCGAGGGTATATTTGGGCAGAAAAATCTACAACTAGTAAACACTCACTGCGCTGCTCTATAAACAGCAGCATTCCACATTAACAGCAATTTACACTGACATACTGTGTACGAGACACAGCTGGTGGTATTGACAGACATGTCTAACGCTAACGGTTTCTAATCCATATTCACAGATACAGTTTTGAAATATAATGAGCACATTGTGGAGACCTCGGCTGCCAGAAGCAGCAGCGGTGGCAGCATTCTCCTGACACAGATGGTCTGCAGAGACAACTGCAAGGAGGGTCCACCCCATCGCATCTGAACCCCGAAGCCACACGTGCACGAATGTGCCCGCTCACACTCACACAAGCAGGACACCTGGTCGAGAGTTCCCCGTTAACCCACTGCATGGCCTTGAATGGTGGGAAGAAGCCGGACACTGGCAACAGCATGCAGAATAAACCGTGTTAATTAGGGTCATTCGGTGTTTTACAGCTCTGTGGTCACGAAGACATGAATCCTGCTTCAGCAAGAATAGAAAAATGAATTATCGTCCCCTCCTTGTGATTAGCAGATGAGCACTCGACTCACGCTCTCCTCGGCAATTGACTAGGAGAGGGAGATGCAGTGTGTACCAGGGAGCTGTTTAGGGGCCACACAAAGCCGGCAAAGAGCTGCCACACTTCAGTCTGTGTGCTTTTTGTGTCTCTCTGTGTCGTCCCTAGTTCTGTTTGAGCACACAATGTCCCATTGTTCAGCCTTGTTAGTCCTTTCTTCAAATCCCAAGCCCCCCCCCCCGAGTAGATCTGGGTTTAGGTGACTGTCCTTGCTCTGACATAGGAAAATGAATGCCATTGCACCTTTAAAGAGTTTACTCAGGATACAAGAAAATATTATAACAATCATAAGCAGGATGTCCAGGATGTAGACCCCCCCCCCATTACCTCACTGAGCTGCAGAAGCCCCTTGACTACAGGTGCTTTTATATTTACCCAGTCCTTGAAAAACAAAACTCCCACTGCCACCAGAACCACAGCAACCAATGGACCGGTCACCTTAACATTAATGACTAAAAGATCTGGACTGTTCATAACAATCGCATTTCCATCTAATTAAACTCCTGAGAACATAGCTGCTAATTTAAACAATTAATTATACAGGGAACACAGTATCCAGTGATCCGACAGGTTCAATATTCATGAGCCTGGATCTGAAAGCAGATTTATGATTTAATGTAGAATGTAATCACACAGTACATGTTTACTTATCGCATTAGCATTCATCACATTGGTTTAGCTTTGGTTTTCTATGTCTATATCCATTTGGTACGTTTGTGGTTCCAGCTGTGCTGCGCTCTCGTCCGTAAATCACTGCGTATCTGTCGCGGGTTCCAGCTGTTGGTTGTAACAGTGGTTTGGCTCTGACAGGATTCAAATGTTCCGTCATGAGGCCGGTCGCAGACAGGAGCTATGAGCTGGTGGCTCACGTGGATAAAAGGCTCAACGTGTCACACAGCAGCGACTAAGTTTAGTTTGACACCGACCAGGGAATTTAAGCGCCATCGTAGCACTGAGTCAGTGACAGAGCTCCAGCGTTCAGATTCTAGTCCATAGATGGGGAACTTCACTTCCACCTTGAAAAAAAGGGGCCACAGAACAAAAGGTCAAACTCGTGTGCATCCGCTGCTATTTGCCATTTGGTAGCTTACCAATTTATTAATGAATTTGCATCAAGAGACTCCAAAGTGACTCCACATCGGCAGGTTTGGCACAAATCCTCGCAGCTTATCACGACTTACTTGTTTTTCTATTTCAGATCAGCTTCTGTCCTCGATTCACTGGAATCATTTATAAGAAAAGCCAAAAGGAGGAAAACAAAGGCTCGCTTATCTGTCACGTGTGCTTCGTAGTCGTAATATAAATTGGCTCACAGAACCCAAACAGCGGCCTGAATATCAATCACTAAAAATGGAACGTGAGACGGAAAAAGAAAAGCAGCGGGGCACTTCATCGCCATATAAAGGTCTCCTTAATCAACAAAACAACGGGGAGACCTTAGTAACGATGGGAATTCATTTTGTAAGGGCTGTAATTTCTATTCACTCTTTCTTCGGCGCTTTCAGCTAAATGTATGAGCCACTGGTTCCTTAGCAACAGACTCTGCAATGATGCAAGATTGAGGAGCAGATCTGCAGTTCCAGGGCGCAGGTGAAGACAAGTCGGACGGCGTCTCCTGTAGCGGCGCCTAAAAGCCTCGTGGACGTGCAGTCATTAAGGCGGCTGCATCTCATTTGGGGAGAGGACAAAACCAGCTTGACCTACAATTTGCACTCATACGTATCAACGACCACTCTCTGTGCATTAAAAGCCAAACTCCATCCGGACCGAGTTACCATGGAGCCAAGCAGATCTATAAACACGGCAATGCATTTATTAAGCTATTTAGTCATTTACCAGGAGATATGAGCCCCTATTATGTTTATTCCCAGCCACACAAGAACAATGGGATATCCTCCCAAGAGACCGAAGGAGCAACTGAGAGCTGGTGCATGTTCCTGGGCTTTTGTTTAGCTTCAGCAATCACACGGAACCGTCACAGAGGCACCGGTTCCTGCAGCGACAGATGCCACGGTGCACAATGCTGCAGCCCATATGTCAGCTCCTGCCCTCAGACGCGACCCGGTATTCATGAACAGAGCCAGACGCCGGCGTCGAGCGTTTCCTGCGGGTAGTTAAAGGGCATCGAGGGAGCAGCGGGAGCCATAAAGCTGACGAAGGCCCAGCAGCGCGCGGGAGACCACAATAAAAGTAAAGTCCAACGCCGCAAACCTACTACTACTCCAGCGCTGTGCAAATTTATGACGCCCTGCAGTGGTAAAGCGCTGACGGAGGGGGTTTGCCGCCAGTTTCATGTCAAGAGTCTCTCAGGAAGTCGAACACAGCGCTCGTATCAAAAGAGATTCGTGAATGAACAAAGCAATAACCTTGTTGTTTTTAAAAAGCACATCTAAAAAAGGGAGAAAAACCTCACAAAAGGCGCCGCTGTCCTAGACGGAGACAGAGTAAAGACGAGCCTTCACTGACGAAGCTATGCAGCTAACCTAAGTCACCAGACCAGGAAAATCAAGGTAGAGGTGGGAACCAGCAGGCCCACGTGTTGAACGTTGCTTCTCACACAGGAACGTGGGGTGGATCTACAAATCACAAACCGAAGCGCACAGATCTGCACGTAGCTGATCTCGTGGTCGTACGGGGGGAAATCAGGGAGCATTAGCGACTGTATCTGCAGCAAGTGTTTATTATTGATCCGTGTTTGCAGCTGAACCATTACAGTCTGGCTCCAACCAACACACATTAGTTTTGCATCACCCATCACTTCCCCACTGCCGGTAAGAAACAGCCCGACGAAGCTCAATTGTGCCTCATTACACTTCTCAAATTAAGACACGATGATGATGCTGCGATGATCACGGGTCACGACGGCGCCTGCAACTCCTTCCTTTACATCTGCCTATTCAAAACGTCATGCAAATGCATTAAACGCAGGCACGGGCGGCCCTGGGGCCAAAAGGTGGACGCCGCGGCAACGGCGATAACGCTGCGAGAGCAGAATCTGGCAGGAAGTGAAGCGGCAGGGTGTCACGCGGGCAGCGAGTGGATACATGGGTGGGTGAGTAGCAGCGAGCAGCACACGAGAAACCGCTACCCCCCCCCCCCCCCCCCCAGCATCATCCAACCCTGGGCAGGTAACAACACCTGGAATTGATTTCCGCCGTGACAGAGAACGTACCGACCGAGGGGCTTTACAACCAAACCCCCGAAAGCGTCCATCATCCCTTTTCCGGTGGCCGCCCACTTTATTGCTTCTTCTTCTCTCGCTGCAGAGGACGAGCTGGGAACCAGGGTCCCCTACAGCAAGCAGCTCTGCTGCCATTAAACATTTGGGAGCTAATTACAACTGCAGTCTGTCTCACACTGCAGAGTGTGGGGACAACACCCCCCCCCCCCCCCCACCAGCCCAAAGTGTGATTGTTGACAGTGGGGTGTGCGCCCATGACAATGTTGCCATGTGTGCACAAAAGGCAGGAAAAGGAGACCCCCCCCCCCCAAACCACCCCTCCGGCAAAACAGACACACAACACCCCCTGTTCCCTGACCCTCAATGAATGAAAGGCACCAAACGACAGTGAAATCGCAGCGCGGCTCCCTCCTACTCACCTTCGATGGAGATCACATGCTCCCGGATCTGGTTCTGCAGGGCCAGGTCGTCTATGCGCTCGATCAGGTCGTAGATCGCGTAAATGTTCGGGTGGACTGACTCGAACCGGTGGATCTCCGCCCTGATCGCTGCGGAGTTGGACAAGACGAACTGCGAGCCCGCCGGGCCGGGCTGGGCAGCCTGGCCCGAGACGGTCCCCGAACCGAACTGGCCGGCCCCCGAGCTTGCGGACGATCCGGATCCGAACTGGGACGGGATGGACTGGGGCACTGGCACGGGAACCGGGGCCGGGACCGTGCCTGGAGTGGGCATGGCCGGCTGAGACTGCTGGGAGATACCGGACACTGGGACGCTCGACTGGAAATTCATCTCGGGTATTTCTCCTGGTTTGTGGGGAGCGACTAAGTCTTCGCGCGGCGGCGACGCGGACGGGCAGACTACACTACGATTTAGGACTCGAGCGACGCGAACAAAAGAAGTCCGCGCGAACTAGTGGTCTGGAAAACGATCGGCGCAGACGCATCAATAGTTGGTCGCCAGTTGCAACAAAACGCGTTTCGTGTTCATATCAGAACAAGTTGACTGTGATTCATTTTCCGTTTTTGGCCGGATCTGGGCCCTTTTCTGTGGCTCGCGAACCCGCAGTCCCTACCACCGGACACTCCTTTATGGGCTGCGGCGCTGCTTCGGTCGAACCCGTTTCCTCGGCGGCTCGGTTCGGAGCAGACAATGGGCTCGGCTTCTGCGAGGCGCCCCGGTCCGCTGCCTTGAACGCGTCGTTTCTGCGCTGAGGCGAAATCGCGTTTAGTCCTCTTTGGTCCAAGTGGTCCCTGCCCAGCGCCCTCCTCCGCATGCTGAAACGTCACCCATCACGTAATTGTACTTGAGATGGGGGAGGGTGTGATTGGATTTGGCGGAGAGGGGGGGGAGAATCGCAACGTGCGCGCCATCATAATAACATACCTGGCGGTTACGCAACCGCAAAAGGAAGCGCGCGGAGGTGCGAGTAGACGCCGCGACTACATTAGAAGCGCCATTTGTTTTCAATTGCGCATTGGCTTGTGTTAATCAGAAGTCGCGAGCCAGTGTTTCCCACGCAGGGCCTACACGCTCACACTTTCCCTTAGCGTGCGCGCGCCTACGAGCGCGCGGGCACGCACACAGAGACCCGCAATGTGGGCTCTTGAGGGGATTCTTTGCGCCATTGTCATTGAGGACAAGTGTTAATGCTGCTGTAGCTCCAAAACAGTACACGTTTATTAATAATTTTATCATTTTAAGCAGATTAAAAGGAAGAGGCAGTAGCTGCAGTAGTAATCAGGGCGTCCAGTTTTATCTTTAATAGGCATGCGTATTTATGGTAACGCAATAACAAACGGAAGAACAGCCATAATATAAGCAATGTCACTCTATTTACACTACAAGCACAGATATCGGTGCACACAGAAGCACACAGTGGCCTTTTGTGCTGAACAACAACCTTACTTTAAAACGTGGACATTAGCACAAATACCAACAACAGGTCCGCATCATTACTAAACATCACCAAATGCCTACAAGTACAACATTTGGTCCATCAGAGCTTTAATGCGAATCACAATTGAGCTGTGTCGTAGAGGGGGGCGCAGAGCCACCTGCTGGTGTGAATGGGCATTACAACAACAGCTGCTCAGGGCCAGATGACGGTGGCAGTCAGTCAAGGTCCCGTTGCTGCTGCGGCGCTGTGCTGCTGCAGATAATGACTGATCAAACGCTGCAAGAGAGACAAAGCATGAATGTGGTTTTCATGTCAGACGGTGAGGCCAAGAAGCTGATTGTTTCACCGCACCCACCCTTTTTTTGTGTGTGATTCATTCATTTAAGGTGATTCATAATGGAGGAGCGCTCAAGTATATGCTTCACTTTTAGGCAATGTACAACTCCCAGGAATATTAGTCACATATGCATAATATATAATGTAATAATGTCTTTTATAGTCCCAGTATTACAGTTAGAGCAGCTTTAATTTGAAGATGAATATTGCTTTCAGCAGTAATTTTCAAGGGATATCACTGCAGATGAATCAGAACACGCAGAGCTTAGCTTATTTACAAAAGGGTTTTAAATGGTGCCAAGTAAACACTTGTTTAAATGCCAGTGAATTCAATTTTGCATGTTTATCTAATTATGTTGATCTAATTCATTACGTAACCAAACCTGTTTGTGGCAGCTGAGATGATAATATACTCAGAACAGCTGCATTATGACACATAACTTTGGTATCGTGTGGAACAACGGCTTTGCGTTTCAGCAAATGCACCTAAAACAGCACATGTTGTTTTGAAGACAGTGATCGTTAGTTATGATTTCATAATGTACAACTATTTTAATAAACATCTAACTTGTTAAAGGTATGTGTCATCCTAAATGTTTTCTAATGAGGAGGTCCTAACAACCCCTCTGTACACACGTCCTAATAAGAAATGATGACGACGGTTTATCACACAGCTGCAGACCTGCATACTTTTATTTATGTAACAATAAACAAAGTATGCATATAAGTACTGCATGTCACTCTTATTTCCAGCATTCTGCCACCATCTGTTGACCAAATGTGGAACTCTTTGTTACAACCACTCCTCCTGTTCTCCTCCTCTATTTTACTGTAATTGACACTTTTAAAGCAGTTGTGATTGTTTGATTTGGCTGCAAAAACTTTCCTCATGATCATTTTATACAAACATTCCATTCATTACTTAAAATGTTGATACTTCTCCATAAGCCTAAATTAGGTGGAAATGTAAGTTATTAGATACTGAGCTATAATTTTTGCCAATATTCTACACTACTGCTGCATTTTATAGGCATATAGCACTGATTTGAGCACTAACATACATTATGCAGCTAGTCTACTATTGATGAATGATAATGTTAGTAAGTTGCTGACCTAATGTAATAAAAGTAGCTAATCACTCCCCTCCCGATACTCATAGCTATTAGCAAATAACAGGACACCGTGAGCTCACAGAGCAGACGTGTCAGTTTTTGCTTCTGTAGACTGTGATCCTATCACTGGACACTCCTTTATTGGGACGCGGCCTCATCTTTAGAAGTGGACACACTTAGGCCTATGAAAGGTAACAGTGTTTCACTGAGGCTGAGTGACTGAGGGATAAAACCAATAGGATAAATGATAAATAACAAACTTGAAGTGTGGGACTATAGACATGGCTTTTACTGCAGTCATGCATGACCTACTGTCTAACATAATACAGATGTTTACAGATGACTTCATTAACAGCTGACTGGCTCTCATCCGCTCTGCATGTTTGAAATCATGCACATAGTTGCTAATAAAAATAAAAACAGAGAGAGAAAGAGTGAATTGTGTGCTTAATATTGATTAAGGGTTCTACTTTTTATGTTAAATAATAAGTTTAGGACTGGCTCACTGCATAATGACCTCAGCAAATGTTTCATCTCACAGTCGAGCATTCTAGCTTCCTGCACCAAATGATCTCTAAGAGCTTCTGGGAGCTGCCCCAGGACCCTGGAAGTTGTAATGAATACGATAGAGGTTGGGTTTCATTCATATCCACAGAGAATAATGTGAGCGAGCAATATTTATGAAGCCTGTATAAATTATTGATTCTCATTTTAATCATCTCTGTGCAGAAGTGCACCTAAGCTGAGCACCTTAGGCCAAAACTCTCTTTACTCAAACCCAACTTTTCAAACAACTGCAAATGGAGGATATGTTGATCGCCCCCCCTCACTGGAAATAAGATGGTGCCACTCTTAAAACCTTCGTACATCAGCCCTATCAAAACATGTTCTGGCAAAGTAGCACAGACTCAAAATGAAATAAAGTTGAGTTGTTGTTGATTACTATAAAATATCCATTGCAGATGTGCAGCTGGGCTCAGAGGAAGCAAGACTGGAAAGTATTTATCTTCGATACAATAGCATCCAAACCAGTGAAGCAATGCTGAACATGACATACAGATAAACAATGCTTGTTTGAAAGCAGCATTAATACTGTACTGTTAACAATAAATGGTTTCAAATTGATGATGTAACTGGATGTGAAATTGTTCGAAGAGAACAAACTCCACACAGAAATCTCGAAGCTGACAAGCGTTAGTGTTTACACTCTGACTCTTACTACGGCTTTAAAATCTGGGCTTTTGTCAAAATCCTGTTTTCCAGCAGTGCCGCCACAACTGTCAGTAAGAACAAAAGTTTGAAAAGGTCAAGGTCTTCCCTTTACATTTCAAACCCAGCAATACAGAGGCAGAGACTTGTCCACTATGGATACATGTGTGGGTTCAAGAGCTGTGTGTAAAGAGACAACAGCTTTACAAAGACAGGAGAAAGCGACTCCACGTCCATCTGCATCTGAAAGATAAGGCCCAGTCCTTTAAGGACAGCAATGGCCACATTGTGGCTGTAGGCAGGTTGTATGGGGCGTGAAGGAGCCATTCATATCAATGTGGAACAACTCTCTCTCTAAAGAAGCAGGCGAGCAAAGTCATCACCATCAACCACCGAGTGACAAAGCCGTCCTTTTAGCACCACCCCAGGGAGTAACGGAGGGTCGTTCACACTTTGGGTCAGGTCAAGACTTTCCTCACAGAAGCTACTGAATGCAGTCATCAAAGCCTTAAATCCTGGTTTAAAGTATGATAGACGTGGTCGAGTGGGGAAGAACAGGATGTTCAGGGTCATTTCAGAGAGAAATCAGTTTTATGAGTCTTTAGTTTCAAATCTCACCACTGTTTTCTCTTACTTTTGCAGAATCCAAATTAGCTCTTATCATGACTTACAACTTCCATGACCTGGATGATCTAATTACCTGTAATTCTGTCTGGCTTGTGTTTACCTGTCTTATCCTCCTTCTACTCTATTTCTTATTTTACCAAAGTTTCTAAGTTAGGAGGGTGCCTAAACAGGTTATGCAAAATCTGCAGGAACAAGTAATGTGATTAAGCTGGGCATATTTTTGAGAACGCTGCTTGTGTATACGTTTGTAAAGTATGTAGTGGGGGTGGAAACGGTATGAAACCTCTGCACTGCCAGTTCTCACTCTTTCTTACAAGCAGCTTTAACTTTTTTTCTGTGTAAATCCCAACTCCATGGGCTGACAACACTCACACACACACTCATTACATGGCACTTTGGAGCAGTTTGAAAGCTAAAAATATGTAAAGCTTTTTTTACCTTGTTTTTTTTTTAAATTTTGCAAGCCTTGATTTATGAATTTCTGAATAAAACAGAAAAACACAAGTGATAGTTCTCAGGGCAAAATCTGACTTGTTAGTATTCACAGCAGCAGCCAGACTGAAGTAATCACAGCATGAATGCAGGATTCTCAGCTATGTTTAGGCTCTCTTGGATGGCATCCAGACACAAGCTTTAACTACCATCTAAGGATGCAACTAGTGCAGCACAATAAGCAGAGGCCTCTCAGGAATTTCAAGTTGCGGTGCTTAGATCGTGGCAGGGTTCCTTACTTTCTATTTTAATGAACTAGTTTACTAGATGGACTTCATTTTACAAGCTGAACTGTACTACACATTAATCGGGCTGTTAGTTAAAAATCCTTCTTTTTATCTATATATGGATAAAAACAAAATCATAACAATGCTGTTTCTTTTTCCGAACTGATGTTTGATAATGCGAGGAGTAATGAGAAATGCAAGAAAATTATATTTATTTTAATTTTATGCATTTGGGTGAAACAAGTTATGTTGACACAGTGACCTCTAGTGGTCATGTTGCATTTAACCACCCTGTTAAACTTGAATGTGTTTAAAGGGTGGGTTCATCGTTCATTAATAAATAGCAGTAACACAAATAACCAAGAGCATTCAGGTAGGGGAGAAAATAGGATAAGTGACAGCAGTCAGGTTCTTCGGTTTGTTCTGTAAATATTAAGGTACAAACAGACATACAGACGTAACACAAATGAATGATGTAATGCTTATTTGTTGTAGGGCAGGATGTTTGCAAAAGAATGTTTCTAGTGTCCATTTCATCAAGGCAAGTACATTTACATTAAGCCCACATTTACTTGCATACCTTACATTTGTCTATTAAATTATACCCGGTGATAAAATGAAAAGTTTAGGTTTTAAAATGTCCAGTGACAAGTGCTGAACTCACTCCACTCTGCAGCAAAATCAGCTAGTCCACACTGCGGCCGTACACTAACCACACCCCTTCTGAGGTTGCAGCAAAACACTCCACAGCGTCTGCCTCCTACTTTCCCAGAATACACCTGGAAACGCACGCTGACGTTCGCACGCACTGATGGGAAATCTGAATCTGGGGGAAGAGACGAATCTTTTGAACATCGTTTGAAATATATATTTTTTAATATTTTTGTAGAATATTAGTATATACAGTAATAAAACGTATATATCTTAATGAAATAATTCATTCTTAGTAGCTACTCAATAAATATAAAAATTAGCTAGTAAATTATTAGGAACTAATAGGTGCGTGATTTTGTGCATGCGAATAATTAAATTATTGTTATTAAATAATTACATGTAGAGCTCGTGTGTTTGAAACATGCCTTTTTTTTTGCTCGCTCTCTTTCTCTCTCTGCATGTGTGTCTGTATGTGTATGTGTATGTGTATTTCTCTCTCTCTCTCTCTCTCTCTCTCTGCTCGTTCACTGACCGCACATCAGCAGTGACAACAACAAAACAGACAGCAACAGAGAGGGTGTTAGCGTTGGTAGCTAGTTGAGATAAACAACCGGTGCTGTGGCCTGTTTCTTATACCCTCTCGGCTGGAGTTTGCCAAATTAGACATTTATTGAACAAAAGTATGGTTGATTTTTGCAACTAACCATGGTTGTCATTTTTTTTACTATAGTTTAGTCTGGCTAGTTTTAGCTAAGTGGCATGCTAAGCGAGCTCTATGTATGCCAAGCTAAAACAGCGTAGCTAGCTAGCTTAGTTGCTAGCTTTGTAGCTAGCAAACTCGCCTAGCAGAGGTGGAGATTGAGAACAGGGGGATGCGGCCAAAGTGAGGTAAGGCGAACGAAAACGTTGGTTTCATTATCAAGCCTGCAATCCCCTCCTCGTACGAATATAAGTGATATAATGTGGTGTCAGCTTCGTTGGGTAATGTTATTACATTTGTCAAAATCATCGACGTTAGAAATAGCTATGCTGCGCTAGCCTGGCAGCTTTGTGAGCTAATAGCCAGTTAGCGTAGTCAGTGGATTATTGTTATTGACTAGCTAGCTTGCTAACAGCTGCTTGTGGCCCCTTTGGTGCTGTAAGCACGACTAACTGGAGGCCTAGGGGTTAATATCAACACCGAAGTGCTCCATGTTCTGAAAACAACAAACAGAAACATTTTCACTCGGACCACTTTGATTAATACGAGGCCCATAGACGTGCAGTTTAACCGCCCTTGCCCACAATTAGCCATTAACTTGATATCAAACAGCCTGTTAACGAAACTTTGCTGATGAGGTGTTTTATATTGTCTAGCTAACAACAGGCAACGGTTTTAGCCACAGTTAGAGCTAACACTCTTTGTATCGACGCCTTTAGGCTCAGGTTAAGCGTCTACTAATGTAAACACTACGTTATGTATGCTGGAGGGTGCGTGAGACCAGAGAATTGGGCCATTTCTCGTATATCAAAAACTAGACAGTCGCTAAAAACAAAGGACACGGTGACTCAGCTGCTAAGATAGGTATTCAACAGAATAGAAGTTGAGACTTCGAAGTGTGACCCTTACTTTAACCAAATGTAACGGCGTGAAATGTTGTAAATGATGTCACACAACAGGCTTTGATAATGATAACCTAAAAACCTAATTATAGCCTGGGTTGCAACACAGGTATTACTTAAGTGTCTTTATGGTTTTGTGCTTTCATGAGCGCGTCAACTCTCAACATTTAACTTCAATAAGTCAGATTTTAAGTTCAAATGCTTTTGTTATAGTATTGTTATATTAACTTGTTTGTGTTTTTTGTCACAGGTTGGCCTTGAATGACTAAATGAGCAAGATAGGCCAGTGCGAAGAACTCTGGGAAATTCAACATGAAGTTGTATGTGTTCCAGGTCAACAATGGCAGCACACTGACATTTGACACCGATCTTGCTGTTCAAACGTAAGTTACTATTACTTTGGTCAGAAATAGTTTTCAGTATATTTTGGCTACTTTATCCTGGGTATTTATGTCTTTGTGTCAGTGTTCTGGAACTTAAACATGCAATCCAAGCCAAATACAAGATTGCAATTCAACATCAAGTCCTTGTTGTCAATGGAGGGGAATGTATGGCAGCAGATAGAAGAGTCTGCAGCTACAGTGCTGGCACTGTAAGTTTATTCAGTGTTCATATGTTTGTGTACCTTTTTAAAGTTATACAGGTTACATACAATATGTTATTCTCTGACTGTTAACATGTTATTTTATTTAGGAAACCAATCCCATATTCCTGTTCAACAAAGAGATGATCCTGTGTGACCGGGATCCAACGATCCCAAAAACCACCTTTTCCATTGAGAGTGAGATTCAAGTTAAGGTGGAGGAGTCTCTACTAATGCCAGCTGTCTTTCACACCGTTGCCTCAAGAACACAACTTGCCCTGGTAGTTATTTTCATTTTTGAATTAAATGTTACTGTTATGTTACTAATTTTTTAAAGGTTTGTCTGTAACTGAACACAACTTTTTCTAAACACAGTACATTTCTCAAAATTAAATGCATTTCTTTAAAAACAAAACTATGCAGGTGATTGTAATAAACTTTAAAATATGGTTATAATTAATATTGCTATTTTTTTATCTCCAGGAAATGTTTGAAGTTGCCAAGAAACTTAGCTCTTTCTGTGAACGTTTGGTTCATGATGAACACCTTCAACACCAAGGCTGGGCAGCAATTATGGCTAATCTGGATGACTGTACTCTGTCTTATCAGAAGTTGCTCATGAAATTTGAAAGTGCATATACAAATTACCAACATGACTTAGAAGAAATAAAGGTGAAACTCACAAAGTAAGTGTCGACTAAATATTATATTTTGCTTTAATGTGCTGTAATCTCATCAGTGATGTATTTCAGATGACAGAATACCTGTATTAAGTAAATTATTTACAATGTTGGTTAATAGATGTAAGGATAAAAGTGTGCAATTAATGCATTACTCAAAAATAATTAATGTCGTAATGCATGTTTTGTTATACTTGCAGATTGGGGACTGCTGTTGCTGTAATGGCAAGGATACCTTTGCTGGAATGTTTGACAAGGCACAGTTATAGGGAGAGCATGGAAAAGTCCAGTTCAACCCCAGAAAAAGATTCAGACGAGACGGAAGAAGAGAAATCCACTGACTCTGTGCTTTGCATGAATGATGCGCAGAAGCCCTCCAAGTTAAAATCATCCTTCTCTGCTTCGAGGACAGCCACTTGTGAGCCAACTGATGACCAGGAAACGAATGAAATTACTGACAGCGGTGGGCTTAGAGCTGCATTATTGGATGACGAAGCTCCAGAGCTTACCAACCCTTCGTCTTTCAATGTCACACTGTTAGATTGGATCAATGTACAAGATAGACCCAATGATGTGGAATCAGTTGTGAGGAAATGCTTTGATTCTATCAATAGGGTGAGTAAAAATCTATGAATAGACATGTTGAAATAGCTTCCTAAACACAAAGCTTAAACATCTTTATTTATTGAAATGTTGTTTCTTTCAGCTTGATCCCCGGATCATTCAACCCTTCCTCACAGAGTGTCGTGACACAATTGCCAAGCTAGATAATCAAAACATGAAAGCCATTAAAGGACTTGAGGATCGGCTGTACGCACTAGACCAAATGATTGCAAGCTGCAAAAAGTTGGTAAATGAACAGAAAGAACTTGCTCAGGTATGTGCATTGAGATGGGATATACCGGTATTTTTAATTTAAATTCCCTGTTTTTCATTAATTGTGCTTGTATCTTGTCTTGTACAGGGATTTTTAGCCAATCAGAAGAGGGCTGAAAACCTGAAGGACACATCTGTTCTGCCTGATTTGTGTCTAAGTCACACCAACCAGTTGATGATCATGCTGAACAACCACCGGAAGCTGCTAGACATCAAAAAGAAGTGCACCACTGCCAAACAAGAACTAGCAAACAACCTTCAAGTCCGACTGAAGTAATTCTGACTATGCACTTACAAATTTACATTTAAGTTATTTCATTTGTTCTGGTGCGTTTAGGCCTTCTGATTTATTTATGTCTGTAACTTTGTCCATGATTCTAATTTAGATGGTGCTGTTACGTGATGCTTCATGCAGACCAGGATGGGGAGAAGCTGCAGGCTCTACTCAGACTTCTGACAGAGCTAATAGAAAGAGTGAGAGTTGTGGAGGCCCTCAGTAGTGTCCCCCAGATGTACTGCTTGGCCGTGGTTGAAGTTGTCAGGAGAAAGATGTTTATGCGCCACTACAGAGGGGTTAGTGTGTAATCACTCTTAATTGTGTATGCTTACATATAGTGATACAAAGAGGAAAGTTGTTATGCTAACTTATCACAATGCTTTATTCAAGCTTATTAGCATTTGAAACTATTGTGGTTGTTGAATTATAAAAGTGACCGTTAAGAGAAAAACTCTTACTTTGTTGTAGTAAGGTTTTTATTGTAATTCTTTTTAGTGGGCTTATGCACTTGTGAAGGATGGGAAGCAACTCTACGAGGCAGAGAAGTTCAAAAGGGAATCCTTTGGGAAACTGTTCCGTAAGGGTATTTCTGTAAACTCACCTTTTGATATGACTGTTCTCAAAATAAAGTGTGCACGTGCATCTGATGTTTGACCTACTTCTTTTCAGGAAAGTCTTTCCTCAGAAATCGCTTGTTTAGGGGACTTGATTCATGGCCTCCAACTTCATTTTGTGTAAGTTAGATAAGAATGTCTTAAGACCATTTTGGCAGTTGTCTTCACTGTATTTTAACGGGTCTAATAATTTTCTCTCTTCACTATTGTTCATAGACACGAAAGCCCAGAAGGTTTGATGATGAACTTCCAGACATCTCACTTGAGGACCTGCAGTACTTGAAATCTTGTTGTCCTTTAGAAGTGCAGCCTTTCCTTATGTAAGTCAATGTCCAAAAAGACGCTGTAGTTATATAAAATTAACCAAATTAATATTATGCTATATATAAGTGTTGCACTTATAATAGTCATCAGTTTCATATAGACACTATGCTGATCATAGTCTTACTGTATGTAACACATTCCTGTTTATTCTTGATGGTCAAATTCACCATTGTTTTTCAGGGTTCCCACCATGTGTGACTTTCAGCCTTTACATCACCATGTGGAAACACTACACCAGCTGGTCCAAGCAGCGCAAAGTGTAGATGAGATGTCTCGAACCATCACTGACCTGCTAAGTGAACAAAGGGTAATAGCAGCTTCACCAGTCCAGCCTAACATCGTTGTTAGCGTTTATCTACCAAACTTTAAAATTTTATTGCATTTTATCAATCATGGCTAAGATAAAGAAAAGTATTAAATGATACACTACTACAACTGTTGAAACTGATCATTGATCTTACATGTCCAAAAATGCGATTTGTGCTTTGAGCTTGTCTGAGCTTTGTTTGAGCTTTGACTTGAATTCAGTTATTTGACTGACCTGTACTCTCACTGTTGTCTTTCTAGGCATCTTACAGCCAGAGCGCTCATAGATCAACTGCATTCACCCCACAGTCTGATAGCATACGTGGCAGTACCACATCAATGTCCTCCAAAACTCCTGCCTCTCTCAGCCTTCAGGGACCCAGCTACCATCCCATACCTGTTCCCGTCCCAGCTCCACTAGAGGATCTATCTCCCGACAGCATTGATGCACAAACATTTGACTTTGAAACCATTGGCCATCCAAACATGGACCCAGTGTTGCAGCAGGGCTCACTGGATCTGGATTCTCTAGCAGAGAGCCCTGAATCTGACTTTATGTCAGCTGTTAATGAGTTTGTAATTGAAGAGAACTTGACCTCTCAAAACCCCATAAGTGATCCCACTAGCCCCGAGATGATGGTGGAGTCATTATACTCCTCGGTTATCAATGCTATTGACAACAAGCGTATGCAGGATACCACAACACTAGAGAGGGAAAACTCCAGAATCACTTTCCTCAAACAAGTCATTGACAAGTATCGATCTGCTGCAGAGGAGTCCCATTCCAACATAAGAAGTGTAAAGGGTGATCTTGATCACTTACGGGGTCTAGTTTTAAAAGAACAACATGACTTCGCTTTTGTTCTCAAAAGTATGACCAGAGACGTATGTGACATTGTGGACAACATCTGCCAGACACATGAACTGGAGTTGAAGGAGCAGCATCAAAGTGAGCTTTTGTCAGTACGGCAAGAGCATGATAAGCAGGTTCAGACACTAATGGAGGAAAACCAAGTGAATCAGAATATTGTTAAAGATGTGCAACGGGCAATGCTTGAGTTAGAGGGGCTTATGGAGCGCAAAGAGAAAGAACTTACGCAGTTTGAGAATGAGAGAGAGCGTTGGGTTCAGTCCGAGAGCAACCACACGGACCAGATCAAAACCCTGGAGCAGATGATCAGTGATCAGTCTGAAGAGATCAAGATGCTCTCAGCACTGAGAGATTCACTGACCAGCCAACTTGAGCACCTGCATTTTGAGATTGAACGTGGCCAACAGAAAATTCGGCAAGAATTGGAAGTTGCTGAGAAATCTCACTTAAATGAGCTGCAGGACAGATTGAAGCAGGAGCACAGGGCAGAACTGGAAAGCATCACAAAGAGTAACTGTGAGGCTCTGGAGATTCTGAGCGCTGAGAACATTGCAAAGTTAAGTGAAGCAGCTGATCAGCACACATGTATGCTAAGAGAAAAGGACGACCAACTGAAGAACTTGGAGATCCGCATGACTGAGTTGGCGGAACTCCGCTGCAAATTAGAGATGGAGTTAGCCCTCAAAGAGTCAGAGACAGAGGAGATTAAGCTCCTGTTTGAGGAGACCAAGATGCAGCAGGCTGAATCAGTGAAGACCCAGGTAGAGGATTGTACCAAAGTCCTTAGTGAGGAACTGGCAGAGGTCAAAAAACGGCTTCAGGTCAAAAACGAGGAATATGAAGTGGACCTAGCCGAACTTAGGACACTCATGAGGATTGAGAAAGACCACTGCATTTCAGAGCTGGTGGACAGACACGAGGAGGAGACGACTTTGTTGCGCAATAAACTTTTTTCCATGGAGCAGCAGATCCAGAAAGTTGAGAGTAACCACGCTGAGCAGCAGCAGGAATTCAGCACGCAAGTGGCTGCTCTAAGTGAGGAAAGAGAGAAGCAACAGATTAGTTTCCAAGGACTGGAGCAAGAGTTGAGGACTGTTGTCAACACTTTGCAGGCAGAAAATGACCTGCTGTCTAAAAAGCTAGAGCAACACAGGCAGGAGGTAGAGACACAACAGTCTGCTAAGGTTGCATCACCAGATGCCTTCAAAGAGTTAGAGCAGCAGAAGGAGGAAATGGAGACGAGACTGTTAGACAAAATTAGACAACTTGAGAATGAGCTTCAGGAGAGACAATCTTCAAAAAGGTAAATAATCACACAACAGACCAGACACACGTATTTTTTTAAGATTCTTATATTAAGCTTTGGGTAAGTTGCAGTATGTCTTACTTTGTATGTGCTCACACCTTCACATATCATAAAAAGCTGTCAGAATTTACAGTTAACTGTGTGTATTTCAGTGAGGAAGGCCGGTCTCTGTGTGCTGAGGGCCGAGCAGATGCCCCAACGCCTCTGTCTCTAGACTCAGCACTACAGGAGAGGCTGCAGCAGGAACGGGCCTCAATGCAGTCTGAGATGGAGCTATTAGAGAAGAAGAAAAACGAGGAGATACAGAATCTCAAGACGTCACTAATCGCAGAGCAGCAGGTTTGGAATTTCGCTGTAAAGTGTCAGAAGGCAGTTTATGAGACATTGTACATACATATATCATACAGAACATTTGCTCTGTTTCCAGACAAATTTCAACACTGTTCTAACTCGAGAGAAACTAAGGAAGGAGCAGATCATTAATGATCTCACAGAAAAGTTGCGGAAAGTGACTCAACAGCAGGAGAAGGACAAAGGTGAGTAGGAATGTGCACTGAAATAATCCACTGATGCAAATAGCGAAGACGCTGCAGACTTGGCTAAAGACTAATTGTAATCATGCCTAACCAGCAGCACAGTGTTATTTTACCACTTGCTGCCATATTGCAGAAACAGGCCTCTATGCAGTTGCAGATATTTCATATTTGTGTCCCTCTCTGTGTGTTTTCCTTTTTTATTTATCTTCCTGCAGCCCTGATAGAGACTCTTTCCGAGGATCGGGCCAGTGTCATGCAGGAGAAGAAACACTTGGAAGAGGAGCTGAACCGCCTGCGCAGCACTACGCTGGTCTCGTCTGCCTTCTTCACTTCTAACCCGTCCGCTCAGGAGGTCATGGAAGCCGGAGCAGCAGCGCTAACAGCTCGAGCGCTGCCTGTTGCGGGGGCCTGCTCCTCTGAGCCCATGGCTGAAGCTGAAAGACTGGCATCTGTGGCGACCATTAGAGATGATGAACATGTTGATTCAGCAGTGGAAGCCAGCATGGTGACAGTCCAGTAAGCATCTTCTCTCTGCTAAATACTGTGACTATGACAGGATGAGTAGTACTGATTGTCCAGTTCACATGCACAAAATGAATCTGGGCAAAAATCAGGTCTAATCAGTGTCTTAACCAATTTAATACATCGATATGCATTTGGCCAGACGGCGTATTGTCCCTTTAGACACATTTCACAGCAAAAACCTGATGAGTCTGATTTGTACAAAGGATTTACTGTCCTTTTAGCAGATGATGTGTTTTAGGGAATTTATTAAATATTTGAGATGAAAGTATTCTGATTAACTTCACATACCAGATAAGTGAAGCTAAATTAATTTTTATCAGACTTTTAGTTTTGTTCAATAAGATATCGAACATTTTAAGATTATTATTATTATTATAGTTTCAGAATTAACTAGTGATTTTAATGAATGCTCTACATATTTTGAATGAGCATGTCTTGATTTCCTGTTTTCTCATTTACAGTGAAAACATCATGATTTCAGAGGAAAAACAACGGATACTTTTACTTGAGAGGGTAATTACACATGCTGTATCCACGATGCCGCATTCAATGTTTGCACAAACGTTATTGTGTGTTTGTTCAATAAAATTTAATATGTTTCAGACTTTACACATGAAGGAGGAAGAAAACAAGCGCCTAAATCAAAGACTGGTCAGTTCATCCTCCTCATCACTAGGAGCTGTGTAACACCTGCTCCACTAGGTGGCAGTAGCATCAAAGTGTTAAATCCTGACCCTGAAGGCCAAAGAGCTTAGATCCATTTGTCCAAAGAGAATCATAGAAATAAATATTGTGAAACTTCTAGTTTAAATATTTTTTTTCTTGCACCTCTCTCATAAGACAAAAGTTTAGCCGGAGGTCATTTGTAGTGAACACTGCTTCCTCCTGTCTGTTCAATTAGTAATATTGCTCTACTGTGTTTGTGCAGATGTCTCAAAGCATGTCGTCTGTGTCGTCACGGAATTCAGACAAAATCGCCATCAGAGAGTAAGTAACCAATATAGACACAAAAAATAAACAAATGGCCACAATTTAATTGTGGATGTGATTTTATTGTGTTAATTAAAGCTGGTCACCATTCCATACAGTATAATTACACATTCATATACAAAAACCAATAACTTAACATGCTGTGTTTCTCACTGTTGCAGTGTTCATTCATTCATTCCTTTGCCTCCTTTATGTTTTAGTTTCCAGGTAGGTGATTTGGTTCTGATCATCCTGGATGAAAGGCACGACAACTACGTGCTCTTCACAGTAGGTCCCACCCTCTACTTCCTCCACTCAGAGTCTCTCACTGCACTGGACCTCAAACCAGGTCAGTCTCACCCTAAAGAGATCATTTATATGGTTTAAATATGTATCAAAGGAAAAAAAAATTTTTTAATATTGAACATTTCACACTTGTTTTTGCTACAGTTTTATGTTAAAATGACTATTTGATGAGGCCAATTAATTTTTGTATTTCAGCATCAGGGACCTCAAGGCGGCCATGGGTGCTAGGAAAGGTGATGGAGAAGGAATATTGCCAGGCAAAAAAGGTGCCGTATTATATATGTGTTTTAGTTTCAACTCTAACACTAAGGAGTAATTAACTGACACATTTGACATGGTCCTGTAGAAATCTTTGTATGAGAGTTTGGGCTTAGCATTATTTTTGTGACTTTTGTGACTAAAGTTCAATTATTATTATTATCATTATTAAACCCTGTCAGTGATACTTTGCTTGTTTTTTTTCTTCCCCCCCAGGCTCAGAACAGGTTCAAGGTTCCTCTAGGAACCAAGTTCTACAGAGTGAAAGCTGTTCCATGGAACAGAAAAGTATAATAGCCAAGTAATGAGCTAATGTATATTTATATTGCTTAAATTTTAAAGAGAAATTCACATCATAATTTATAACTTGGAAAATGAAAGACCTTACAAACGAGAAGAATTAAGATCATCATCATGCTAATTTTGAGTTTTAGTTTAAAATCCACCCAGTTTGTTTTCTTTTTAACCCAGATTTGTTATTGTGGACCAAATGCTATTAATCTTATTAGGGCATTGCCCTATATACTGTGGCATTAAGCCATTTGACCTGTGTGTAAAATTGAACAAAATTTGGATGTTAAATATTAGTTCTCATTATCAGCCTTTGTCCTTTTGTGGAAATTACTGTCATTATCAGCATAATTAAAAGAAAATCTACATTTATAATAAATGTTTATGGAGGAATGTTCATGGCATGCATATTGATATATTTTCTTTGATTTATTTATCCAGATAAATGTTGTAGTTGGAAATGTAGTTAAAGCTGTTTGTTACTCTCAAAGCAGTTTGGCCCTCTGTCAATACTGAACTGTACATTACGGCCGACTGACGGAAACAGTCGTCTTTGCAATCCTTCAAATGCACTTTCAAAAACGATGCTTTTGTTGATTTGAAAAGGGAAGTGATTGAGCTGTCAGAACTAAGTAAATATATCAGCACAAACTTCTCACTGTCATAGAAAATTGATATGTAGAAAGGAAAACTTTGTGACTGTGTTTCATTATCAGACATCATTGTACATTATCCATCGAATCACACATGTAACAATAAATGACTGTATTGTAAAAGATAGAGTTTTGAAACAATAAAGGATTGATCCCAAACATACTCTGCTCTTTCATTAGTGGAAATTATTTCCAAATATTTCAACAATTTATTATTGACACTTCATGAAATCTGCCCAGTGCTATAAGGGAATCATTAATAATAGAAATATTGGAGATAAAATTCTTCACACCAGTCAGTTTTTATAATTAATTGTTATTACCTACAACTTAATTGTCAGTGTTTGTGTTAATTACTATGTTTTCAACCCAAATACAATAAAAAAAAACACATTTGTCACTTTTAACGTGTAAATAGTAAATTGCTTTTTAATGATGCTTTTTGCTGGGGGATTCAGGAGTCAGCGTGGAATACACTGTATAGTGTATTCATTTGATTTATCATTTCTGCTTCTGTGGAAACATTAATGTTGGCACGCTGCTGCAGGAAACAGACTTCAAAAAGGCTTCAAATCGGGGCCCAAGAACGATGCGGCCCTCATGGAGAAGGAAGCCCACCAACATCACTTTCCCAGTTCACAGCGGGGAGCATAGCAGCTCTCTGCCGAGCACTCTCTACCATGTGGGTCTAGGGGTGTTTTAACAATGTTTAGCTCTATTTTCTCCATTTAGCATAAGCCTGTTGTCACATTTGGATGGCTCCTTCATAAATTGATGGTGTGATTCCTACAATTTCGGGACAGGCCTGAATGACAAAATATGCAACACAACATTCGATACCGAGGTGGCTGGCAAGCACCAACCATGTGCACTGGACAGGCTCTTAGTGTAAATGTTTACAACCCCCCACTGAGCTCAGTGCTGCTGAGAGTCACTCTCATCAGGCTGAATGGGATTTAACATTGCCACGTGTAGTCTCTAGCTACTTCCACCATTAAAATGCCTTTGACTTGCTGTCAAACTTCTTTCTACAGTGCATCACGACTTACCTCCTTTATCCACAAACTGGTCATTGTTAGCCAGAGCTGATTTCAGTGTGGTCTGCAGCTTTGTTTTTTGTTATAACATTTACTTTACCCTGAATTTATGATTTAATATAGCAAAAAATGCAACGATAATATTATTTTAGAAAACACACCAGAAACGCAATGGTGTTCTATTTATTTGGCGTTCATTAAACCAGGGTTTGTTCCATGAGGACATGAGAAAAAATATAGATTCTAAGTAAAAATGAATAATCATCATAAAATATAAATCAAGTTATATTCTACAGTAAATGGATACACACAGAGTAACACACCTTAATCTACTGTACAGACACGTTTTATACAGATTTAAATAAATATATATTTTAAAAAACAAAAGACATTTTAAGAGATGATTTAAAAGACAACAACCATGCTGTTAATGTTGAGCTGACTTTATCATCATGAGAACCTTTCTTAATAAATATAAAAAAACTCTCTCTGCACCTTTAATATTGGGCATTATTAGTGCAGAGGCTTGTAAGACCTAATGTTACTTAATACTAAATATGCCTTTAAATAGTTTTTTAGCGCTAGGAATAACAAAGCAGATTCAGGGAGGAACCTGCCCAGCTTTAACACCACCTCATTAACAATATGCAAAAGTGGAAAAGTGACTTGTTACAAAAGCATCAATTCAATGCGAATACTCCTCAATAATCGTATAATAACAGATGCTTAATGCAGCCTTCAAATAGCATCAGCTGAAATCCAAAGACATTGTATTAGCTTTTCTTTGCATGTCAACATATGCTGCAGGCACAAAATTAAGGTTTAGATGAGTAAACGTGAAATATCGCAATGATGTCAGCGACGACTCACAAAGAATGTCATACAGTCTCAGATCTTGCCCTTTGTAACTGATAGCTGGCGTATTTGAAGATAATACACAAGTTGTATTTGATTTTCCAATATCTCTGACTCTATACTGGAGGGATGGAGCTGCAAATAAACAAGCATTATTTGTCGAATAAATATATGCATGAACTTCAAATGATGGATAAATGAAAATAAATAGGGAAGCCTTAACGTAACATTTATATTTTCGAAAATCTAAATGGAACGAGTGTGTTGAAGAGGAGCCAAGAGGCATTAAGGCTGAAACTGCAAACCAAGGAGTAAATCGACTTAATGCCATCACATTTCCACCCCATTCAAACCTAAGAAAAGGGTTAGGGAAAGAGATTATGTTATATATCTGCTGTCAGGGACTGAAGAGACCAAGTGGAGAACTTCACCTAAACAGAATGATGATCAAACAGACATGCTTTAACAGACATGCTTCATAATCTCATCCGTTATTGTCCCCTCTGTGCCTTGACTACAGGTTCGGTGGAAAATCTTAGACAGGGGCAGATTAAACGTGTGATGAAATGTCTGAGAAATATGTGAGAATGCGCAATATATGGATGGTTGATTTTCTACCCACATGACGAGCATAATCACTATTAGTAACACATATCCACATAAATATGATAATTCAAATTTTAAACACGTTTATTGGGTTCATATTGGAAATCATCACCATCTGATGGCATAGTTTTATGGATAATTACCGCCACAGAGATAATGCAGCATTTGAAAGGGAGGCTTTGAGGCTCCTTCACTCACTGGGAGGAGAGTGCGTAGGTTTAGTTCTGCGTCTGAGCCGTACCCAAAAGGCAAATGTGTGGAAAGTTTGGTGACAAGCATCCAGGCGTGCGGTTAACAAGATTGCATCTGGTGAGCAGTAAGTGGAGGATATAGCGTCACCACGTATTTAAAGGGCAAATTATTTTCACATTAAGTTCAATGCCATCGGTAATCCTTCCAAATATAGACAGAACTATTTCATTTTCACCAGAAAATAATTATTAACACCCTATAGTGCAAATCCCATTAATTTAGTACGTGACACAGTTTTTGATTCCCCACCACCAAACAAAAAGGGAGAAGAATCCAGTAAACATTCAAATCTGTTGTCTTATTTTGGTAATCTGGCTGCTTACTGACAAGTAAATAATCAATAGAAATAGTTGTGAAGTGTCTGAAAATAGACGGGCGATTTAAACTGTAACTAACAGCCATGCATTTTCCAGCTGCAGTGCAGTGTTGAGGAAATGACACCAGCTTTGATGGGTTGTATAGCTTTTGAGATGAGCCTCTTTATGCCGCTTGCAGTTCCATTATGGCTTTGTTCGAAAGCTTGTTTACCTGCTGATAACATACACTGGTGGATTCAGGAGCACCGATCCAAAATCTGCTGCCAAAGTCACTCAAGTCTCATTGTACTGCAGGAGGGGAAGAATGAAATGTTTATGCGGAGGGGAATGCAAATGCTAAATGTGAAATCAAACTATGGGACCAATAAGGGATCAGAACAACTTTGCCAGGTTTTATTTTTAGCCCAGTTGCAATGCTAGCTTTGTGGAACACTCTTCAGTTTAGCCTCTGTGCATCTGTGCGCTTAGGTTCCGCTCAGAGGAGAAATGCGGTTCCAGTTTAACAAAACGCCCAAACTGCCTTTTCCAACGAGGTGGGGAAGAACATAATGCGATTCTATCGCGCCGCGCGTACGTGTAATTAAAAAGAAACGACCCACCTGACTGGAGAATACACCTGATTATGGGACTGTTTGTCTGTGATAATATTCAGCATCAAATAAGAAGCGGATCAAAAAGCACTAATCAAATCTCATCGTTGAATATTTTTGGATTTCACTGTTAGAAAAGCGACGGTCTCGGGTCAAAGGAATCGCCTCTTGGTTTGCATATTAAAGAGAGTTTGCTAGACCCCTGTTAGCCACGCATCCCCATGCAGGCAGGTCTCCAGGGGGCCATCAGGGCCCCACAGACGGGCAACTAGGGGGCCAGGTGACCCTGTCTCTGAGGTTAGCAGGAAACACTAAAGAGGGATGGGCAGGGAGCTGAGGAGCCACTGAGTGCGAGTGTGCAAGGCTGGTGATGGCAGCTGTCAATGGTTTGGAAGGAGAAGCAGACAGATTGTGCGTTCTGTTGGTGCAGCCAGTTCGCCACCTGGCAGGCTTTTCCTTGTTAGAACTTCTTGCTGTTTCTGTTCTCATCAGAGAAATGTTTTTCCTCTCATCCCCCGTGTTCAGTGGAAGTTAAATTTGTCAGAAATGCTTAAAGATGTTCAGCGAAATGCAATTGTTTAAAGTGAGCGGGCAGAGCTCCGGCGCGCTAAAACCGGTTCGCTGAGTCTTGTCTCTCCACGTTGGGCCTCGTCCTGTTATCTGGGCGCGTTCTCGGGGTTCTGCTCCATCAAAAAAATGGAACTTTCAAATCCCGTCGCGGCCGCAAATGCCGCTCCGCGTCGCTCAGTTGTTGGGAAAAAACACGCTAACGTAAACCACAACAGCTTAAAAGTACATTTAAAAATCAAATTTGGCAGTCGGTCCTTGTTCCAGCGGGATTAAAAAAAAGTCTTTCATTTGATATAAATATATGCAAAGAGAGTGGTGTGGTGATCTGGGTGCCAGAGGTGGCGCTTTACTCTGGATATTCTGGCTTGGGCCTGTAAGGGACATAAATTAACATGAATTAACACATGCATGCAATAAGAAAATAATTAATTCAAGTTATCAGTCACCTCTTCCATTCCAGGAATCTGATTGACAAGATAAAGTAATGTGCAAACTGCTTTTCAAAGCTAACAGCCTGGAGCACCCCTCCTATTAGTTAGTCATTCCCTCAGTATCACACCCGGAATCTGTCATTTCACAATTTTCTCCTATAATGCATATGTGCCGCTCTCACCACTCCACTACAGCAACTGCCATCTAACAAGTTGACACAGAGAATGATACAATTCACGTCCAGTATTCAGTTCCATATACAGCGAGCATCTGAGGCAGACGGGTCAAGAATATGGTACATTCTGTTCTCTCTCAAAATCGCTTCTCCAGGACTCGAGAGAAGGTCGACGAGGCTCCCGTGACGCCGTCCAAACGCCGGGGACAAGTTTTCAGGCTCTGAAACAAAAAGAGTAGTTGAGTTTAGTCCGGATTCACATCTGTTTGCTTTGCTTTGATTTGACCTTCCAATTGTCGCCGTGTGACAATAGGTAAAAGTGAGGAACAATAGATAGCGTGATTTGAAATGAACAAAGGGTCTGTGTTTGGTGGTGAAGTTCAGTTTGCCGCAGCCGTCGGCGCGGCGGCGTTGGCGTCGCTTCCCGTATTTCCCGCGGCCGCGCGCGCGTACGTGCCCTTTCCCGGGAAGTTTCATGTGCTCTAAACGCAGAATTAACGAGGGGCGGCGCCGCCCGTGCTTCTGTGGCCGAGCCTGGCAGCGGCGCAGGGATGTTCCCACATGGATGCGTTTGAATGAGACTCGCCGCGCTATTCAACAGGAGGAGCTCCATCTTTTCAGCCTGGTTTGTGGGTTGTTGTTTTTTTTTTAAAGCTTCGTGTGTCCCGTCGTCTCACAGAACCAACACGTGACCGGTCGCAGATAGTTTGATAGTAAAGTTAGAGCTGCTTTAGCACCAGATAATCGGGTCCGTCCATCCCCCTGTTCTGAGTTCTGCTGCATCACACTCCAACTAACACTTCAGACAGTCATTGTAAAATTTAAAAAAAAACTGCAAAAACCCCCAAACTTATTCATCAGGCAACAAGAACTGAAGTCTTCTGATTTTAAAAGCTTTAAGGTTGAGACTTGCTTAAAAAGTCGATCTATGTAGAAACATATATAGAAAAACTCATTAAGGCACAAGACACCATGTTATTGTTAAGTTACTGGCTTCACAAAGACTATTCTGATGAAATTTTAGGTAGTGATCATCTGCTACATTCATCGTATTGTATGTCATTGATTAATAATGAGGTTTTTGCTCCACCACCAATAACAAGTTGAGCGTTCGCCTCAAAGAACACTGTCTGATTCCAACACGTAAGTGGATGTTTTTCCCTCTTTGACTTTATTCGCTTCGCTCCTTCCCGGCGGCGAACGTGCACAACAGCAGTTCTGTTGCGCGAGCGCGGTGTCAGGCCGTCCCCGTCCACGCCTGCCGGGAACCCGAGCGCAGGCCGGCACATGGCCCCGTTTGTTCACCCCCCCCCCGCGCGCGCAAAAGAGTTATGCTGTCTGTTTTGAATGGACAGCGTTTTTCTTTGTGCGCCCGATCAAAACAGAGGGCAAAGTTAGTCAGCAAGTTGCATAGCTTCTGCATTCTGGTTCTTCGAGCCTCTTTTGTATGAAGTTTAGCACAATGTTTTACACAGTGTGTGACCTGAATGGCATGCTGGAGGTAGGAACGCTTCTCTTTCCCCCCCGACCACCAGCTAGAAAGCGGACGAGGCGTAACTTTGCTATGGGACCGGGCTCATTTGTGTTGTTGTGGCAGGAAAAAAAAAAACAAGTAAAATGCTCATACGGGGTTAAAAGCTCAACTAGAATAAAAATGACAGAGCAGTGTTGCTGAAATATTTATATGCTTTTATCTGATCTATTTCCTAACCACAAGGTATTTGCCTGTGAATCCCTGGCACTTTTGATATTACCTGAAGGCAAATGGTATATAGATTTATACAAGTTATTTACAACAACAGCCAAGCCATTCCTCTGGAAACTAGGCTGCAGATCAAAGGATTGTTTTGATCTCTACTTAGCATATTTGTTTAACCTAGCCAGTGATTCTGAAAAGTGCACAAGCTTTTCGGTGATATGCAGAGCACCCTTTATCCGTCTTTTTCTTCTGTTAGCTCTGGATTTAAATACTTTCTGTATTTAGGAGACAACTGGATTTGCCAGCTTTTGAAATTTAGTTGCCCACTGCTAGCAGTCTTGGCACTCAGAAATAGATAACTAGGTATGTTCCACTGCTAATCCTGATCGGCCTTGTAATAGTATTTGCGGACTGTACAGCACTCAATTAGGGCATAATGTGCTATTTTTATTTCCTTTAAGTTGGATTAAATGTGAAAACATGTTTGTTTCTTTCTCGTTCTCCATTCTGCGTTTCTCTTTTTCTTTTTTCTGCGCCGGTACTTTGCAAAGTATTGTTTTATACTGTTTCAATCGGCGGCACTCTCTCCACACAGGACTGCAAAATGTCAGGAGAACAACAATGTCCAAGCGCTCCCTCACAAAGATGCCAGGGCAATCAGGAAAATTTCTGGAATGCTTAAGAGAATGCATATGCACACAATGCCCTAATTCTCTCTTACTTTGGGTTTGGGAAAGATGAGCCCAGGTTTATTGAGAGCCAAAAAAGGGGGCAGATGGCTCACAAGAGGGATAAACCTGGGAAGTCATGCTGTAAATGTGTTTTACAGAAAACAATGAAAGGAGCGGACAAAGCGATTGTGGCAAAGTCCTTTGGAAAATGGCAAAGCAGCTCTCTAAGGCCCAGGACCATGGAGAAGCCGGATGAGCTGTCCGAGGAGAGTAAGGAGGACAGCCTTTCCAACTGCACCTGCGAAGCCCCCCGGCTCGGCGAGAAACCAGTCGGTAAAAGTAGCCCCTCTCCTCGCTCCGCGTCCGCCGTTCGGCCGCGTCTCGCGGCTTATTCTCGTTTTCTTGTGGCGATTTTAATTATTACTGCGGCGACTTGTTTTGTGTGTGTGTGTGTGTGTGTGTGTGTGTGTGTGTGTGTGTGTGTGTGTGTGTGTGTGTGTGCGTGTGTGTGTGTGTGTTTTGCCTGTGACTCTCTGGCCTGCCATATCCGGTGAACAAACAAACCACATTGTTGGGCAGGAGAATTCCTTTTGAGGGAAAGTGTGTCTCCGATGATACAGTGTTGCCAGAAAAAGACAAAGCAAAAAATAGCAAACACAAAAACAGTCACAGGTGCATGGGAAAAAGAGAGAAGCGAGTGAATGGTCACTGCGGTCCCCAGGAGGTCTTTCAGTGTTAGCCAGTGCGGTGGGTGGACTTCTGACAAGGATGCTGGTGAGCAGCCAGGTGGAGTGTGTAACTGAGAAAGCTCCTGTTTATTCCTTTCACATGCTAATGTGGCTCCTATGCGACTTTAATGCGGCAAAACTTTTACTTGGAGTTGCCGTTTTGTGTTGTCGCGGCGCGACAAGGTCTCGAGGTCTCCTGGTTGTTTCACGGAACCCAGACGAGGCGGTCGGACCTGAAGGCGGCGTTCAGGCGTAACAGGTCCAAACGCGCGGCCCTTTACATCCAGGAACCAGGCAGAAAGTGACCCTGTGTGTTAATAATGAGCGAGTTCTGATCCTCTGCTTGGATCTTATCTGCAGTCTGTTCCGCTCCATACTGTGTTGAATGTTGATATAATATCTCGCAGAACATTTTTTCTCATCCAATGCTGAAACTCCTCTCGTGACACTCAGTAACATGAAGCCTAAGTCTCCATCACACACACCGAGCTCTGAGCAAATGCACCCCTGTGTGGACAAAGTAAGAACAGTAAGTTTGGGGCCGAGCGGACGGAACCGCGCCTCTAACGCGTTCACCGGGTCGACCTCGGGGCCACGAAGGCCGCGGGGCGTCTCTCCGCGCACCTTGCGCGCGCGCACGGCCCGCAAATAGCCTCAAAGGCAGCGCATCTGCCATCTGCACTTCCAGGAACTCCTCTGCATAACCATTAAAACAAGCTGTCTCAGAGGACGGCACTCGCGTTTCAGCCTCAACCCTGAATTACTGCGCGTTCATTATAATTATAAGGGAGGAGTGTTGCCAGGCCAGGCTGCCGAACGAACGAACGAACGAACGAACGAACGAACGCCAGGTGCACACTTCCATAATCTGCCATTGGAAACAACGCGGAGCATTAACAACGGTATCTCCGTGCTATTCAGCTATTAGTTGACTTTGGCGCCGAGGCTGCGGCGCGTATCAGCCGCCCGGGCATTTTTCAGACACACAGGAAGGAAGTGCAATACTTTGTAGTGCTCCATTTTCCTAAGCCTGCTTAGGTTATGTGACTGAGCCATGCCGCTGTGTGAAATTTTATCCCGATACTGGCACTGGATCCTTGTGAGGGAGTCTTGTAAAATAGGTTTACTTAGCGCCTTTGCTGGCATTTTCCGAAGATAGCAAATGCACAAACACTGTCCATGATCGGATTAGCCGCTCGACAAAATGATGTAACTCTTTGTCTTTCTTGTGTGGCATAGGTTCCTCTGCTTAAGTTCAGTGGTCATCCTGAGGAGAATGGCGACATTAGAAATCCACTCACATCCTCATAATCCCTGCGTTCCGAATAGAATAGATGACAGCCTCGGTTAATCACTCTTTGTCACACCGAGCGTGACACGTGACAGCCCCGCAGTCAATGGCGGCGGCTTGGAATCCGCTAGATTCCCTCCTCAGATACACAACGGCGGTCCTTAATTAACACAAGTCCTAATTTGTGCGGCATTTAATTTTAAACTTTGCCCGATGTTCTCGCGCGGCGTTGAGGCGCAGGATTTAAATTGCATGTGATAAGTGTGAACGATTTTTTTAAGCACCCTCACAGAGTATAAAGTGCGCCATGCCAAGTACACAGAGAGCAGGAATTTGCACCTGAGGACATATAGCTATACATCCAGAGTCGCAAGGTGTGTCAAGACAAAATGTTAATTACACAATTTATGACAGGAATCTGTTGAAATATCTCCGTGGATCTGGCTTATTTACATTTTAATTACTACTATTACTTATTCTTATTTTTTGGATGTGACCATAGCAAGCCCAATTCCTCTCCTACACTAGAAAGAAGCAAAATGACTGTTTTCCACTGGAGGTTTAGATGCTTGTTTATCACTTTTAAATACCATCATCTTTGCTGAAATCCCCTCTCAAAAGAACCTTTCACTTGCTGGAATAAATTCAAATTAAAATTTAAATCCCTCTTTGCATTTCTTCAGCCTTTTTTAAAATAGCTGCCTCCTTTTAGAAAGCTGTTTATGTAGTGATCTGTTCATAATCCAGTTTGTTTCTCAACAGCGAAAAACACAGAAATCGTATTATCACTATCTTGGAGAGATGATGCGAGAAATCAGGAAGTATAAATGTCTGGATCTGGGGAAGTTTTCAAAGTTGCTAAAGCCGGAGAGTGTGGCAGCGAGCCTCTCGACAAAGTCGCGTGTGACGCCGCGATTTGCCTTGCAAATGCGCACAAGTATAAAGTACATTGTGCGGCGGCGAGGCCAAAGCGTTCGGGGGACCTTTCGCGGAGCCAATGCGAAGACGCGGCTCCGGTGACACCGCGGGAGAGAGCGACGCGTGCCGCCGAGCGGGCAGATTAACCCTTGACACCAGAGCTGACAAGTCACGCAGATCTCTGTAAACAGCTCCCTCTAATCTTAGCAGGTGCTTACCTTCCAATACAGCGGGAGAGAAACAATATCCAATCACAAACGTAACAAATATAAACAGGAGCGGCGCACATTTACATGCCATGCCTTCTGATAGCGGCCCATTTCAGACGGAAAATGACGCAGAAGAGGCCATAGGGAAATTTAATTTGCTCAAGCTAGATTGGATTTATTGTTTGAAAACAAATTATAATTGTGTCTCCAGAAAGTTAACCAAGATCTAAACAAAAGGAAATCAATGACCCACCCCCATTAATCACTCAAAGCCAGCTACTTGTGCTGAAGAAACTTACTTCATAATCAATTTCTTTGTTTTGCTCAAAGGCCATTTGCATTTTAGTTCATGTCAGCAAGCTTCCTGTATCTGGCGCAATCAAAAATTGCAAGCCATTCGTTTTAATGGATTTTTTTTCCCCCCCTCCTATTTATTCAAGTGCATATCTATGAATACTCAAGATGATTTTAGCTTGTTATGCAAACTGCCCTACAAACATTTTATAGACAGAAGAAAACGCGCCATCGAGAGGCAAACTTCACTTCTCCTCATTCTGCGCACGCCAAATCACAGGGGGACCTTTCGAATCTGGCTCGCGAGCGCTCGCCGGGCAGAAATGGCCCCCGTTAGCCGTGTCTAGACGTACTATTACGGCCACCGAGGTCATTATCAAAGCATGCATTACACACACCTGTTACCATTGTTTAGGCGCCCGTTTTGGCTGACGAGCCCGGCTCCTATCTGGCCTTTTAGAGGCGTGTCGGCTGCATTGTCTGCCCGCCTGAGTGGAGGCGATGGGCAGGGACCTCCAGAGACGCCCCGATCTGGCCCTAACCTCTCAATGACACCACACAATGAGAGCACAGCCCTTGGACTATAAAAGGCCGAGATCCACTGACCAGTCAAGCATCGATTTCTCAGACGTGAGTAATCAGATGCTCTCTTTTTAAGGGCGGCTCGCGCCGTCGCCGCCGACGACCGGTGCTTTTCAGGTGGATAATTTACACAGGCGCTGATGAAATTCGCCCCCTGTCGCCGAACGCGGCGGTGACCCACATCTTACGCATCCTGGTCGTGTTGTTCGGTCGTAGTTTCGGGTGCGAACTCAAATATAACCGCGCGCGTCTCAGCCCGAGCCAGAGACACACAACGTCCTATATTTGCTTAAAGAACATTTCAAATGTTATTGAAGTGTCTTCAAACGACATTGAATAAACATATTGTGAGGTTGCCCACGGTCACACACAGATTGCCCTAAAGGAGATCGCTGGGAAGTAATCTAATCATTTCTTTTAACTGCAGCGCAGTGACATGTAGTGTAGATAATGATCCCCATGAAAAATGTACTGTATTTTCAAAAGAATATCCCCTGTCTGCTGACATTAACATAAAGATAGTTCTACATCCTGGAGCCATATCAGCAACATGTACTTATGTGTGGTTCCTCATATTTGCATATGCAAATATTAAAAAAAAAATAATTAATTCAGTCCTTTTATGTGACTTTCTGTGATGAACAAGCGGCATCAAGTGGTTGCACAATGAGGGTTCAGCACCGCCACCAAGAAGCATTTGTGTCATTTTAGACCCGGCTTAAAGCATTTACAGCTGAAATTAACCACAGTTTAATATAGATTTTTACACGTCCATCACGCTCAATGGCACGGTGTGAATATGCATTGTTTTTGTGTACGGGCTGCCACGCGCAATTAGCCGCGCGGCGCCGTGCCGTCGGTGGCGCCGGGCGCCGAGTGAGGGGGCTCGTTGAAGTTCTGCCGCTGACATTTTGATCCCGCGCTGCATTAGAAGAATTCAGTTAAACCTATTTGTGTAGGTTTCACAGGAGGAAGGTATAGTGCTGGAAACAACAGGGTGCTGTGACACTTCACTTTGCTTACATAATTTACAGCAGAATGCAAAAAGCTTTTAGACACAGATGTGACCCATTGTAATACCTTTCTAAATGCAATCAAACACTTTCTACAAATATGAGCAGGACTTTTTAAATGTGAACCCTTGTTTGACATGTAATTTTGTCCAACCCACTCCTCTTTCATTTCTCCATCAGCTCTCTCCAGTTATGCCCACATTTTCAGTTGATGAAATAGCTTGACAAAACACTAGTTTATGTTCTGTGTCGGCTCTGAATGAGACCCCCCCCCTCTCTTTTTTAGAGATCTGAACAGATGTTAAGGCCAAAAGAAAATGTTCCATGTAATGGTGGAGTAGCGTGTTCTTCTCTTACATTTTGTCAAGATTGCTTTACACCACTCGCTTCTTTCGACGCTTTCTTCTCACTGTAATAACGTCTAGTTGGGAACATGAAATAATCTCTCCCAGTACAACCTCATTGTCTGCATCAGAGCATGTTATTTGTTAAGATGCTTAGATAGATCATTCTTTACGTTCATATGTTTGTGTGACTATCAGACCCAAGCGCTGGCGAGAGGGGGAAGAGAGCGAGTCTGCTCTCTTTGTACGTCTCTTTCACCGCGTACCATGAATTGGCTCTTGAAGACAGTTAGAAATTAGACTTTCAAATGAGGCATTAAACAAGGTGATGATCAACTGCCAAACCTTAAGTAATGATATTCTCCATCCTCAAGTCCCCAGCCTTGCATAACCAAGTGCACAAATCACAGAAAAAAGACCTGAAAATACATTATTATTACATATTGTGTTCACACGTGAGTCCCTGAGGACCCGGGAGGGGGGGGGGGGGGGGTGTTTGGGTGGCCCCCACCATCAGCTGGGGAAGGGCTTCGCTTGGATATGGGGGGGAGGGACCCTCATGGGTATCACTGCTTTTAAATCCTGAACCGCACCATCCCGCCCCCCCCCCCCCCCCCCCCCCCCCCCTCCGTTGCCCCAGGCTCCACCCAGAAGTGTGGTTGCCTTTGTCATTGTAATCTGGCCCTGTTTGCTAAACGCTTCCACTGTTTACTCTCTGCTACGGGGGCTTGTATGAACAGGAGTCAGCAGGACGCAGGGTGACATCACTATGGCTGAAGAGAGGGGGGGGGGGGGCGAAAAACTGCATTTGTGATATCTCGGGGGCCCCTTTCTTCCTCTATTCTTCCCTGCCTCTATCCAGGCCTGTTGAACGGTTCAGCTAACTTCGGAGGCTAACATGGCCCCGAGGAATTACACCTAATTACTTGAATAACTGCTAGACAGCAGCCTTCCGTCGTCACCAAAAATCATTTCCAGGTCTCTGCCTTTTACTGATAGCTCAGACAAAGCTCCTCCATTCAGACGGCCGGGCAGAAATGAAACAGACTGACAGGTACGAACATTAAAACTGGGGGGGGGGGGATCAAATTAGCAGACAAGGATTTCATATCGTCTATTTTTGTTGTTGCCGTAGCGATAAAGTCGCAGACATTGAAACTGGTCTGTTGAGCCATTGTTATCATCCCTGGCCATCTGCTGCTGAGGAGTGACATTCTCTCTCATTTGCATGATGAGTGATGTACGAGGAGCCTGGGAGGGCACATGCCCCGGTCTCATGACAAAGCAAGGGAAAGTTTCTCCAAAGCCCCGGCGCGGATCGATCCATAAAATAAAGCAGGAGAAGGGCGTTTTTCGGGGAAAAAGGGGATAAATCACCTGCGAGCGTCTGTGCGGCTGCACGCGCGTCCGCCCGCGTCCTCCCCGAGCGCTCGCAAGTCTGCGGCGCCCGCGCCCGCGTCTGCGTGCGCGAGCGGAGGCTAGCGCACGCATCTGCCTCCTTGTGTGCCTGTTTGTGTGTTTTGCGGATGTGGGAGTAGAGCGAGGAGGGGGGTGGGGGGGGTGGGGGGGTTGGTGGCTGTTGATGTGCAAATGTGCATCATGTTGAAGGGCTGTGAATGGGGAGGTGTGACGTAAAAAGGGACCCGAACGCAGGTGCTTATCTCGAGGCTGTCAAAGGCACAGTATGTCATATTCCTGGGGACTACCTTTCAAAGCCACAGCACCAGCTCAGCTATCAAGAGACTGGGAGAAAATCAAACTTTTTGGATCACAGCACTAGGTTGGTGTCAAAGTTCTTTTTTATTTAATACAGTGTCAGTGTGGTCGGCGTTTATCAGCAGGGACGCTGTGTTTGCGCGTGCGGACGAGCAGCCTTTCGGCTCACGCCGCGAGGTGGGAATCGGAAATCGAGGGGCTGAGACGGTAAAAGTGTAAGAAACTTGGGGTTTTTACGTGTCCGTCTGCCGGGGGTGGTTGGTGGGGGGGTGGTGGCGCTGGTGGTGGCGGCGGATTTCTGTCTCGCGCCGCTTATTGTTTGCCGCGATTGAAATCAGTCTCCGGGGCGCAGCTTCTGTCCGGGTCCCGGACAGTTTGAGAGGAGATTAAATGGCTCCAACTGCTTTTGAGACGCGTGACCCATTTCCGATCGACCAGATAGCGACGAGACGCCGTCCGCCGAGATTAAAGTCACCGGCGTTTAGTTCGAGCTCGTCTTGGAGGAACACATGTTCGTATTATGTGCAGAGACAAAGCATTGTCAGGTCGCCTGTGGCTTTGACAGTGACAGCTGCACACACAGGACCACCGAGCCCTAATGCACTTAAACATTGACTCTGTGTTCCAATAACATATTTGAACAGTCAGTGAAGTATTTTATTGCATCCTGTTGTTCCCCTCTGCGCATTGAACGTCTGGTAAAGTTTGAAAACTCCGCGCTAATGTTGACTCTGGTCTGACGGCAAAAATAATTAGTAAACCTGCCTTTGTGTTATTTTCTATGGGCAAGTTGTTAATTCATGCCATTATTTGCTCTGCAGCGGTGGTGAAGTTATAAAACTCCATGCTAATGATAAACGCTAATACAGACTATGAACTTCTGCGTTATGCACGGGCCACAGCACTCGACTCGTCTCCAGAGAAACTATTGATTTAGGGGGAATGAAAAGTTTATCATTTACCAGTAAAGTGCAGCTCAGTAACGACTGACAATCTGCTTGTGTAGATCACTGTCAAATAAAAGTAGGATTTTATTTTTACATCAGAAAAGTTAGGCCCGAACCTTTACTTCTACCTTTACTGACATTTGTGTGGTCTCATTGCCTGTTTAGATTTTGATCTTTAGTCTTTACTTCAGGCTTCAGTCAAAAATATAAGTAGAAAGTAACAAATGTGTGATTTATTGCTGTGTCTTGATGAGCATTGCAGCCTGATGAAGGTGTTAAATCATTTTAGGGTTGGTGATTTTTGGTTCGGTGGGAAAATAAATTGAAATGTGGCTTGTTAGCATCCACTCAATCGCAGCTCCATCAGCTTATTTTACCCAGCTCGCTTTTAATGAACACAAATGAAGCAACAAAAAGCATTCAGTACAAAACAAAACGGTGAAACGGCGTCACTCGACAATAATCCTTTAAAAAGTCCCACTTCGCCTTTAAACGTGGCAGCAGATGACGACGCGAGGCGCCACAAACTTTTAGTTCTGCGCCTTGTTTAAATGAGTGTAGCAGCCCAGGCTGAGGCAGGCGTGTGTGGCAGAGCAGTGATAAGTAAGAGGCATTATTCCTTCCTGCTCCACACCCCCCCCCCGAAGCACACGCTGCTCAGTTGCTACACAACACGTCCATGTCACCTCTCGCCTCCAGGAACTGTCCATGGTACCTGCTGCCCAGCGAAACTGGACCCACGAGCTCATCCAGTGACGCTCATACGTCATGATGTCTGACAGAAGTCGCAGCGCTCATCTGTCCATTCTATAGGAAACAAAGTTAGCCGAGGTTTGCGGCGATTAAATAAAAGAACGGCTTGTTTGATTTGTGAGTCAATCGCCGCCGGGTGCAAACGGGGGAAAACAATAAAACAGCACGATGAGCTTGTGATGTGTATCAGTGGAACACACAGCGTGTTACCTGCTCAAACTTTACTTAGTTAATCCAGGAAAATGAATTATGTGGATTTAATTCAACAAGGTCTCAGAAATGACCCATCTGCCGTTGAACAGCTGGTGAGAGGATGAATGTAATTAATTTATTAACTTTTGAACAGTATTCCAGAAAAACAACGTTGTTTGTTTGTCCTAAAAAGAAAAAATCAAAGTTAAGCAGCAGTGAGGACAATCCCTTTGAAATGTATTGCCTGGTTTGACAAATCTACTTTTATATTTTTTAAAGTCGTGTTAATTGTAATGTTTACATTAACAGGGAATTGATATAAAAATAAAAACGTTCACATTTAAATATAGATGTATAATATTTATTATTAAATTAGACTAAGTGTGTCGAATTGTAGTTAGCAGCTATGCTCAATATTCTAATTAGACACACTTACATTTGGTGTTTTTTTTTTGTTTTCTTTTATTAGAGTATTTATTTAATTCTTGAGACCAACCATTTATTGAAGATGGTAACATTTCGAAAATCTCAGTAAAATGTTGAGCTCGTCTGAGTCATATTATCCAGCTTGTTACAACTTTGAAGGAAAATGATGCAAAACTGTAAACCAAGGCTGAATCAGGTGGGATTTTCCTGAGGAGATAATGAAACACAACAGAAAAGCCCTTTCCGTGAATAGTTATATTTGACTTGACAGGGCAAGACGATGAAATGTTTCCAATTAATATTACATGGGATTTTTTTCCGCCTTTCTTTTTTCTAAATATATTTCAGAATTTACCTTGATTGTAATATACCTCATTGGCTGTGGTTTTGTTTGTTGGCCTAACTATAAAGGATCTGCTTATACCCTTGTGGGTTGGGAAGAATTAGGATTTATGAATTTATTTCCTCTGTTGTATTGTTTAAACAGCTTTGGTTTAGTTTTGATCCCTTCCTCTTGCCTTTGAGGCTGTTCCACGGTGTCAGCTGTTGACTGATAGTAAGAGAACTGCCTCACAGTGTGAATGAAAGAAAACTAGCGGTTGGTAAACACTGATAAGGGATAAATAGAAAGCGGTCAGGCAGAGATAGTTCTGTGGGAGCCCAGATTGTGTGCGGTCTGTTAAAATGAGATTCTGAGCCTGTCCTTTTTATTCTTCCTCCCTCCCCTCCCCTCCCCTGTGCGCCGTTTGTCTGGAAAATCTCCAGTGACCCGGCTCGGCAGTCCCAAGCTGCAGTATTCTCTTTTTGTATTTGTTTTGTTTTCTAACAAGGGTCAAGTTGGCCAATAGACATGTCCCTGATGCTTATAGACAGCTGTCATGACTTCAAGTACTTACAATAGTTACATTTTACATTCTGCACAAACAAGCACTACAGCATGAGATTAGGTGAAAGCTAAAATATGAAGCATGCTGTTTTTTTTTTTATTTCTACTTGTCACTATTTAATTTAAGCACATCCACCCATCCTGAGACCCATCCTGTCTCATTTTACATATGTGCTGAAAGTATCACTATCAGGTCAAAGCTGGATGTATATGTCACCATGTTATATTAATTACAGCCACATAATTAGACATTTACACCCTGAGGAAAATAAATAAATCTCATTTTAATTTCTATTCTTTTTTTTGGTAGCTGTCTGCTCCTCCCTACAGTCAGGAGTGATTTTTTTTTTTCTGGGGGTGAATCTATCTTTTATGTGATTAAAAAGACCTTCAGAGGTCTTACCTTGAGGATCACCATGTGGTGTATTTACACAGAAAATAATTCAGCCCATTGTAGCCCAGCAGCTAATGAGATTGGTTGTTAAGTGAATGACACAAAGGCTACAAAAAAAAAAGAAAGGAAAAAAAAAAAAAAGCTTAGCGTTTCGGGTGAATATCACAGTGTCCCTGCACACACACACACTCACACACACGCACACACACTCTCAGCAGCGAGACTCTGGACTACCCTGTACCCCACCTCGATATCCTTCTGCTCCGTCTCCTCCCTGATGTCACCGTGAGATGCAAAACAAAGGCTAACGGGGGCACGGTAAGTCGAGCTCGCAATTCTGCCCTGTCGGACATGTTGACGCGAGAGCGCCGAGACGCGGGAGACAAGTGCTTGTGTTTGCCTGTGTGAGGATGTGCTGCGCTGTGTAAGCCTCAGGCTCAGATAAGTAGATTCATGCGAGGATCAATAGCAGTGGGGCTGTTTTATGTGGCTCAGAATAGGATCAGTGCCGTTTTACTTTCTTAACTTCTCAATTGCTGCTGAAACTTTTCTCTCTATTTCTTCCTCGGCGCCACTTTCGTGCCTCGTGGCTGAACTTTATGCCAGGTTGCTTCACAGAGAGGACTGATTCACCAGAGGATAAAGGTTTTTTCCTCGTGCCTGTGCTTGTATTTGTTAATGGTGCATGTTACTCAGAGACACCTCATTGTTGGAGGGCGAGTAAAAAGATTCATCTGAAAAGCATTGAGATGTATAAGCGAGGGAAGCATGACAGCCCAGGAGAGGGTCTTGTTAAGCCCCCGGACTCAGTTTGTATCGATTGCTGCACTGTTTAGTTACTCACTCAAGAGTAATTAGATGTTGTTTCAACACAAACGTGCACATTTGGAGCACGGTGCCGGCCTCTTGTGCCTTTTTGATTTCTGAATAGCAGCGGTGCAGCGTCGCTGGCGATTGCTCTTACACCGAAAAATCTTAAGTGCATTAGCTTATCATGCTCCACTGTCAGGCTGGAAAGTGGGTTAAAGTCCATTGCGTATATTAAACCCTGGACTTAAGTCAAATTTACATTTTGTTAAAGATTACTCCTTTTATTGATGCATATAATCATATTCATGGACCATCTGCTGATTTGGCAAGCATGGATCAAACTCACAAAACAGCCCCGCTAACCTTTTAAGTACAAAATAGTCTGGCTTAACTCTGCTAGCACAGACGTGAGCGCGTATGTGTGTGAGTGTGAGAGATTGTATGGATATTGGATAATACTCTAATTTAGATCCTCCAGGCTGCTCGTGCCATATTTTATTTTATCGTGATCGCTTTGGTAGCGGACCAGGGCTGCTGTTTGAACAACTGAGCAAATAACGCCCGTCTGACGACCAACAAAGTCAAAAAAATCTTAGCGTAAGGAATCTGATTGAACTCTTGACCACGGCGCAGCGTGCTCCGTTGATACCCGTCGCCATGGTTACCGCGGCGTTGCTCGCCTCCACCTGGTCGGGGACGACCGCGCGGGGCCCTCGTCGCGTTGTCGCCGCGGTAGAACGCGTTCCCAGCCGTTTTTTCCCCCCGTATCCGCTCCATCTCCCGGCGTGCGCTTCGCACAACGAGGAATTCACCACTGGGCATCCTCGCTGCGCGGAATACTTATGTTCAACTCATTCCAAACAAAGCTTACGCAGATTGAGAATTCATATGCCAGAGGTAAATCCGAGTTAACACGGATTTATACTGGCATGAGTTAAAGGACTAGAGTTTGTAATCCAGGTGGCCAAGGGATTTTACCATACAGTGGCAAAAATCACTTAAAACTCCCCCAACATCCTGAGCCACTGAGCTCAGCGAGCAAACAGATTGTTCAGAATTGATGACGGCGCCACTAGATCGGAGCCGGACCCGGTTGGCGTGTGTGCACGCACGTGCGTGCACGTGTGTGCGTATGCTCGTGTTTGTGTGCGCATATGTGAGCATGTTTGCTTCCTATATATACTCAATTAGTAGCAAAGGGGCTGTTTAGAATAGGACCTTGGCAGATTGGCGTTATTTCCCTCTAACGGGGCAGGGGAGGCGTTTTGGGAATCCTGCCTTCGATCTGGATAAACGTTAGCGGATGAACCAAAAAAAAATAAAAAAATGAAAAGACGGCGACCTCCATTTTGGTCGCACTTGGAGGTGAAGTCATCGAAGTTGCGTTGAGTTAAATGACGTTTTACCGCCTCGCTGTGCGTGTGTGCGTGAGCGCGTGCACGTGCACGCCCGCGTGCACATGTGCGTGGAGGACAGAGGAGCAGAGATAGAGTGGAGTTGTTTAATGACAGGAACAGCTGACTCATTTAGAGAGAGCAGTGAAAGGTAATTAACCCTGGGAAAACTACAGCTGCCATGCGAGCTGTTCACTTCAGCGCAATCTGATTAGGAATCACCGCTCGAGTCCCCGACTCCTTTCAGACACTGTGTGCTGGAGGTAAACTTTTCCCTTCCGCCCCCGAGAGCCCCCGGCGCGCTGGAGACCTGCCTTTTGTGACGGGGGGATTAGCTGGAGCGGTTACTACGTTTCCCCAAATTGCCGACCACCTGGTAGCTTTCACGCAACCTCCTCCGCGAAGGGGCCTCCTCGGGCAGGAACAATGAGCGGGATTACTCCGCTCATTGTTACACCAGGGCTGGAACTTCTTTTTCCCCAAACACCTGTCCCCCAAATTAGACAGGTTTGGAAAACCCATGTTCATGACAGGATTCAAAGATTCAAACTAACATGAGAGTGGTGTGGAGACTGGAGACGTGCCAGAGGATGAATTGTCTGCCGCTCCATTTATTATGCTATTGATGCATAGTGTAGTGCAAGAAGATACTAATTTTATTTGTCTCAATGTTTTGGTGTTCTTAATTGGATTGAAATTCACCAATAAAATAGCGTAGCATCCCGGCCCCTTTCATACGATGAGGGAACTAAAAGCACCAGAAATTTGGTCAAAAACAGAAATTGGCTCTTTGATGTCAGAAGAAACAATCTGGACTTGGTGCCTTTGTGTGGTCCAGCTCCAGATGAACTCAATTTAGAGGGAAGGCTTTGGGATGACTTTGGAAAGCGATTACAAGATTCACAAATCACCTCGGCAAAGGTGTCACCATCTGACTCTTTTATGGGACTCTTGCTAACTCCGTCCAATAACAAGTTTCCCCTGTAGTTATGCCATCATAACAAATCATTGAAGCGATAGTGGCTAGCCAGGCTCCTAATTGTCTGTTAAGAATTCTGTGAGCTGTGTTCTTTTATTGAAGCATCTCTGTCTTGGAGAAGTGATAAGATGCCAATACGCTCCTCTATAAAAGTACTCTTTGGCAAAAGGCACAAACACTTTGCTTGGCCGTCAGGGTAGCTGTGAGGCTGTTATATCTGAAATCACAGTTGACTTCAAGATTTTTGACTGTGTCTGCATGAATCCAGAAACCTCTATCAGATGAAGGAATGCTCATAAATGGCTGGCAGGTTCGGTTCCTTTCAGGCGCCGCTTTTTTATTTCTTCCACTGGAAGGAACATATACGTCACACGTATAGAAGAGCCTGGGATTGTTCGCTGACTGCGATCATTTAAATGTAGAATACCGAATAGACCAGAAAAACTATTTAAAATCACTGCGAAGGTGACCAATAATTAAACATTGTACAGTTTTAAAAGTTTGAGCCCTTAGTTTGAAACCTTTTGTCCCCTCCTTGAATATGTCCCTGCTTCTATTCCAGCATCCAGCTGGCATTTGGGCACAGCGTGTCTGATGGCTCCCTGACCACCTCACAAAAAAGACCCCCCACCCCCCCATTCACCCCCTCCAGGAAACAAAGTTGTTTATCTAAATACTGTGCAAAGAGAAGTTGATTTAAATCTCTAAGCACAGCCTAATTTACTCACCATGGACCCATTAGCATCTCAATGGGAGCGGCCAAAGCAGTCACCTGTTTCCTGTGCGGCGCTCTCTCTCTCTCCCAGCAGGTACGTTTACTGCTGGCTCACCTTTTGCTTCAGCAGATTCTCTGAGCGTCTTAAAGCCCCTATAGGGTGGAAAAAATAAGGAAATAAATTGTGATCGCTTCCCCTTCCTCACACATTCATTACAAGGAAATATGAAAGTAAAAAGGTGCTATCTCTTGCCGTTCCCTCTTTATTAAACATAAACAGAAAACACTTAGCATGTAAAATTAATGTGAAAATTATTCCCGGGGTAAACTATAAACACAGAAGTTACCCTGCACATTTACCCTTTTTTCTCCTTCCCCTAGATCAGAGTGTAATTGCCAGTAATCAGGTCTGTTTGCTGCTGATAAAACCACTCTGAATGCGAGGAACCCTCTTTGTGTGATGACTCAATTATGCCAGAAGTGGCTCATCAAACCTGGCCCATCAGCTGCTTTAATAAATAAGGAGGAAAACTTGCTGCAGGCGCATTATAATTCCATTCATTCCATAATTAAATCCATTCCAGTTTTAACCCTTCGCTCCGTGCGCTTCTGGAAGAGGAAACAAAAACAAGGAGCGAGGGGAGGTGGGTGAGGAGGGGAGGGAGGGGGGGGGGGGGGGGGTGCGAGTACACACCAGACAGTGACCTTGCACAGAGCACCCATCCGTTCTCTATAATTCAAAATGATACTGTTGAAGAAAGGTTAAGAGAAGAAGGCTCGCGGAGAAAAGGATGGGAATCAGTTAAGACAGCGCTCCTGGTTTTATGTATGCATTGTTTCCACACACAGCCTTAGACAGTAATTATATTAAGAGTAATCTAATCATAACAGTTGCTTGGTTGAGTGTGCAGCTCTGACATTTTGAAATCTTATTTTGTGTAATCTCATTTGCCCCTATCATCTCGCCCGGACCCCCCTATCTAAAGGAAATGTAAATAATGTAATTAATTTTATGGTCTCCAGAATCTTACTTTGCCACTTTGGCCCGCTTTATTGGTTCCAAGATGAGGTATCAGCACCGAGTTGTTGTTTTTTTCTTTCTACTCCACAACAATAATGTCTGCGCTAATTACACGAGAGCGTCCCAAGTGCACGGATAAGCTGGAACAAGGGGACGCAAAGACTCAAGGTCAGCGATGAATATCCACAGCAGCTGCGTGGTATTAATAAGGCATTATTTGAAAATAACAGTAATAGCATCACTTACAGCTAAATGCAAGAGCGTGGTCGGAGGAACGTCAGCGGGCGCTTGGGTGTTTTCAGACGTGTCCCCTCCACCATCTCAGCCCGCATGCAGCCCCTCTCCCATAATGGTGCGGGGCAATGGTTATTCATGATTGCTGGACGGTCTCTCCCCTTTCTCTACCCCCATTCTCCTCTCTGTGGTGGGAACGCTGGCAGATGGGGTTAGGGGGGAATGGGCTGGGCTCAAGGACAGCTAGCAGCCAGATTAACACATAGAAAAGCTCGTGGACCCTCAGCATCAGGCTGCGTCCCGTTTCCCCCTGAGAAATGTGCCCTAGACGCAGGGGAAACGGCCTTCAGAGGAGCCTTATTCGCGGCTGAACTCGGGGCGTGTGTGTGTTTTATTTTGGAGGGGGCGCATAAATATGATTCAGCAGATGACGAACCAGCTCAAATAGTGGAGAGTCTTTTTTCATATGCTAATGAAACGGAGTGAATAATGCTCCCTCCCTCCTCCCCGCGTTTTTTTTCCCCTAGTTTTGTTTTTCCGGGGGAACGCTCTGTGAGCTATAATTAAGACGATGTTGTTTTTTTCCAACGCTAACAGAAATAAATAATTCCATAATAAGATCTGTGAAGTGAAGAGGCTTAATGTACTTATTGTGTTCCTCCTTGTTTTCCCTCTTGGATGTTTTGTATTAATTAGAAGCAAGCAATTTGATCTCTGTCAAGCAATCAATTTGCATCCTGTTCCTTATTCCATGTGAGGTATTAATGTGCACTTTTTCTGACGGCGTGTTCACAGCAGCGTCCCAATAAAACGTAAACAGGACGGATTTTGCGCTAAATGTGTGTTTTCCGTCCCAGATGATGAAGTACACGATCGCCTCCTGAGGGATAAGACTTGTGAGAGCATCAACCAGGGTGGAGAGTGCGGATCTGGCAGCTTATCCTACACAGCACTTGGAAAACCGCAGTCAAAGGTAAATAAAAGCGCATGAGCTTCAACTGGAGATTCCAGGTGAAGCAGGAGTTTGGTTACAAATAACGCGGGTCTGGGGACGCGTTGTGGCTGAGCAGCGTGATGAGCTCCTGAGACCGGGTTTCAGTCCTGGGGAGCTGTGGGCGGCTGCCAGACGTCACCCTGCTGCTGAGTCGGCTGGTTCTGGAGCCATGGCCGCTCCTGGTGGCGTCTGCACCCACAGCACGTTATCTGTGAGCGAAGCAGGAAGTCCGCGGACGCGTCCGTTCGGCGCTTCCTCACGCGCCTGCTGGTTTTTAAAGTCGGTTTCAGCCTTTTGGCCCAAGCAAACGTAAATGCTGCCATTTACTGCGGTTGTTTAAGTTCATTTGAGTCAGCATCATGTTCCACACTGCGTTGAACTATGTTCATTATGGCCTTAAAACACTATATAAAAATATTTTTTTATAAAAAACATTTTGTAGCTAAAACATTGACATTAACTTAATATTCTCAGGTAGTTCATGTAGTTTTACATTCATTCATAGTATTTCTGAGCATTTTATAAATATTTAATATATAATATAATATTTTATTGTACTGTATTATCACATCAGTGATGTGATAATATACAAAATTATCAGAAAATTCAAGTTTTGTAAGCATTAAGCAACAGTTATGGATGGTAAACACACTAGTACACATCTTACATCTACCTTATACTGTATATGATTTATATTTCTTTTACATTACATGGAAGCCACATAATGCAAATGCCCGACGACAGATATCCTTAATTTTATAGCAACCAATGTAATAATATGTGAAACTCCTCCAACAATAATTCAATGTGAATAATAATAAAAAGATAAACGATATGGGATTTTCGGCCAGATTGTGAATGTCAGATAAAAGTGCGCATTTGACCCTGAATGTTTGTTCTGCTTCGGCAAACACTCGGCATCGCCTGTTTGTCCACGTTGTTGCTATGCCAGAGCTACCTGTTAGTAATCCAGTGCATCTGCCTCGTTAACTTGTCCCTTGATTTGTGAATCACACACAAATTCAGCTTTGTCCAAATCACCACAACTGGCTTTGACAGTTTGGTTTTTATGCTGTCGGAAAAGAACGCGGGCCACTGTTTGAACGCGGTGCTGTCAAAAGAAAGGCTTCGTTTGCTTGTCAGACACACGTTTGAGAAACCAGAGACGCTGTACTGTAAAAATAAAAGGTGGCAGACGCACAATAGAGACCAGACCCACGATATAGAATAGAGACCTAAAGAGTGTTGGACTGAATATTGGAGCACATGATCAGAAATCAAGAATATTTGTGTTAATTGATGCACATGTTATTTTTAATAAAGCACTAAAAAAGTGATAGATACCCTCTGCAATAATAATTACATGCAAAAAGGAGGAGGCCCAAGTCTGAAATGTCAAATACAGAAAAAAAAACACCGTTATAAATGTTTGTGAGTCAGTGGCGATATTTCACCGAGTGATAACATCACGTGAACTTTGATTAATGCCCATGTTACAATCTGAGGTTGCTGCATGTAGGAGCAACGTTTTGCCTTCAGAACAACAAATCTACGCAAAATGCAGCCGCGCGTCTGTGTGCAAAAGTGTCACAAACTAATGAGGTACATTCGTTTTTACAGAACGTAATCTATAGTGTTTGGGAGTTGTTTGTCTCAATAGGCTGTAGTAATCAAAAGTAATGAACCTATTATGAGCAGGACCTCTGAGGGCCCAGCGTGGCATTAAGAGTGTGGCACATAAAAGGTTTATTAAAGGAAATTAAGGTCCATCACTGCCACACCTGCTCCCCTATTATAAATGTATGACAGGTCAGTGCCTTCAATCACAACAGCAAACGAGAGAGAGGAGTCATGTTTCCCATTACCAGGGAAAAGTAACAGCATATCCTATGACTCACAGATTTCACTGGCCTGTGACCACTATACGCCACCATCAGCCTGGAATAATTACGTTTAATAGGTTTTATTTGGGACCCACAAGCAACAGCCGCCGAGAGTGGATGGATTTTAGCAACTATTTTTGTCTAAACACACACACAGAGAGGCGCCGTCCACGCGGTGCTGTCACCATTTAGCGTCATTACATCTACTCACCTTTCAAACTTCTTCCGCCCTCCCCCTCGTGTGTGTGCGTTCGCGTCTCGCCGCGGCCCCGCGACGGCTTTCGCGGCGATCTACGCGTTGTTGGAGGCACTAAAGAGTAAAAGGCAGTGTTTCGTTCGCAGATGGATTCGGACGGCGAGGAGCAGACCCTGAAATCGGGCCACGGCGGCACAGGTGAGGACGGCGTTCAGCTTCAGCTTTGCTTTTATCAACACACACACACGCTCACACACACACACACACACACACTCCACTTATCCCCGTTGGTTAGGGGTATCGGTTCAACAATCCAACTTTAAAACTGTCAATTTTATGTATTATCTTACTGGTCTGAAGAGCACTGCACTGCCATTTCATTATTCAGAGGGGAATAACTTCATTAAATTGGAACACTGGCTCAAATTAGTTAAGGACTGTTTATATATTGTGTGATTGAAAACCTCTAGACTGGATATGTCATTATGCAAGTGTTCAGGGCCTCTGAGGCCCGCCTGCGTGCGCTGGAGCTATTACTACACGTGGGGAAATTCATGAAAAGTGTGATTATTGGTCGCGCTTCATGGGAGCAGGGGTAGAACTTGTGTGAATGGGATTCACACAAGCCCCTGGGAAAAAAATTGATTTAGCCTTTTTTTTTTTGGATCACGTCGCGGCGACGAGCTGCCGTGGGTTCTCCCAGAGAATGGAGTGAAAAGCGTCCGATCAATGAAGAGGCCACTTCGGTGTACAACAGAACCTATAGAACAGAGGGCCGGAGGGCGGCGCGTTGAGTCAGGAGCCATCGTCCCTGAGCATTATCTGCTGAACAAATGTTTACTGAACATTGTAAAATTTTCATCAGCAATTTCCCAAAAGTAGCAAGTGGCCTCGAACCCTTTGATTAAGAAGCCGCTGACAGATGCTGAATGTAAACACCCCTCCTTATCTGCGCTTTCTTGGCCTCCGTCTCGCAGGGCTGGTCGACGGCGCCGCCGCGTCCCACAGGTACAGTTTAACCAAGAATCGGATCTGCTCACGTTCACCACTTTGAGCATTAGCTTAGCATCTTAGCATCTTAGCACCCGTTGACCCTTTCGCTGCTTCTTGCCCCCCCAGCCCGTACGGGTCGGCAGCCAGGAAGCGCGGCGCCCAGGAGGGGGTGCAGGGCGCCCCCGTCAACAAGAGAAAGTCCCTGCTGATGAAACCCCGCCACTACAGCCCCAGCGAGGCCTGCGAGGAGGAGAGCGAGGACCTGGCGCCGTCACAGGACAAAGAAGAGCTGAGGAACATTGACACTCCAGCAGGTAAACAGATGTCCTGTTGTTTTGTCTGTTTTGATGAACAATTGACGCTGAATTTTAAAATCCCATCTGTTGCATTCATATTTCCCTCCCTCTGCCATCAGCCAGCAGCCACAGTCATTGTGCAGTGGAAGTGAAAGACTACACTGCTGGGTCCACATTAGTTGTGTCTCACGTCCACAAATTGAAGTTTTGACAGCTGATCTGCCATGATATTTTTGGCGTGGCTTTACCCTCTTTTGATGAGGCCAGATTTCAGACCCCTCATCTGTCCTTTTTCAATAGCCAGTCCAATCCCATTGAATCTGCGGCTGAATGGGGGAGTGCACCAGTTCACTTTGATTTAAATTAAACTTCCTTGGTTCTTTTTTTAGCCGGGATTTTATTAAAGTTGCCCGCTGCGTAAAACAAATGAGATGTCAACACAACTTGGCCGACGCTGCATTTCTGTTTTTGACCAAGATTTCACCCGTCCACAGGAACATTTTTACCCGCAACGCTTCAAAATTTGTTTATTTTCACTTAAGCCACTTTTCAAGAGAAAATGTTTTCTTTTTCACCTAATGAATTGAATTTTGTGCATTTTGGCAACAATGCTCGTGGTGTACATGTGCATTCTCACCCACTATAATCTGCCCTGATTTGGTATATTTTTAACGATGTAACTAAGCAACAAACGTAATTGTCCCTTTCAAAAGCTTTTGTTAGGCCCTCTAACACAGTCTAATACATAATTAGGCATAATGTCTACAGCTCATTATAGTACACATGTGTGTAGTTAAATGGACCAGGAGAGTAGCTCACTGAATTGTGTGGATTCATTGGAAATGGAATTTATTTGTTTCCTGGGTTCATATTACATTACAATTATCTAAGTAATTCACAGAGCATCACCAGTTTTCCCCTTTTGTTGTGGTGTAGTCCAGCTACTTTTCATTTTCATCCTCCGGCACTGATTGACTGCCGTACATTTCCTCCCATTTGAACCTGATATTCAGAGGAGCTTTAGAACAAAACCAAATCCGGCCAGAAAAAAAAAGTCCAAAGAGTGTCAAACGAGCACGGAGCCCGATAAACATATTCACGACATATTTTGCTGTTATTGTCGGATATGGGGGCCATTTTCTGTGCAAAAACAAAAATTGGAAAAGTGGACTGGAGGCGGTAAGAATTTTTGCAGTGGGAAGCTGGTCATATCTGCATTTTAACAAAAAGGGAGAAAAATAAGCCTCTCGTTTGGTCGAGCCACACTGCGTTCAACTCCAGCCAACTGCAGCCCTGCTGCAGAGTGCTGGTAATGGCTATTCTGGAGTACAAACTGTTCACCTGTTCCAACACACAAACCACCGGAGGGATCCAAGTTTTTTTCCTCCGTCTCTTTCCTTTTTTCACCGCACTCCTGTGTGTGTGTGTGTGTGTGTGTGTGTGTGTGTGTGTGTGTGTGTGTGTGTGTGTGTGTGTGTGTGTGTGTGTGTGTCTGTCTGACTGTATGCGGCTGTGTCAGGCCTGGGAGTCCATCTGGATGAAAAACAAAACCCTTGTTGCCTGCCTTATAAATGTAAATACGTGTAACTGGCTTTAATTTTTCATTCAACCGTGTTTGTCTTTAGACGCCGCTTCTTCAAATATTTCTCGCCGCACGGAACATTGGGTAACACGTGAGAACGTTGCCCGAGCGAAAAATCCACAGACAGTCGAGCGCAAACTCACCCACTTACCTTTTTTTTGTATTAGTGCTTCATCATTTCTGTCACATTTTAAAGCTCCTTTGAGGATTAAGTGTTTGTGGCGCTCCTGTTAATAAGTGCTAACTGTCTGGTAATGCCTGTGTGTGATCTGATTCTCACAATCCATCTCTATCTGACTTATGGACCTATCGAATCCTACTTTCCATTGAGTCTCTGCTGTCTAGCCACTAAAGAGGATCTAAAACTACAGACCAGCCTGCTAAAAGTAAAAACCCTCCCAGACCAAAGAGCCTTAATCGAGCATAAGTTTGACTTTTGGAGGATCAAGAGAGATTTTGTTGAATCAATCCTGATGATAGCCTCCCATTGTTAATCACTGACCACGTCTTAATGTAATCAGTGGCGTTAATAAGAGTTGTTTCAGATGCATTTTCAGGGATCACCCTAACCCGCTTTCTCTGCCCGGCTTCATGCAGTCTTCCTCCTTTCTACACATGTGACCGGGATTTATTTTAAAGGATGGTGAGCCAGAGGTCAATGCAAATTAAATTATTGAGAGCACTCAGCGAAATAAGCTGGAGATTATAGCAAATGGGTGTAACATTTAGGAAGAAACACGTACACTGTGAACTGTATGCAGTCATGGTCTGCGTTAGTGCCAGTAAGGATCATATATGGAGTCACACCCACGAGGACTTGAAAAAGCCAACAGATTAATTAGTAATTTATTTGTGAAATATAAATATGTAAAGGTGATTTTTGTGGAAAATGTGTTTTAATGCGAAAATTATTTCTGTTAAATCATTTATCATCTCCTGCAGCTTTTTATTGTACATTTCATTAATATGTTTCATTTCTACACTGAAGTACATCTTTTAACCTCAAGACCAACCTGTGTGAATTCAAGGAACTGTTGACAGCTTTGTAACTATTGACTTCTTCATGATATTATTTAAATCGTGGTTTTAGTTTATACTGGGCAACAAACACTTGAATTCTTTTAAGAAGCTCTAGATGCTTTTATTTTTTTATTTTTTTTTTATTTAAATCCAATCCAAATTAAACTTGGTTGTATTTCTGCAGCTCTTTAGTCTCTGGACACTCATTAGTTTTTCAGCTTTTACAAAGCGAGGGGCAGTTGTTGTCGAGGTGGACGATGGGCTTCTCCTGCCACACACACAGACACACACACACACGTCTCTATCGTATCTTTGTGTTACTGCTTTCCTCCATCTGCATTTGAGGAATCCTCTCCCCCTGACTTGTTCTTAACCCTAGAAACAACAACTATCTGATTTTTTTGACAGATAACAACATGTTGCTGCTTAGCTAGCATTTAAAAATACACAGTACTAATTAAAAAGCTGATGTTCACTGTCCAACACGCTGCAAATCCCTCCATAATCTTGTCCTAAATCTGATTCTTCGTTGCAAAACACACAAGAACTAAACAATTCTGATCCTCATCTTCACGTTTCATATTTAACTAGCAGAGAGACGGGTCATATATGTTTTCTAAAATATACTTGAGGAATTACTTGGAAATCTTGCAACCTTATGATTTTCATTTCTATCGCAACATGTGTTTGTATAAATCCTCTAGATGGTAATAAAAACATGTTTTTCTCAAGATATTATTCATAGAAAAGTAACACAAAAGCTAAAACCTTAAAAGGATTTGGAGAAGATTACCAGTGACATTCAATTCTTATCCTGTGTGTCACTGAGGGGTCACAATATGTCTGGCCTTAAAAAATAACTTAAAGACACAGAGAATAATAAGCGTTGTCTTGTTGTTTCAGATGGAAACCTGAACGCGATCAGTGGCGCTGCCGACATTAACGACTGCCGTGATGCGGCAGCAAAGTCCAGCGATTCTCTCGGATGGTCTGAAGTCACATCTGACGGCTCCCCGCGGTGCGAACTGGACACGGCGGAGCCTCCGATGGACGGCGACGAGGAGGAGGCGCTTCATCACCAAGAGGAGGACCTCAGTCCAGACGGGCTGAGCGGCGCGTCGTCGCCACAGAGTCCGTACGGGCGCCTGCGGGAGCCCGAGTGGGAGCCCCTGTCTCTGGCTGCCAAGGTGAACGGACTGGGCTGCAGCCCCTCCAGCGCCTCCGAGGACCTTCCAGGGAGGAACGGCCACGTCAAAGAGGAGCCTCAGTCAGAGCTGGGCGGCCCTCTGGGCAGAATGAGCATTTTCCAGGTCGAGGCTTTAAGATACCGGCCACTCCCCATAGAGGAGGACAGCGAGGGGGAGACGGAGGTGGAGAGGCCGCCGCGGCTGGACGCCTGGGCGCTGGGCCTCCACGAGAGAGGCCTGGACGCGAGCCAAAGGAGGGTGAACCTGAGTCTGCTGGAGCAGGCCATCGCCCTGCAGACGGAGCAGAGGCAGGTCCTGCACCACGCCTACAGGGAGATGGACCGCTTCCTGCTGGAGCAGATGAGCCACGAGAGGCGGCACCACAGGATGATGGACATGGACAGCAGGAGCAGCTATCACGGAGGCAAAGGTGAGCGCCAACGCACCCGCATGCATCAGTTCAGTGGGGTTCAGGGAACGTTAAAGGGAATAAAAGAAGCAGACGCAAGGGGGGAAATCCTCTTAAGTACAAAAAGACATTTTGGCAACAAGTGAAGTAACAGACAGGCTAAAATAAAGAAGAACAAACATTTCTGATGGAATTGCTACTACTCAGAATATTGGATTTTGATAGGAATCAACTGGATATTTAACCATGACCATAAGCTAAATCCTCCTAAAGTACCTCTCATGTTTCCCTCTGATTCTTCAAATGACTGCAGCTAAAAGTGTAATCCTCGATGTAATCTTTGGATGGATGGGCATTAAGAAGTGAATGCTCTGTGTTGAACTGCAGCCTTAACTAAAACGACAGATTAATAGATGCATCCTGCAGAGAAAAAAAAAGTCTGGTGTTTGCATGATATTTCAATCTGTTGACCTATGTACAAAAAACATAAGGACCTCACAGCTGATCTCTTTTGTTATTGATTCCGCGCTGCTTAAGCGGCGGTTGCATTCGCTTTACTTCTTATGAAATCATGTTTTTCTGTGTCCACAGATTCTCCACGGACAGACAAAAAGGACATCAAGTGTCCGACCCCCGGCTGTGACGGCACCGGCCACGTGACGGGCCTGTATCCACATCACAGGAGTTTATCTGGGTGTCCCCACAAAGTCCGAGTTCCTCCTGAGAGTGAGTCAGCTCGGCGCACACGCGCAGCACAATGGACCGTTTGGACTTAAACAGCCAGTTGCAGGGTTTTACAATCAACTGCAGTAATTGAAATCCTCTTAGCCGGAGCCCGAACGCAAGAAAGAGCCGCTTAAACATTCGGTCAATTCAAAAATGTGCATGAAACTTTTCAAAATAAACTTAAAGGAATTTTCCTCCCTTCTTTCACTCACTCGTAATGTGCGACTATTGAATTCCCCCTCTTTTTTTTTTTTCCCCCCACGTTGGCGATTGTTAAGTCATTTCAATATAACTCAACAAACATTCGACATTAAACAGTAATGTTACAAAAGGAACAGAAAAAGTAATTAACTTTTTCAAAAACGCGCGTGCTCTTAGACTGGAGGCAGTGTTTGCAAATCAAAGGGCTAGCTAGCGCAGTATTCAAAAATAAATAGACAACTCCAACAAACTAATTGGAGAATATGCACAGAAAGGAAGTTTCTAAAGGATACGGCGCGGACCTTTAACGACGCGTTTGTTTTGAAGAATATAATCAGCTGTCTCTTTGCACTAAGCCATTTACATTTCAGCCACATTACAGCACCGTCCCCCACAGTCAGAAAGCCCCTCGCCGCCTTGTCTTTGTCTCTGTCTTTTTAGGATCTATAGGCTCTTGTGTCCCAACGCATCCTCATTTCATCTGCTGAATTTACTTGCTTCGGCCTGCTGATGTTGACTGTATCTGCTGTCTCTGCCCCCCCCCCCCAGTTCTGGCCATGCATGAGAACGTCCTCAAGTGCCCCACACCCGGGTGCACAGGAAGAGGCCACGTCAACAGCAACCGTAGCACCCACCGGAGGTACGGCCGTTAGAGCGCCCGCAGCCTGTTCGTAGATGAGTCGCCGCGCTAATGTGTTTGATTTCCTCCTCGTCCAGTCTCTCCGGCTGCCCCATCGCCGCCGCGGTCAAAGTCTCCAAGCCTCAGGACGAGGCCCTGAAATGCAGGCAAACACCTGAGCGCTCGCCGAGGTACGGTGCCGGGAGGCGCCGGCAACCAGGCGTTGTCGAGGCCTCACCGAGGTTATGCAAAAAAGTGATAAACACGAGCATTGTTGAGGAGCGTGTGGGATGTTTTTATGCGCTGATCCCAGCAGAACTGACTATTTTGAGCTTTCCAAGCAGACATAAGCAATGGTTGCCGGTCCTGTGAGTTCTTCTCTATTAGAGATGATAAAAGAGCAGAACTCTTTGTTCCCTGTGGATATATCATGGGCAGGATGCCCACTCCTACTATATTAATTAGTCTGGCAACCTGGCTGTGGATCTACCACACACATCAGATCCCAGACTCTATGTGTACAAAAGCACTGGCATCGGTGAACGGCTTAGAACAACGTCTACACTTAACTGCTTAATATGCAACGGTCAGGCTTCTTATTCCTCAAGTTTAAGGCATAAAACAAACGGATTTTCTGTTTCTCTCCCCGTAGAGCCATTGGCTTGATAAAGAAATTTGAGATGAACCAGCTGAACTACAGGCTCTCTCATCCAGTAGCGGCTTTGCAAACGGGCCTCACAAAAGACATGGACAAGTACAGCAGGATCCGCTTTGATTACGCCAGCTTTGATGCGCAGGTCTTCGGCAAACAGCCTCTGATGGGGACAAACCACGACCAGGAAATGTCACAGTTCCCTGATTGTGAGTTCATATATGGCATTTGACCTGAAAGCCTTCAATGTATTTATTAATGTTATCAAAGCTGAAAACCTGTTGAAAATATTTCTCATATCTCACGTATTTTAATAGTTTGGGCACAAAATTAATAAAATCATAGTAATTAATTTTTAAGAGTCCATCCAAATTGGCTGTTGACAGAACATGAGGTCATCTCACCAACCGCATCTGTAAATATATTCGTCTCTCAGCACCTCAGCAGTATCCTGGCTTCCTCGGCGCAGCAGGTGGCCGCCTGCCCACCTCTGGTCAGCACAGCCCACCCAGTCAATTCAAAAAGGAAGACGGTCTCCAAGCCACGGCGGCGACCGCTGCCATCCTTAACCTCTCCACTCGCTACCGCAAGAACATGGAGGCTGTCGCCGGCCGGCCCCTGGCAACCTCCACAAAGGTAATCAAATTAGACCACTTGGAAAGGTATTTAATGTGGTCATTTTAAAGGGAACTCTGATTTGTGTATAAAAAGGGAAGGCATCAAAAGACGGGACTTGGCACCGGCAGCATGGCTCGCTGGTGGCAGAAAAACAAGGAGGTCTCCACTCCATAAAGCTTTAATGTACACAAATGAAAATTTGTGTAATCACATCAAAAGGAGAGGCACAATCAGGCGTCTCCCCCCATTACGACGACTTGTGTATTTTTGTGAAACATGTGGCATTGTATTTAGCTTTGACATCAGCTGGCATGTAAAAACCCTGAACTGTTGTCTGAAGATGCATCTTGCCCGCTGCAGATGGCTGGGGATATTTTGCTTAGTTATATGATCCAGCATAGGCTGTGTGTCTACACCAGATAGTCTTTAAGAGCATTTTAAAGGATTAGGCCAATCAGCGAAAGGAGTTAACATCCGAGAAGTTGAATTCGGGCGAGATCCAAGCGCCTCCCAGAAACGTGTTCCCATCCAGCGACTCATTGTCTTTCGCGTCCTCCGAACTCTCGCTTCATGATTAATATTGATCACATTCTGTGGGTTACATACGTGCACGCTGTACTGTAGATGATTCAAGGTTTCCACACCTACACAGCACAGATCCTTGTCTCCCAGCTTGTTGAGCTGAGAACGTGGCCCTGTACCAGGTACCAGCCCACTGAATGAATAAAACAGTGTTAGCAAGTTAATCATCTGTTCTTATTTACAGCTTAGTTGTCTTGGAGCGACGGGCAAAATAAAGAACAGCTTTCAGGTCTGAACACGGGGCCATATTTAGAGCGATATATGTCGTTAGACGCTTCAACTTGTCTGAATGTGAGAAATGAGCAAAGCGGCAAGAGCTGGAGGATTAAGTTCCATCATGAAGCAATAACAACGACCAATAAAAAATCTCTCGTTTGAGTTTTTGGGTGAACTTTTAATATATTTATCTGTCGTCTGCAACTGGTGTTTATTTCTATTTTTCTACCTGCGCTCATCATCTAAGGGCTCCATAATTAAAGTGCACAGCTACAATCTATGTTCACGAGCATTATCCCCTTTAATTCATTTAAAAGTCTCCCCTTTGTTACAAAAAATGTTGATGTATAAGGCTTTAAAGGAACATATGCGCTGAATAATTGCTCGCAGCATTTCAGCATTTAATGAGGTAAAACTTCTAATACGGTAAAACAGTCATAAGTCATCGCTCCATTGCAAATCAGAGGAAAAAAAAAGGGGACCAACACATCTGTCAGCGAGGAAACTTATGGCACATTGAGCTTTTTAATTTTTGCTATAATAATGATGACCTAAAAGCAACCAGCAACAACCCCCACCCCCGCCCGCGCCCCCACCACCCCCCTCCCCAGCTGCCATCTTGGTTGTGTGTCCTAGAAAACAGATGACGCAGCTGTCACTAAAAAACTACACACCAGTGATTATTATTTTTTTTTGTGTTCAGCAGAATTAACGCTGGCTTAGTTTGGTACTTTGTCTAGTGTGAGATAACCGCTGTAAGTGTTATTTAAATACATTGTTTGTTTGCATTTTCGAGTCATTTTTCACGTCCACGCGCGAGTGATGTCAGCCTGAAGTTTATCGCGTACGGAGACGTCACGCGGGTTTATTCACCCCCCCCCCCCCCCGTGTAATTAAAAAACACCATGCGCTCATTTGTTTCCCGCGCTGCCATCATATCAAAAGCCCCCCGAAACACGGTTAATGGCTTCTTGCACTAAAGAAGTGAACGGTTTTGTCTCAGGACATGCCTATAGAGGTGGATGAAAACGGCACCCTGGACCTGAGCATGAAGAAATGCAAGGAGAACGTCAAGGCCCCCCCCGGCGAGCCGCTGTCGCCCCCGGACTGCACCGTGGCCAAAGGCGGGAGCATGCTCATCAGCCCGGCCTTCTACCAGCCGCTGTGCGACCGGGACAGCTGGGAGAGCCCCGTCCCCGTCGGCTTCAGCAAAGCACACGTCCTGCAGGACAAGGAGGTAAACGCCCACGGTTCTGTACAAACGCGCCTCCCTTTCCCCTTTAACTTCACTTTTTGACAACTCACTCAGTTCTAAAGGCCCGTCTCCATGTGCCGGATTAAATAGTTCTTGATGAAAGTCAAAAATCGGAACCATCGCTTTTTACGTATTCTCCGCGTTGTCGCATTTAACCTAAAAAAAATCTTTTTTAATCAGCCTAAAAAGTTTGCAAACAGTCGGATCCACTCGGACACAGATGTCCTCCGTGGTTGTCACCGGCTAATCTCATATTTGATTAGAACATTGTGTCTTTTTTGAAGCAGCTCCACATCTGTGAATTTATAAAACGTGTTTTTACACTGAGGACTTTAGTGCTAATCTAGTCTCTATGTGTCTCTGCTGCCAGAGGCCTGAATTAATCTGGGCTTTACATGTTTCCTTTATTTCATCAGTTGTCATGGTAGAAAAATTAAAGGTTATATGTTCAGAGGTGCGTACGTATATTGGTATATGTTATTGGTTGACTGCAGTACATTTAAATGGATGCTGGTTGACTGCAGTATAAGTATTCTTAAGCATAATCTCTTAGCCTTTCACGTCAACCCCCCAGGGCTTGTGTTTTAAGAGTATTATGCAGGGCTTTTCATTAATTATTCACTTTTAGGTCATTGCAGATTGTGTTATGGCTTGATATTGTGAATAGGTAAGGCCATGTGTTATCTTTTCCTTCTCAGCTGGAGGATTATGACCAGGTCTCCTTGGAGGACCAGCACTATCAAGGAGATGGCAGCATGCTAAGCTCCAAAACCAAGCTGCTATTACGAGACTCGAAAAAAGAGCTTTTGAGGTACGTCGGCACGTTGGCGACTCGGGCGTCTCGAGGCGTCTTTATTGAGTCAGCTGTGCATAATGTGCGCTCGCCTTTTTAGCTGCCAGATGGTCAGTATTAATAATAAGTGTAACTCCGAACCGGAGCCCACTGCGTTGCGTGTGACTGTAACCGGTATGTCTGCAGGTTGATGCGGAGACGAAATGTATCGGTTTGAAAGTGAGTCCTCGCCCCGTACGCGCTGTACAAGCTTACAACTCTTAACTCTCGTAGCTAGAGTGCATGCTCTGCTGGGTCTCCCCCCGGAGAATCACCACCAAGTAGGCGAGATGTAGGACCCCTCTAGTTCCTCGCAGCACAGCACACACACCCCCCCCCCCCCGACCTCCTCGGTCGCATTCAAAGACACTGTTAAAGCTGAACGTGGAGCATTAAAACAATAAATTCCTACTAAACTTCCCGCTGTACTAACTCCCCCCCCCCCCAACACCACCTCTTTAATGCCCATGAAAAGGTTCACAGCCTTAAAAGAAAGATTCAGTTCAAGCTTGGCAAAGTCAGTGGGAAGTGGAGTAATCTCTGTATTAAACGCTTTGTGTTTTCCCGCAGCTGTCCGACCCCAGGCTGTGACGGCAGTGGCCATGTGACGGGGAATTATGCATCACATCGGAGGTACGGTAATTAATTACACACTCATTAGCACCAGCTCGACGACGTATAGGCGAGGGGAGGGGGGGGGGGGTTTAACGGCGTTAATTATTACAGTTGAAAACTTGTCACATAGCTCGTTCACTGGCTGATGACAGGTGAAAGCTTTTCCACGAGGAGGAAGTGGTATTGTGTTTTCGAAAAATGATTCCTGTATAAATATGCACTGAGACATTGTATTAAGATGATTTAATTCAGCGGTGATCAAAGAGTGCATTAAAATGACTGTTAGCTCTTTATCCTCTCTAGTGTGTCTGGATGTCCCCTGGCTGACAAAACACTCAAATCACTGATGGCAGCCAACTCTCAGGAACTAAAGTATGTGTTTTGAAAACTGTTATTGTTGTTAAATGGGGTTTTTCACATGAAACTCGGCAGCTTGTTTTCGCCTCAACTTAGGTCACCACTCTCCTTCCCCATCCCCCCCCCCCCGTCTGCGGCGCATTATGCACCATCCCCATGAAGTTGTTTGCTATTGCTGCTACTTTCCCCGGCATATTAGCATGAAAGTCTCTTTGCCGTAAAAAGCACCTGTTCTCCGTGTCTCTCAACCTGCAGGTGCCCAACACCTGGCTGTGATGGATCTGGACATGTGACTGGGAACTATGCTTCGCACAGAAGGTAGTGGAGAAAAATCACTGCGACTGAGCATGAAATACATTTGTCAGATGCATGACATTCAAACAGATGGTGGAAGTCTCACTTAATGCTGCAAACATGCTGAATTTGTTGAGTTCTTGTTTATTGATTTTGTTGGCATCCTTTTTTATCCATGTATCCATTTAATATTCAGATCGTATATAATTTCACTTGATATTGTGCTTTTTACAACAATATACCGTGAATAAGTGGAACTTTTACAATAATAGTGATATTGACACTTATCTGAAGTACATCTTCATTTGTGATTATTGATATTTGTTATTATTGATATTTAAACATCATATTCTTTATCTTCACGTTAACCCAAACGGTTTCCAACCATCTCCAGCTTGTCAGGATGCCCACGTGCCAGAAAAGGAGGTCTGAAGCTCACACCAAACAAGGATGACAAAGATGAGCAAGAGCTTAAGTAAGAGCTTTTATTTTCTCGGGCCTATTCTGTCACGTTTGCTTGTTTGTTTGTTTGTTTGTTTCAAAGATAAAACAGGAAAACAGCAGAATGTGTCACGCTTTTGGGCCGGGGGCTTTTGTACCTGGAGGCCATTAAGTTAAACAAAGAAAATAATACTTCTCTTGACGTAACATTAGTGAATTACGTTCTAAGGATTAGCGACGTGTTTTGTGGGATTTTGTTTTTTTTTTTTGGTGGGTTTTGTGTTTTCCTATTTTCTGAATGGAATATCAGGGTTATCACTCTTCACTAAGTGCTTCCTTTATAATTACAGTGGACTAAGAAAACGCTGAAACTCCATTCATTTGCAGCTTAAACACTATGTGTGTGAAAGTGTTATTGGAAAAAAAATAATATAATTGATTTGCGGATATATGAGCCTTTGTTTACTTATACATCTGGACATTTTTTTTCTTTTTAATTACTAATGTAAGTGCATGAGCTTAGGAATTAGACTGGAATAGATCTCATACACATTAAGAGAAAAAAGGATGGACAGGGGGAGGGTAGCAAATGTCCCTAGATTATTGTAAATAGTGGGCCATATGGCATCCCTCCATTGTCCCAGTGCCTTGTATCAGGCTACCTACCTGTGGTAGCTGTAAGTAATGGGACTGGTGTTGTTTTGTCCTCTAAGTGCTGCTGCGCCCGTAACAGTGACAAAATGCTGAAACAGGCTTTTTGCAGCAGCACTCTACAGCATGTGTGCCATTTGTATCATCTCAGGTGACCTTTCACCTTTATCAATAAGGGAAAGGCTGAGCCACCTCTAAATTACATTCTTTCGCATGAGGGGGTACATGACAATTATCTGTAATTCATGTCACTCCATTACTGACCTGCAGAAAACAGGCCCGAAAATGCAACTGACAAACTCTTAATGATATTCAGCGTTTTCCAAGCGCAAATATCAGTCACCTCAAAATGTACGCGGCCACGGCGCCATTCGCTGGAACCCAAGTTTTAGGGGATTAGTAACTTACGGTTAATGCGATTATTTGAGTCCATTTCTAGTTTTGGCGACTTCATTTTTAATCAGCATTTGGCTGGATTAATCAACTTAATGGTTAACAAATCTTCCGGTCTAGTTATTGAAAGAGACATTTTTTAATAATCTCACAGAATGATTTAGTTTCCGTATTTTCTAAATATCTATTTTTTGCAGTTTTACAATGACACGTGTCCAATCTGTGTGTAGAAACCCGCTGTGTGCAGGTCCGTAACACGTTCGTCTTCCTGCTAGGTGTCCAGTAATTGGATGTGATGGTCAAGGCCATATATCGGGTAAATACACATCCCACCGCAGCGCAGGCAGTTGTCCACTAGCAGCCAAAAGACAGAAGGAGTCGTCCATCGACGGGCTGCCCTTTGCCTGGAAGGCCAATAAACAGGAACTGCCCCATTGTCCCCTGCCTGGCTGCAACGGCCTTGGACATGCCAATAATGTGTTCGCCACTCACAGAAGGTGAGGTCGCCCGTTCTCCATTTTATCTCTAAACAATGCTGCCTGTCAACATGTTGCTTCCTTGCTGTAAAAAGCCTTTTTTTTGTTGGACTGATCCTTAAGTTTGGTCTCATTCACGCCCCTAAAACTCTCCTCTATGACCTGCTGATCCAGTTTGTCGGGCTGCCCCCTCAACGCACAGAGCATCAAGAAGAAACACACCGAGGAGGAGATGATGACTATTAAGCTGAAAGCCAGCAGCGGTAAGAGCGTCTGACACGAACGCACGGCACCCAGTTACCGCAAACGCACGCCGCCGCCGCTGCCGCCGCCTCCACTTGGCCCGCGATAAACCGCATCCTCTCGTCCAACTCAGGTGTAGAAAACAAAGACGACATTCAACATTTGGATCACGAAATAAAGGAGCTGAACGAATCCAACATGAAAATAGAGGCAGACATGATGCAACTGCAAACGCAGGTAAGTATTTACTCTCACAAGTTCATCGCGGGGACATCGGCCCGAGCTCGACGCTCGCTCAATTTGATGAGGCCTTTGTTTTTTCCCCCCTTTGTACCCGAAAGCAGATTTCGTCTATGGAATGTAACCTGAAGACAATTGAAGAGGAGAACAAGATGATCGAACAGCACAATGACAGCCTTCTGAAAGAGCTCGCCCGCCTTAGCCAAGCTCTCATTAACAGCCTCACAGACATCCAGCTGCCTCAAATGGTACCGTAAGCCTTGACCACAGACTCCACTACAACTCATTATATCTAACCTGTTCTGGAAGAAATCTCATTTTCTGTAAATTGTCTTTGCTGCTCTGCTGTTTTCACTAATAGTCAAACGTGTTTTTGTTGCAGGGACCCATCAGTGAGCATAATTTTGAAGCCTATGTGAACACATTAACTGATATGTACAACAACTCGGAGCACGAATACTCTCCGGAGTGCAAGGCCCTCTTGGATAATATCAAACAGGCTATTAAGGGCATCCATGTTTAAGCTGTAGAGCTACCAAGAGATTTCTTTGACTTGGGATAATGGCACTAGATAGCTCTATTTCACTGAAGAGTGCTGGCTTGGATGCATGTATAAGACAAGGCTTTTGGAAATGTGTTTGGCATTTCCCAGTAAATACACTGCACTGAGAAAATTACCAGCCAGATTTCTGATGCTTTTACTGTTTCTGCATTCACTTGATATGTTTATCCTGGTGAGATTTTTACCCCTCTTGCACTTAATTATTTTGTATGGTTTGCTTGATTTCGACCTGTACGTGTTCATGTCCATCTTATATTATCGCTATTTATTATTATATCCGTTCATCACTGTATTTATTTCCTCGATTTTTATTTATTTATAGAATTGTAAATGCTTGATATTTGAGAAATCTGTTCGACTTTCTGCACATTGTAAATTACACAGAAGCACATTCCGATTTCTTGGCATACTTTCGCCATCTAGTGTTGAAAACCCTATACTATCATCAGACCATGAGTTGATTCTCCCTTCAAAGTGAAAAACCTACCAAAACGACCGAGCATCCCTTCTGAGCATTGCTTTCGCTTTCTTTATTGGAATCTGAATGTATGGCAGGACAGCGGGGGTCAAAAAAAAAAAAGATGCAACGCAACGAGTACTGTATGTTTTTGCTCACGACCGGTAACAGATGAATGCGACCACGAGGCGACGCTGAGCAGAAACGCATCACGGCTCAGTGAGCTGGACGTCAGCAGGCTGCAAGAAGACAGCAACAAAGAGGAAAAACCCACTTTCTCAAGATGTCTTTCTTTTTTTAATATAGATATAAAACTGCCTTCTGTGCACACACTTCGGAGTGTGCATATAGTATGTGCCTAAATGTATATGAATCCATAAAAATATACGAGTACTATGTTTTGTGGTAGGACAGTATTATGTGGATGGTGTCTAATTTATTATACAGTACAATTATTTTCATAGGAGGAGATGTTCTGATGACTGTTTAAATACTGTTGTCTCAGTAGCTGTAATCTCAAGAGTCGAGCTTTGAAATATCATGACTCGAGAATGAAAAGTCTGGTGTTGATTTTAACTTTTGCTAGCAAAAAAAGAAAAGAAAAAACAAATGGAGACCATTAAAAAAATGACACCCGCTCCTGTTTTATCTTAAACTGCTTACAAGCCTTAACGTTTCCACCAGTCTTACAGTTTGAGTATTCTCACAGCGCTTGGGGCAGATTTGAACAGTAGCTATTTTAAAACCGAGCTGACTACCACTACAACTCGCATTTCAGTTTCAACCACTAAATGCAAAAAAGAAAAAAAAGAAAAACATAAATGAAAACATAGACAAATGATAGTTGTTGGCTGATCAGTTGTTTGTTTGCATCAATTGCACTTTTGTATTTTGTTTATTTTGTGTTTTTAGTTCACCAAACTGCCCTTGACTTCCACACAAAGCACGAAACGAGACACTGGATTTACATCTTTGTCTCATTTTTACACGAGTTTAGTCCCCAGAGAAAAATTACACTGATTTATTTGAGCAATACATTTTTCTTTTCTGCAAAAAGAAGTCAAAGACAGATAGAGTAGGACATGTTGAAAAAACAGCGAAAGAGCCAAATTACAGTAAAACTAAGACCCTGTTTTATCCAAATATGTTTTAAATAATGTTAATCTTTTAAAAATTGAATCACATTCTTTAAACCTAATTATCCTTTATTTACAATATTCTTTTTAATTTAATTCCTATACCACACATTGTTTGCTCAGGAAGTTTTGTGAATAATATTTATTTTTCCCTGTTAGTATTTAATGTTTTGTAATGTGAACTGCTTTTTTGTGGAACGATATTAGTATGATATGAAATTGTAATGTATTTTCTTTTCTTTTACATTAAAATGTAATGCTTTTTTTCAGTTGAAGTAGTTTGTAAATTAAAACTTCCTATTACTTTTACTATTTCATAATAAACAGATATGCGCTGTGTTGTACAGTTTGTGTATGGTAGAAATAAACTTTTCAAATGGTTGTGTGATCTCTCAAATTCAACACGAACCCAGGCACCTTTGACACGAAGGAGATTCCGTTTCCTTGTGCGTTAGCGCCACCTGGTGGCCAATAAAACACATTACACCGAAAATGACTATGTACCGTATATGAACATGGTGACATATATTTGGAACATTATAAATTTGCATCCATCTGGATTCCTTTGCAATATATCACCTAGTTCCATTTAGTGCATCCTGTATATAACTCTCCTTTTACATTACTGCTGTTCTAATTGTATTTTACAACTCTTAAATTAAGTAGTTTTATTAATCCCCGAAGGATAAACATAGATCTCTCCCACAGGCCACAGTGGAGATTATATGTGAAACATACACTGGTTGCTTCAACAGGAAGCTGAAGTCAGATAAGTTATACTATAGGAGAGTGAATTAACACACAGTGAAAGTTAACTTTTTTGATTCATTTTTTACACACACATTGAGAAAATAATGATATGATTCAGAGATGATGATTGTGCCATTAAAAGGATGCGGGGCAAAATATTAAACAGGAGTGTTTAAAATGCTGCTAAGTGAAAGGCAGAACTACTGTACCACAAACATGCTTCCTGTTATTGAGCAGACCGCCTCGTCTTCCTGAGACGTGTGCTGTGAGTGGCCTTTGAGAGCGTGAAGTACTGCAGGTTGACGGCCACATTGTGAGGGGTGTGACCTCGTCTCACCCCGCTGAACTAAACTGTCTGTTTACATTCATCCGGGTGAAATAATGTAAGAAGCGAGTGTGATGGATGTTTGTGTGATGCAACCTAGCTGTTTTTCAAGTAATGCATGTTCATGAGGGCTCCTCTTTATGTCGTGCCGGCACTAGAACACCATTTCTGACAGTATGGACAAAGTGCATAAAGTAAAAGAAATGGTATTTATTTATTACATGTTAATTATGACATCGCTCAGGCCTCTTGTAGTCGCACCTTTGTATAGTTTGTCTCTCAGTTAGTGATCTCATAGGGTAATTACGCAATTAAACTACCAACTGAGGAGGAGTGGAAAAAACAATCACTATAGAATGAGCTTTGCCAACCTGAACCCAAATCAACATATCCGACCAGATTTAATGAGATTTAATGAACAGACTTCTCCATCATCCTGTTCACTTTTACAGATGAATGTTTATCAGTGTAAAACCTGTTTGTGCTGAATAGAGGAATATGTAGGTCACTTTGCACCTAACTGCCTCAGGTATTGAACTAATAACAATACACATCGTTGAACCCAGTTATAATAACGTGAAAATATGAGGTGAGGTGTTGTTGAGGTTGTGCTACAGACAAACTCACCAGCTCAGACCTGCCGGCATCCGTGTCTGCTTCCTTATTAAACCTGATGATCCCTCCATTCCCACGTTTCCAGAACAGGCCAGAAAGCAGTTGCAGGCTAAATTTAGGCCTTTCCTTCAGGGAACCATGAGAGGTTACAGGGTGGATGAAGCTTTCCTAGATCTTCTCTGTTTTGTACTCTGTTAATGAAAACAGTAGTAACAAACAACACAATTATTATTGCCACTTTATATTTATATTTATATATTATATGTAACCAGTACTTTAATTGTATTTATTAGATAAACTACCATATTTTAGATGTTTTAATCCAGACAGTAGAGCAACAATCTCTCCAAAAGGTTAAAAGGTCAAAAGACAAGTAGAAACATTACAATTGTTTGCTGTTGTATTGTTCTTCAGGCTTGTCTGTTTTATTAAAGACTGGATCATTTCACATTTATGGGCTCTGAGTAGGTAATTAATTGACCTGAAATGTTTAGAGGAGAAAATACATTAGACACATGAGAAGGGAAAAGTCAGAAACATCTGAAATCACAGAAACTTCAAAACCACTGTTTTACATTAAAAATGAAAATGTTCTCATAAATTATGAATTATAATAGATAGATAGATAGATAGATAGATAGATAGATAGATAGATAGATAGATAGATAGATAGATAGATAGACGTGAAGCAACAGTGCGTCCCTCTAGCGACGCTCACACCACGTGACCTGTGTTTACATCCTCAGCTGTTTCTTTCCTCTTCCACTCGGACGCCTCGACTCGTCCTCGCTCCTTTACCCCCGCAGACACCTAGTTAGCCGTTTAGCACTGCTAACTAGTCCCCCTCCTGCCCAGGAGCCACTTAGCGTCAAAGTCACCGTCGCGCTGACCCTGAACGCCGCATCCAAGGAGCGAGTTAATGCGCCACGACGCCGTGAGTATTGTTTTCCGAGCGCCTTTTCCGCTCGCTCCGCGTTTCGCGCGAGTCGGCCGGCGTGTGCGGCGTGGACGCGTGCGTGTCACGGTGCGGTGGTGCTGGCGTGGCGGGTCGTGGCGCGGTGGCCGCGTCGTGCGTGGAGCGGGTTGAGAGGCGAGCTTACCTAACCCGCTTTGTCTCCGTTCGGATGATGGCGCACTCGGGCCCACCGCGACTAGCATTAGCACGGCGAGGCACAGCGCGGGTGGCGTCGACGCGTCGTTCGCAGGCGAACGCACGAGACCCCGGGAGGACACACGACTTCACCCGTCGGCGCGGGCCACGTTTACAAACACGCACGCACATGTTCTGCCTTTATTGCTTTGCGCTCATTTCGACGTGTGCAGCCTCCACGAGCGGCGACTCTGGAGACTTTGTGCCACACATGTTTGTCCCCCCCAAAAAACGCGAGACGCACAAAACAACCCAGTCTAGTTTGTTAGGTTTTATTATTATTTTCCTAAAGTGAGAACGGTCATATTTCTGCTGTGTTGCTAGCTAGCCGCCGCTACACGTCGAGCCTAATCGCACTGCAGACAGCTGCACAGGAACTGCGTTGTGGTGGGGACAAAACTGGACGGACGCACGAGCACAACACGCTGCGCGCTCGTGGCGTCAGTCCGTGTAGGGGAACGCGCGACTCCGACGTGTGCGTGCGTGTGTCCCCAGATGTGGACGGCTGGAAATGGGATTAATAACGCTCGACGGCGCATCGTGAAAGCGCCGCTGTTGTTTTGCTCCGTCGTCACACGGCAGTGCGAAGAAGGCGTCCGAGGCCTGTGATTGGCTGAGGGGCCGCCGTCTGTGTGGCAACTGCGGCACGTGACCGCGCGCCCCGCCCATTGGCCTCGGCGGGTGTCAGTCCAGGTAGCTTTGTCAACACCTGTAACAACAGTAGGTCGTCGGAAACACCTGCAGAGGTCCAATTGAGGGGCTGATGGCGTTTTAAAACTCCTCCCGGTGACGTCATCCGGATGATGTGCATCTGTTGTTGAACCTGCTCCCTCGCGTTCTTCTGTCTAATATTTGTAGATTTGCAGAATGATTTGATTTTGAGGCCCCATTAGTCAACAGATAGTGTTTCATTTCTTTTGTTTATCAGCACTTTGAATATTAAAAAAAAAAAACATTAAAGCGCCACCAATCCCAAACATGTGAACTTATTGTAACTCCATCGTCTTCATTTTTTTTTTTTATGACAAAGTAAAAGAGGAAGCGAAAAGTTCCCTGAGTGAGAATTCAGTGTTTTTCACTGAACAACATGGGAATAATTGGCTGGTGTTTTGACTGCTCGCTCAAGTTCGCGCCGCGCCTTCATGCAGCAGATTTGACCTTTTTTTTTTTTTTTTTTTAACGCGTAACATGTCGCAGGGCACATCAGACAAGAGCACGCCGGTGCGCTGTCGCTACAGGCCGTGTGGTATTTACTTACAGCACAAGACGAGACCCGTTTTGCCAGAGGCTCTGTTACACGTTCCGTCATCCGTCATGGTTCAGTGTCTGAGATGGCGTCACTTTCCATACGTGCCGTGTGTCGACCCCGGACGCCCTGTTCATGTTCACCAGTAGTTCACCAGGATTCCTGTTCACAAAGAGGCAACTTATCTGACTAGCTTCGCTGTAGCAACAAACATTATTATAGCCGGCCTTTCTTGATTTTTCTGAAAGCGCTGGGTGAATAATGAGCACTTCAAGGCTCGGGATTATCATTGGTAAGACTGCGCAGAGCTGCCCAAAAGCAATTTGCTTTACGATTTGCTCTTCTGACCCATTTCCTGGATTTTCTTTCAAACGCAGGCAAATCAAAGGCGTGTGCATTACGGTGGGAAGCACGCGGGCCCGTGCAATCAGCGGTGGTGAGCGAATCGGTGATTCTCTCTGCCCGAGAGGAAGAGCTACTGGAAATTTGCCTCGCTGGGCCCGTCACTACAAAGTCACCCCTGAATTGAAACCTTATTAGCTGAGTCAGACGCGGAGATGCTGAGGAGGCAGGGAGGGAATTCAAGAATGGTTCCGTCGGGCTGCATGCCACAGTATCCCCAGGCTCTTTGTGCCAGGGTGGGATATTTGCTATCAAAGGATCTGTAGAATGTTCAAAGGACATCGTGTGTCAGGAAGCTTATAGAAAATCATGACCTAATGAAACCAGCAGCTCAGTATTTCTAAGAGCTCTGTTTATTCTTTAGCAAAAAGCCTCCCGTCTGTGCCTCGCCTCAATTATTCCGCCCTGTGACTTCCCTGAAATGAAACATTATAGCCTGTTGTTATCCGCCCGACCAAAAGAGTTGGCAGCACAGTCTGAATTGAATCTCTAATAAAAATATACCCAGGCGTCTGAACTTACCAAGCTCCCAACAATACTGACATGATTACATAATTGCTTATTCTGGAATAACATGACAAAGGGACCACAAGGCCAGAAGAACAAACGCGTGTGAAGCGAGTATGATTCCACTGAGCCCGACCTTCTGTGAGACGTTGCTTATATTTCACCAGCAAATTGATGTCAGTGTGAAAACGTTCCGTAGCTCTCTGTGTAAGAGCCGTAATCATTCTCGAGTTGAATCAATGCCTCTAAATTGTTTCAACAGAATATGAACTAATCGGCCTTGTGTTAAGAAGATTTACTGCAGGTCCGTTGCGCTGCACTAGCTCAGCTGTGCACCAACTGGAAGCTTGGACCAGAATGTATAAATACGGTGACCTGTGGTGGTTGTATTCCTTTTACCCTGCAGCCACGCTCGCTAGCATTTTCTTTAATATCAGAAGGTACCAGGAGTTGTCCTTCCAGCTCCAACCTTTATCTCTTAAACCTAAATATATTTTGACTTCATCAATGACCTGAGGGTATTTTTATAACAGACACTGAACCTTGACCTGATTATATAACTAGAATCTGACATTATAATGGATATTAATGGCACCTGTGCCCTGTGTATGACATGATGCTCTAGCTTGTATATCCAATACACAACATTGTAACTGTACAGTGTTGGTTGGACATGAATTAAACATAAGCTGTTTAGTTGTATCTAAACAAGTGTTATTGAGAAAGACCCCTGCTGAAGCATAGCGTGTTATTGACTCTTCAGTGTGTTTCTCTCACAGTTGTTAATTTTTCAGACGTCCCAGTTGTGGGAGAACAATAATTAATCTTTAATTTCATCAGCTTTTAAAATGTGCGCTTCATTTAACGCGACAGTGTGCTCCTGCGCGGACGTGATGTGTTTAATGTAATTCTTCGCAGGTCACTTGCTGCCCGGACATGACCGGCGTCTGAACCGAAGCTCGAGGAGTCACAGCGGCAGCGTCCCTCCGGCTCCATGCCCCTCTGAGGAGTCGCCGCTCGCCCTCAGAAGGAGTTCGCCCCCGCGTCTTTGCCTTTCGTTCTCGCCATGGGGGGAGCCGTCAGCGCCGGGGAGGACAACGACGACCTCATTGATAACCTGAAGGAGGCGCAGTACATCCGCACGGAGAAGGTGGAACAGGCCTTTCGGGCCATAGACCGCGGGGACTACTACCTGGACGGGTACCGGGACAGTGCCTACAAAGACTTGGCATGGAAGCACGGCAACATACACCTGTCCGCTCCCTGTATATACTCTGAGGTGATGGAGGCCCTAAAACTGCAGCCAGGACTTTCGTTCCTCAATCTGGGCAGTGGAACTGGGTACCTGAGCACAATGGTGGGCCTTATCATAGGTGAGCACAGTGCACCTTGTTTTTTCACAGCCGAATGTGTGGGAAGTGCTCAGATGTTGTATAATCTAGATAACACGTTTTCCTGTGAAAGTACAGTGTGCACCTACTGTACACATCAGCATCCGTCGCAGCAACAATTATTTATTTAAGAGTGTATTAAATAAAATACTAAGAAAAAGGAGATAAAGGTTGTCCTCAAATTTCTAATCTGGTACAAAACATTCAATACATTATAGTCATATAAACCCGAAGCAGCACTTTTCCACAGAATCAGGTTTTATTCAGCATTTTTCATTAAAATAACACTTAAAAGATTGTAGCAATTAACTAAAGGGCCGTTGATTGATTTTCTGTCACTCATGGACCTGTTTGAGCTCTGCAAGATACCATTTTAGGCAGCACTTGGCCGTGACCGGCAATGTGGTGATTGATTGTGAAGATAATATTGCTGTTCTTCTTTTTCAAGGACCTTATGGTGTGAACCACGGAGTCGAGCTCCATAAGGACGTTGTTGAATATGCCAGAGAGAAGCTGGAGGATTTCATTAAAAATAGCGACAGCTTCGATAAGTGAGTACATGCTTTAGGTAGTTATAGTGAGAAGCATGTCAATACCTGTTGTGTGTCCATTAAATATAAAGCTAGTCTCAGATAAAGGTTAATTAGTATCTTTAACATCGTTCACCATGAGACAACAGATGCTCACGCTGTCTGTGCAGGTTCTCCTTCATTCCAGTCCAGTCACCCCTGAACAGAACCTCTGGGAGGTGCTCATGACCAGGAGGTTGTGCCTTTAACAGAAAACATTTTTTTCCCTTTTGAATGGCACCTCTCATTCTGGAGAATATACTGTAGATAAAAGCTTTCGTCGCATTTGGTTTATCTGCAGAACGACTGAATTGTAACAACACAGATTTCCACGAGATGCCATTTGATGGATTATTTCTCAGCCAGGACCTGTTGCTAGGCAACCGGCATAGACTCCATAAAGCTCCTTGTCTTGTTTTTTATGCTTCGGTTTTGTACTAATGAAACAAGCACGATATATCTTGTTAATTAGTGAGGATTATAGGAGCTGGTTAGGAGATATTTGTACCTTCAGCCAGAGCCAGGCTCTGTCCAGCCCTGATCCTACGTTACCTGGACTTGTATCAGAGCCTTATTAATTTTCTTGTGCATGTTTCCCAAAATGTCAAACTAGTCATTAAACAAGAATCGACTATTTGAATGTCTACTAAACCTTTCCATAACTTTGCTGATTTCTTCTTTTTGCCTTTTTTCGCAGGTTCGAGTTTTGTGAACCCGTCTTTGTTGTGGGGAATTGCCTTGAAATCTCAACAGACAGCCACCAATACGACCGCATTTACTGCGGCGCCGGCGTGCAGAAGGACCATGAAAATTACATGAAAGTCCTGCTCAAAATTGGCGGCATACTTGTGATGCCTGTAGAGGATCAGGTAGGTGCCAGGCGCCGATGATAGAGAGTCAGCACGTCATGATTGCTATTCGAAATGCTAACACAGGAGGGAAAACAAGGTGAAATAGCTTTGACCTAGCCGACTGATGATGGGACCTTCACATGCATTATTGAGCCACTACTGTTCCTGGGTTTGAGCAGCCATGTAAGGAATACACACACGCAGTGCTGTATAAATAAATGTTTTATTTAAAATGGTGGATGTGTGAGGCTGGACTGTGGTCCCTGTAAAAGGGCACTCAGTACATTTTGGGATGCTGGTGAAGAAAATGGCTGTCAGGAGTCTTTTCCTTAACAGATTCATGGTCGAGGATTTAGGGCGGTCGAAGGCCTTTTAAAGGAAAAAAGGAGCTCAGCCTAAACATTTGTGACCCAGTCTTTTGTGTTGGTAGTTATTTATCCAAGACTCTGACTCTGGAGTGAGTTCAAAAAAGGCAAAATGCTCAGTCGATAGGATGTGGGGCTGTGTTTCTGAGCAAGGTGGAGAAAGTGACTAAGATGCAGGCACACTTATGAATCACTGAGTTGGGAATAATGAAGCTGCCTCCTCGTCTGGCTCAGGGAAAGTCACTCCAGCCATGTTTACATTAATGCTGGTGCCATGGCGCTATGCTTAAATAGAATGGTTCTCGGTGAACAAGATTCATCAACCCTTTATTTTGTTCCAGCACCAGCAGCAGGGATGGAGCCTTTAATTAACACTAAGTAATGATAGAATAGCTAGGATTCTGGGACATTCAGTGAAGCAGCCACACAGCATTTCAGCTCGATGTGAGTGTTGAGTTCAGGTCTTGTCTGTTTATGCAGCTGACCCAGATAACCAGGACCGGCCAGTGCACGTGGGAGAGTAAAAACATCTTGGCCGTGTCCTTTGCCCCCTTGATCCAGCAGAGCAGAGCCGATGGAGAGAAGCCCGACACTGTCCAGTTGCGTAAGTCACCCCGGCCTCAGCAGAACACTCAGGCGCAGTTAAATTAGGCCTAACCTGTCCTCAAGTGTTTTAAAGGCAGAGCGATGCGATGAGACCAGTCCTAAAGCAGTGCTGACTTTGACATATGATGCTCGTCCTGCAGCTGTTCTGCAGCCTCTTATTTTCTGTTCTCCAAATAGCGAGATACAGATCGTTTGTGCTGACCTAGTTGAAAGGCCGGTGCCGCTCCATGCATGATTCCTCTCCCCTCTGTGTCGCCTGTGTCCCGTCCTCAGCCCCGGTGACGGTCCGCGGCCTGGAGGACCTGTCGCGGATCTACATCCGCCGCACCCTCCGGAACCTGGCCGGCCCGGACAGCCAGGGGAACGGGGCGGTGCAGCGGGTCCCGCAGAAGCGCAAGCGCCGGCGGTGCCGGCGGCGGCGCATCAACACCTACGTTTTTGTAGGCAACCAGCTCATCCCCCAGATGGTGGAGAGCGAGGAGGAGGAGCACGCCGAGGAGGAGCACAAGGAGGTGGAGGTGGAGGAGGAGGAGAGAGACATTGGCGACATTGAAATCCTCAAGCAAGTGAACGTGCTGAGAGACCAAATAATGGCTTTACCGCTGCCTGAGTCACTGAAGGCCTATTTGCTGTATTACAGAGAGAAATGACTGATCCACTTGATATCTTCTTAATGGGAACGGTGTCTGCTCAAATGTTTTTTCCACACTTTTCTGAGCAAATGTAGCATTATTTCCATAAAATCTTGATGGCACAACTGTAATGGAAAGAGACATCACAGATAATATTGGATAATAATGTTAGGATTGTCACAAGTTATTAGTCTTTGTTGACACCTTTTTGATTTGTTTATTAAAAAGACGATGTAAAAAGCAAACGAAATGGACAGAAACCCTTTTGAGACTTAGGTTTTATCACCGCGCGTCGGGACGCCCGCAGACGTGTGCAGATCTAAAGTTGTATAAAAATGAAGTTTGTACTATATTTGTTAAAGGACGATCACGCTAAAACTTTTACCGCACCTTTTTTTAGTAGCTTTAACTTAGGCGCTGTCTGAATGGAGCGGAAGACACTGAATCCAGGCCTGAGAGTAAGACGCTCTCACGTAATCATTAGCGGAGCTTTCACGTCATCACTCCTCTGGTGTTGTTTCGTTGTAGTTCAAGGTGTGTTTTTACCTTCCTATTACAATAGATCACACAAGGACCACATCGGTTCACCATGTTTTCTGCAGAGAACCTTTTACGTACCGTGTTTTACAGGGTACTTACTGTACATGAATACATACGAGGTGTTGTCGACCCGCTCCACTCCTTGGTTTTCTTTCTATGTATGATGCAGGTGATCCATCATATCAGGGGTTAAAATATTGATTACAGGTGTTTAAACGCAGTTCTTTTTTTCTTGTATTTTACAAAGAGGAAATCAGTCATAGGAACAAGTACATTCTTGAATATAGTGTATTTGATTGGGGGTTCTGACTTTGCATGTTTTGACAGGTCACTGGAGGTGATGTCCCAAGTGATTTAGGAAGGCAGGAAAAACAATCCTGTCAAATTCAGTTTTTTTATTATTATTGACGACATTGCAAAATCAGAATCACTGAAGATGTTGAAGCCTTTTTCGAGGAGTGTCCAGCAAAGTACCTTAGTCTGTAGGGGGGGGTTCTGAATTAACTGTGGACTGGACTCATCGTAATGTAAATCCTGTTTGATCAAAGTGTGACTTGCTCGCTGAACTCCCCTTTTAAAGACAGTGTCGGGGATTCTGTGGGTTTTCTGGCATGGCGACATTCGAAACCTGTATAATGGTACATTTGTAAGGAAACATTCCAGCGAAAAAAGAAAACAGCACATCACTAATAAATGTCAGAAGCGTACTTTTTTTTTTTTTTTTTTTTTTTTTTGCTTTACTGTTCTAGACTTTAAAAATTTCAACTTACTTTGAATGCATCATTTAGTATTCCAGAAACTGCGTTGAATGTTGTTATTAATTCTATTCAATAGAAAAGTGATATATATATATATAAATATATATGTGTATTGTTACCACATGATTCCGCATACGGTTTAATTTGCTTATGGTTTGTTGTAGCGCCCTCTTGCTGTACTGTATTTTGACACTGGGAACTCCACTGCTGTCTGTTAAATAGGAAAGATATTAGTGCTTTAGCTCTTCTCATTTTGTTCAGATGTAATGGAAAAAAAAAAATTAGTTTGAGAGCAGGGCTGGTTATTGTGTTGTTTTGTTTTTAAACCTTCATTGGAAAGCTTTGCAAGTAAGCAATAATGGAATAGTCTCTCCGCTTATAATTGCCCATACCAGCATAGTCCCATTTGGTTCATGTAGTGCCCATTAATATTCACATGACCGGTTACAGCCATGCAGCCGTTTATATACCATTATCAAAAATGTAATTGCTAATTAGAGAGCACATTAGGTTTTGAAAGCAGGGGACCTAAAACCTCGACTCTCAGGTCACGCCTTGCACCAAAGTTAATGGGACTGGTGTGATTACGTCTGAAGTGGATGGCGTTCGACTACAAACATGGCAACCGGCACAGTCGCGTCCAATTCCGCACGCGCCTATTAAGTTAATTTGTGAAGAGCCAAATCAGTTGGGCCCAGGTTGACTTCTCATAGTGTGTGCGGTTCATTTTGAAAATGTGTTGTTCCTTCATAAATGTTTGGCACAGAAATAAAGGTCACAATCACATCATGCCTCTTCTAATCATTGTGAGCTCTGCTTTTTGTGTCTTGTTGCTGCAGTTGGTATTTCTTCCTTTTCCTCAGGAGTCAAATGAGTCACTGTGAAAAGCAGGCATGAAGACGGGACTAGTGCAAATGTCATCTACTGAACCAGAGCGTCCTAGTCTTACTTTTACCCGACTTTGTGGAGAATGAGTGAAGGTCCGAGCCTGGATCACAACCTCAAAGCATTTACACGATCTGATTATATTGAGCTAATTCAACATATTTTGTGGTTCTTCACAGATGGATATTTCGGACATTACATAAATAAAATGGGCAAATCAAGTTTTCCATTCTTAAAAAACACCACAAACATCAACACTCAGCAGAGACCTTAGTAGATTAATAAGAAACCACATAATTCTCAGTACTTTATCCATTTTTCAGTCTTGTGTTGATCCAGATATCGTCGGCCCAGTGCTTCTTACTTTGAGCGACCTGTGAAACAAACATTGATCCATTCATTATTAAGACAAACCTCACCAAGCTCTGGATCATAAAACAAGGCGCTCGCGCCGTTTGCTCACAAACCTCACATTTGTTTATTTCAAACAAATGACTTTCTTGTCGGCTCACTTTCTTCCTAACGGAGCTGTACAAATGTTCCAGGGAACCTCACATTAAAGTTTAATAAGCTTGAGTGACTTGAATTTACTTGAGCTTTTTAAATTCGCTGCAGACGAGAACTGCAGGATAAAGTCGGGACTTCTTTTTTCAGCTCTATTGAATAAAATTGCAAAGCTAGAACAAATTAATTTGCTCAGTTAGAAGTGTGATTCTATAAATACAGTTACTTGGTGCAGCGTGTAAGGATGAAGACTTCCACTGAAGCTAAAAGCATGTGTTATATATATATTTATATATTTTTATAGCATTTATCAGTGTTCAATTAACTTTGAGGCTTTTGAAATCATCTCATTCAATGATCTAAAGTACTGTGAGTTCATTTTCTGCATAGCTCAACATATTCAGGTTCATTTGAAATATTGGCTTGGATGGAAACAGAGAGGGAGACATGGAGGCAGTCTCCTCCTGTGACCAGTCATTTTGCCGAGGAAATTTAAGTTAAAGGACAGAAGTGAAAGTGGCATCAGAGTCAAAACACAGAGCTAAATGTCTGAAATCAATAAATAAATATCACAACAAATAGAACCATCAAAAGTGAGCCATGTTATAAAAGTTGTCTTTTATTAATTTATTACACGGCATATTTGTTAATAAAACATCTGCAAAAAATAAAATCCACCCCACTCCCTCTGTCTTGTGTTATAAGGGTAAATGCAACCGAGATCGTTCCAGCGCACGCGAGCGCCACTCAGAGCGTCACTCAGACCTTCTTTGCATAGACTGCACCGCCATCAGCCTCCCATCAGCTTAACGAGCCTCACAGCACTGACCCCGTTTAGCGCCGATCCTCTAGAGCTTGCTCACTCTCGTGTTTGGATACTACTTTGTAAATGGAAGGTAAGAGCGTGATTAATTGCACTAATTGACCTGAACTCCTTTGGAATACGCCAGTTTATTTGTCACTCTGCTGCATTTACAAACCATTTAACGCCGAGTGAAGTACAAATGGGCATCTCCAATCCTGCTACATTTGACTATTGTCCTCGCTGGGCGCCCGTCCCCATTTGCCTTTTATTATTTACAAGAGGAATTCAGAAGGTAGTAGAAAACGCCATGGGTGATGCTGTTTCTTCTTCGCTGGTCCACAGAGCGAGTGATGAGGAGACGCTGGGGGCCGTCTACCTGCTGGCCTCTAATTCAGACCACATTAACAAATGCAGTAATCCCGACAAGTGATCCCTCACTGTAATTCATAACTCTTTGAGTTCATTTGAATGTCACTGTTTATTTACATAATCAAGTTTTAGAGAGACGCTATAAACATGATGGAAGGTGAATTTTAATCATGTTTAGTGTGTTGTTGTCGGATTGCGGCTGCGTGGGTGATGGACGTGGTGGTTCCTCTCGGAGCGGCCTGGACTCACACGCGCACGTACGCAGAGACAGAAGCGATCCAGCACCGAGCGCTTCTCCCACCAGCGCTCTCAACGTGTGCTGTAACTAAGTTCTGCATTGCAGGATCAGGTTGATGTAAGCATGGGCTGCTTGTGTATGAATTATGAATGGAGGTAAAGGTTTTCACTTTAGACACGCACACAAACAGGAAATGTTAAAATGTTATGATACCACTACGTCACCGCAGCCAGCGTCCACACATACCCTTCAAAACTGAGCAGGAATTAAAGGCTAAATCTGTCTCGCTTTGACTCTAAATTCTCAGTAAAATTACATTAAAAATAAAAAAATGGACTATCTTGACAAAAGATCCTAATTTCTCTTGATGTGTGGATCGTTAGGGCGACTGAGGCTCAGGAGAAGGAAACATTTAACTAAAAACATTTTTAAATGATGCATTTTGTGTCCATAGAGTTTCTCTGTGTGTTATTCAAAGTAGAGGTTTGTGTCTATCGTTCCAGAAATCCCAGAAATCTGGTGCGTCAGCGTTTTTAGGTGGATCCATCCCAGAGGAGTCCGTGCACAGGCGCCCCCCGCGGGGCCGTGATTCCAGAGGACCCCCCCGTCCAGCAGCGTCGCTGGGAAGGATGTGGGGCGAGCGGCGCTCGTCAAGTGGCGTACTTCAGCTGGGGCGTCTGCGAATTGCACGAGATGCTGGAGAGGGCCGGGATCCCGGCGTTCGCCGCCGTGCCGTGGCTCTCCACGAACATGGGGTCCAGGCAAGCGACTTTGGCAGCGAAGAAAGCGTGAATGCAGTGGAGCACCGCGAACAGGTTGGAGAACTCCAGCTCCTGACGGGGACAGAGGCGCAGTTACTAAACTCCAGAAACCGCTGCCTCTGACATTAAGCATATTTTTACCTTGGCTTCAATAGATTTGGACTCCATATTTTGAAACAAGAACTTGATCTTGCTTTTCCCGTCGTCCGACGATCCCTTCAGCTGCGAGAACTTGTATCTCCACAGCACCGCCTGAAAGAAAAGATCACGCGAGGCCGACTTTTACCAAGGTACATGGTATCGTCACTCGCAAATGCCGCTTCAGCGATTCGATTAGCGTTGAACCGAATAAACAAAGGCTGCGGAGAGAGTCGGTGACTGGGGTCAACAGCTGTCAACGCTTCACACATGAATATGCACGTACGGAGCTGCAGAATGCTGCAACACATGTCTGATAACAGTAATAGCACAAACAGCATATGGATCTGAATGACAGCGAAGCGGGAAATGCTGGTGTTAACACTACTTTTTTTAGATTTCCACATTTTTGGAAATCTTTTCATCTTTTATCAGCGCAGGAGCCACTTCTGACCTAGATGGAGGTGATGATAGCTCTATCTGAAGCCTCCATCATGTCTCACACGGAGGTCAAATTATTCTCGCTCCCAATTTTATGAACTTTGAGTTCTATCTGCGAGTGTTTGACTTTTTCCTGCTCTTAATCTTAAAAGGAGCTTTCCTACGGTTCATTTAATGACTTTCTGCAGACACAGTCACAGTCACATCAGCCTTGCATATTCGCTCGCTGCTCCCACCTGCATTTGTTTTTCTGATAATGTACAAGGTTAATTCACCAGCTGGCTGTTAAAGGTGCCAGCGCTTCCCACCACAAGACGGATCCGCCGACTCTTGACTGATTAGCTCACTTCGCTCAGTCTCTCCATACAGAAGGAGGCTGCGCTTGACACATTTTATGCCCATTACTTAACAGATGACACAAAGTGCTTTATTCATCCATAAGGTCTCAGGGGGCTGAAGGCTGTCTCTGCACCTCCACTTACTCACAGCTTGAATTCTTTTCATTCCAAGCTTTATATTGTACCTTATAAATCACTATGCAGTAGATGTCTTGGTTCTGTCAGCAAGTTCTAATTGAGATTTATTTTATAATGTAGTATTTTAAAGAATGGAACTAGGTCATGAGCCAGCAGATCAGGTTTGTTTTTTCTTTTTCTGAAACAAATTCTAACATAGTTGTTCAAATTTAGCCAATAACAGATTTTAATTATAAGCTAATCCCACCCTGTTTATTGTGTGTGACTGCAGTTTACATATGGAGTGAATTTGTGCATTTCTCTCTGTAAACAATACGCTGGCAACATTTATACCATCCTTGGGGGACGCTGCAGCTTCACGCTGCAGGAAATGGGGCCAAAATCTTAGAGAACAATATGGCAGCGCTTGTGTCCTGCTCATCCACATAATGTGCACCAGTGGAGTCGTCTGCATGGCTCTCAGACTTGGGGAAAGGCCAAGATGAACTGCAGGCAGGAGTGAGAGGTTGAGCTGGGGGGGAACGAGCCGTCAAAACAAATGCGCTCATGCTCCCAAAGTGCACACAGTGCAGAATAAGTCAGCGGCTCCGGAAAAAGAGAAGGGAGGATGAGGCGTTGTGGTTCGTTTCATCATGCTGCGTGCAGTGCAATCCTGCTGTCAGGAATCCTCCGCCCGCCATATTTTTATTGATGATAAAGGACACTCACCTTTGAAGCTGCATCAAAGCACACAAAGCCCATGCTGAAGTCAACCGTGAGTCCCATAAGGTGGCTCTCCATGATACAGGCATACGTTTTGCACTAGAGAGCAGGAAGACAAGACGGACACAGTCCTGAGTGCCACAGCATTATCACTGGCCAGCTAAAACAGCTAACACTGAGACGGCCGCAATGCGCCCCGCGTCGCCTGCAGCCCCAGACGCTGACCTGTATCCTCTCCACCTCCAGGAAAGTGGCCATCTGAAAGGCCTTTTCCCAGATGAGCAGCTCGCACTCCAGCTCCACGCTGAAGAACATGTCCTCGCCGCTCTCCGTCTGCACGCTGAAGCAGTGCTTCCTCTTGTCCACAAGGTCGTTATCCTAAGACAGGACAGTGCGACGGGCATGCCGATCAGATGGACAGAGCCACGGGGAGGCAGTTTGCTGAGGCTGAACGGAGGATGGAGGCTAATGACACAACAAAGCACTTCAATGCCTGCACTTAGACTTAGCCCTAACGATGCTTCACTATTACGTGTCTCTTTTATGGCTTCATGCTCCCAAATGACAGAGTAATCGGTGTGGCGGTGCAGGTCAACCTATATCTGATTTATTATGGGAATCTATACGAATTAAATTGCCCATAATGAGTTTCCAGCTAATGAACTGGAGATAAATTCATACAATGAAAATTCAAAGTGACCTCAAACCTGCGGAGAATGAACAAAATGATCTGAAGGCTCGGTGTCTCTGTGAGGCCCAAGAACCCGCTTAGAGAAATAAATGAGTTAAATAAGTGGATTTGTTGTATTCTGCTTTACATTCTCTGGGTGTGTTCACTCTGAGGGCTGAGAAACTTAATAAAAGAGTGGCCTTACCTTTAGAATCTTGCACATGATCTCATACACAGTAAAGCTTTTCTCTGCTCTGGTCCAGTCCCACGTCGTCACCTGAAAATGCCCCATAAGCGTGTGTTTGGTTAGAAAATCCGCTCTTTAAAGAGTGATAAAGCGGAACATCAGTATGTGAGATTTATTTCCATGCTTTGTTTGCCTTTTTGTGACTTTTACTGTTTTATAACTTCACTTTTAAACAGTTTATGATGATTTACGCTATGAAGACTGTTTAAATGGCCAGGGAGTTTAAAAAGAATTGACCTCATAGCATCGCGTGTGACAAACACAGCATCAGTAATAAAAACATATCACAAATATTATTATGTAAGTGTGAGTAATAAAGGCTCTCTCACAGTAATGAGAGCCTCTAAATTCAAGCTGTGTTGCAGCTTCAAGCTGCGTAATAAGAGTCAGGCTACACCCACCAATCTTTGCAGATCATGAGGATTATAGATGAGCACAAAACGCTTTTAAATGCTTCACGGTCTAAAAATGTTCTGAAACATTCTAGTGGCTCTGTCTCTGTTTACTCATTCATCAGTTTGAAACTAGTTGATAAAATTAAGGGGAAGAAAAAAGCATAATCCCGGCAGCGTTTGGGGGCGGGGTCATTATTAACGAATGGATGAGTCCAAAGCCGTCATCTCGCCACTGGAGAGGAAATATTTCTCACAGGTTACTGGTCCTCGGCAATAAAAGAGAGGAGCGCGTCTGGATGGCTTTAACAAGCAGCCGTCTACAATCCAGCATCCACTCACATTAGCATATTCCATTTATACCCGCACATGCAAGTTGAGCAGGCAATTTGAGTTATCTATCAATCTTCTCCCATCTCCAGCACCATCGACAGCTTATCCCTCTTGTCATAATCACTTAAGTCGCTGGCAGAATGTAAACAGATTTAATGATCATCATCAATCAAGGGGAAGATCAATGCAGCACAAATGATTATGAGCAAACTGTTTCCTTATTTCCAGCAGGACGGCTTTTTTCCTCCCTGAATACGCTCGCACATGGAATGAAAAATCCCCCGTGGAGCCGAGGAAAATCAATTTCAAACACAAAGGTTTTGGGGGCTTAAGGAGGAAAACGGTGCAAAACGATAAAATGATGAACTTACAGGGGGTGCTGAAAACTTGAAGAGTGAGGAACCCCTCAAAGCGAGGAACTTTGGTGAATACATTCGGTCCTGAACGGAGTCCTGCTCCTTCTCGTCCACCCAGCCCATGTAGATGATCTACCGCAGAACACAGGGGTCAATGGAGTTCAATGGAGCCAGAAAAGTAACTACAGGTAAACACACGCTCAATTTACCACAACTTGGTGGAGAAATTTCAAATTAAAAGTCCCACTTTTGGGATTTGATATTTTGGAGACAGTTCATTGTTATTTATGAATTATATCATTTCCAGCTACATTAATTAGCTCATGTCACCTATTGAGCTCTATGTACTCACTAAATAGGAGAGAGAGAAAAAAGGAAAGAAGCTTCAGCAAATATTTTCCGATACCATCGCTACTAATTAAAGTCAGAGTCGCTGCAGCCTAAGTAAAACATTTGCTTCATTCAGGGGTTTGCAAAACAAGCGAGTGAACGCTTCAGGACACGCGTCTCCCACTGCTTAATTTCTTGAACTAATTGTCAAGTGTATTCTGTGTTTTTTTATGCATTCGCAGAAGAGAAGCCAGAATAAATAAGTGAGAGGGAGACTGAGACGACGCTGCGTTAACGGACTGAAGGCACTTAAGTTGTTTTCTGATCATCTCTCCGTGGATGGACTTTAATGATGCAAACACTCTGCTCGTGTTGCAACAGCGGGTACGATGGAGCCGTGTCCTTTTTCAGGCTGACTAACCTGCTTAGAGTCGCCTATGACTTTTAAGGTGAAGCTCAATACACACAAAAGCTAAACAAGGAGCCTGAGCTTAGCTGCAGGCGACGAGAAACACTCACCTGCTGGTTAACTGGAAAGTTTCGATTAATCTTCTTCACCTGTTAAATTTAAAAAGAACATCAATGACTCTCCTGTTAACAATCAGCCACCAATTACTGGCAGACTTTAAAATATTTGCAGGGCCCCGTGGAGACTTAATCAAAGTGACGATCTGTCTAAGAACAAATAAACACAGTGTCCGTGGGAACAGATTGGGCACGGCACTGGAGGAATGGAAGCTACTTCATTTATTCAATGCATGCAAATTACAAAATGAGATAGAGTCATTCCCACAAGGACCTGAGGCTCTTCCTTAAAAATCCATTAAAAAAATCCATTCTCTCTGTGGTAATAAAAGCGCCCAAACTACGGCAGAAGGCAGTCAGGCTTCAAATTAAAGCATTCTGCTCAGATCTCAGGTATCACTCGCCCCTAATCCACGTCGCCATACTATCAATATAACTCTTTCTTAAGAGCTAAACAGCAAATTAGGCCGTCCTCCTATAGAGGCGAGAACAAGTCACTTGTACTTGTTGTGAAATGTTGCTGGAGTTCGTATCGAGGGGGAAAACAGCACGTTCCCCCTCAGTGGAGCGGATGTAAAGGAAGCTGTCAGGACGGGAGCTGGGGGGCGGCGCAGCGACTCTGCATTAGGAACTCCACTTTGAAGACTTTACTGTTTTTATTTTAGAGGCAAATATTACATAAAAGGCTGGAGAAGTAAACCGTCATGTTATCTGTGAGTCTGGATGAGTCCAGGCTGGAGAACTTTAAAGCTCTTGGTTTACAGTCACTGTGTCATTGCTGTTGGAAGCACTGTGACAAAAAGCACACTGTGCACTAGAAAGCCTCTAATCTCTTGATTTGCCTAATTAAGCCTCATTCAGAAAGATTAAGAGTTAAACACACGACACTTGCACAGAGAACTCATCACTCACATTCTTTTAATGGCTGGATGGATAATTACAGCAAACAAACTGCTGCTGGAAACGTTCACCTGACTATTGTTCATGGCGGAGCTTATGAGCCTACACGTTAACTTCTGCACCCAGCGTTTCATTATCTCAGCGTTTCCCAGTGTGTCGCCTACTTAATGAAGTTTCATAGAGCTTTTCCCCATTTGCTGGATGACTCTGTGGAACAGGGTTCAGACATCAAGCATGAACCACGACAGCTCTGGGTTGAGGCCTGTGGAGACCAGTGTATGTTGCATCTCACTCTTTGCTGTCACCTCTTTAATGGTCAGAGCTAATAAAGGAAACAATGGTCAAGAATGTGCATCTTTACCATTGGAGCAACACATATTAAACTGTATAGTAACAGTTTTCACCACATACTATACTATGATGCTCCTTTTTAAGTACATCTACAGTACTATTAATGCAGATTTACAGTAGATCAGTCATGTCAGTGTTGGTCAGAGTCAGTAGCTGGGTGAGTGAGTGCTGACTTTTGCATTTTGCATTTTGCACAACATTAAATATGAAGTAAAGTCATGGGTTTGAATCCCACTGAAAGTCTCAGTGTGTGGTGTAAAGCACATTTCATAAATTCAAAAAAAACCTTCCAAAACCAATTTAATTTCCATAAACTTGCATCATTTCATTGTGGATTCTCCCCATTGTCAGCACCAAGGTAGGAAAAGCTTAGCCATCTGTGACTGACAGATGCTAAAATAATTTTTTTTATAATAATCTCTAATATCGCCAAACCAACAATCTACTGTATTATTGAACACTGCAAGTGTTTGATGATAATAAATACAGCTTCAGCTAAAGAAAAACAACACCTGTAGCTGTGAAATTAATGCCAAATCAAGTGACACATAATAACTAGTGAGAAATAATTTCATGTTACCTATAGTTCAACCAATAGCTGAGCATAGCATCCTGACTGTACATATTTGCTATTTTGAGGTGTTTTGCTTGGAAACAACAGTACACTTCAAATTAAACCGGCTTTAGTAGTAAAGTACAGACGCTGAAGCTGCAACAGAAATGAATCAGCGCCTTAGAGTCTCGGCAGAAACGGAAAAAAGAAAAGCTGAAGACTTTAAAGGACCCACTTGTACACAAGGCCAAGTCACACATACACAAAGGCTTGTGCAGAGATTTTATACGCCTCTACATAGAAGTAATGAGTCATTAGATGACTCACACTTTAACCTGATTTCTACATCTGATTTGATTTTAAATCAAATCCTGCCAAAAAATCCTTCAGCCTACTATTCGGAGTGGGAGTGGTTGTGACCGACAGAGCAAATGCATCCCTTCATGATTTCCCCATATTTCCTTCAATGATTCCTTCAAAAGCACAGCCAGACGCAGTCAAGGCTGACTTCCCCTCCACTCACCAGACCTGAACATCTCTGAACATTTCATGAGGATTTGAGGATTCCCTCCTCCATCATCGCTCGGAAGAACTGGAGGCGTTTTAGTCATGACGAATGAAGCAATATTTGGCTACAAACAGCTCGGTTCCAGCATCTGACAGCAAACGAAGAAATACGGGAGCCCTTCTCCACTTTCCTCCAATCAGACACCAGTCTGCTTCTGCCAATCTGCATTTCAGACCCGCAGAGTTTGTTTACACCCGCCTCACTTTCCTTCCCATCACCGCTTCATTCACTACAGCGACGCAGGGTCGTCAACCATCTCTGACGTCAGGCTCCACCACCAACGTGGACCCACTGTGGATCTTTCCTGTCTGCTACATTCACGGGTGGTCTCAAAGAAGCACCGAACCCTGGCAAAATGAGTTTTAAGCAGCAGAAAACAAAAAATTCAGGTGATTACAATCGATACGGTCTCATCATGAATTCCAGTTAGACTCAATAAACACACTCAAAGTCATTAATAACTGGCTTTGCTGATATTTTCCCAAGTCATATTGCAAATACAGTAATTATGTCCAGTAATCCAGAGTGTGTCCAGGTTATTTGCCAAGGCCACAACAACAAGCGCACGCTCCAATGCTGAGGCTATTCCGGCAGTGAGTCATCGGTGTTATGTTTAGTACATCCTTCACTTCATCCACTCCAATTAACCAGAGCTCCATTACTCCCCGGAGACTCTCTCTCTCCCGCACACAGTCGTCCCTCGAACGCACACTCTCACACCAACGGACCCGCGATAATTACACGCTCCCGTTTTTCGCTGCCGGAGCGCGTTGGGTGTAGCTCAACGCTGCTGAGCGCGTGAACACGAAGAGGCTCCCGGTCTGAGGCGCCGCACGCGATGGCGCTTGTTAGCGGTGTTTGTGTTTGGCGCCCCTGCTGAGAATCACCACCCATCTGCAAACACAGAAACACACTTTGTGCTCCGCCGAGTTAGAGCTGGAGAAATATGTTCACAGTATAAGAGACTTAATTATTTCTGTCTTTGCCGCCTCTTGGTGTCATTATTATATAATACACAGTGCATTGTGATGAATTATCGATAATTCAGGTGCAGGGGATTAGTTGGAGGGAGTGAGCGCAGACAGCGGCTGCTGTTATTGTGACCTCAGGCTGTGTTGACTGTATTTATCGTGTGAGGAGACATTAGTATATGTCTACTTAATGTTGTGACATTTGCACAGGGACTGTTGGACGAGACACAAATTGAAAGTCTGTTGCATTAGCGCTCGGCCTAATATCTTCCCCGCTTCCCGCCGGGGACCGCGAGCGCTAACGGCGCCGCCGCTAACGAGTGTTATTGTTTCGTACTCACATTGTGCTTGGTGAGACTGGAAATGTTGGTCGCTATTGCCTGAAGCCACTCCAAGCAATCTTCAGCGGCGGGGAACTGAATGACTCCGCTGCAGACGCCGTCCACAGCTATAACCTGGAAAGCGTTTTTCCTGAAAAGGTAAAAGAAAATAAATCCACTTTGTCGTTTTTACACAAAAGTCCATTTTTGGAGTCATTTCTAACCTTCTGTAAGTGATTACCTTTCACTCAACTCAAACCGTCTGGACTAGTAGGAAAACATGAAATATACAATTTCACCAGAATTATTGAATACAAATCTGTTGTTTTCCTGCATTATAGAGACACTGGTATCTGGGGTGTCGAAGCATCCTGACAGAAAGACGGTTCAACATTTTGGGAAACATAATCACTCCATTCTTGCTGAGGGCTATTCCAGAAGATCAATACTGCGCCATATGTTCTGCCTCCTATAGCTGGAGCTGGGAGGCTGTTAGCTTGGCTCCAATACGCACACAAACCCAACCAGCACTTACCCTGAAACCACTTACAGAGATTCCATGAATGCTAATAGCGGCATATCTGAAGCTAGCGAGTCATGCTAGCAGTCATCCTGTTTCTAGCCTTTATGCTAAGCTAACATAACTTCTTTGGTGCTGACTTTTTTCATATCACCGGCATCAAAATGTGACCAAACAGACAAAATATTAACCTGTGGCTTTGAAATTATTCTAAATTTCAATTCTGACTACAATAAACACAGGTGTCGTCCAGTAAGAGTCAATCCCCTGTTCTACAGGACAGCAGAGCCACAGAGCTGTGAAGAGGTGTCTAAATGACTGCGGAACATACTTGCACGCGGGGACCTTGGGAGTCTTGGCCATGTGAAAAGCTGTTACCATCTAAAAAGGCAGGACACCTCAGACCCGTCGCTCCATGGAGCCGGCACAGAACAGACATCCCTGCAGCATGAAGGCCTCTGCTCACCTGCAGGCATCAGAGCCCGGCATGTACTGCGACAGCCGCGAGTGCAGCAGCGGAATAAGGCGCAGGTCCACCCATCGCTTCTCCCAGCGGAGCCCAGGGGACGTGGGCCAGGACGAGCAGGACAGCGTGTCCTAAGCAAGTGTGAAGGACAATTTAGAGGCGCTTGTCGTTTCCCACCTTGCACATTTCAAACAGCCGACATGTCAAGAGGCTGCCGCCCGCCGCTGTCGCGGGTGCGCAGACGGGCCGGAGATAAAGATAGAGCCTCCTTGTTATGAGCAGGCTGTGACAGTTGCATAGGAACCACCTAACCCTGCTGCCTGGTTACAGAACCAGTCAGCTAAATAAGCGGGTGAAGAGAAGTACCGTGTTGTTGGGGTGGTAGTTCAAGTGCAGGCCGCTGTCACACAGAGGAGAGGAGGTCCCGCTGCTCTGGTCGCTGGGAATGCCTAGAAGCCCGGCGGGAACGCAGGAAGAGAGCCAGCAACATTTATCCATTTATTTCAGGGTTCTCCAAGCGCACAGAATCACAGCCATCAACACAAGTGTGGTACTTTGTTTTCCTGGCGGACTCCGTGCCAATTTGTATTCAGCCGACTGGTCGGACGGCCAGTCAACCTGGCCTATATACGCATATGAAAGGATTTTCATAAGGCTTTCATCTCTGATGGCAGACTGAAGCTTTCCCATGCAGGAGTAATCAGCTGCACCACAATGAGCGATGTCAATTCTTTCAGTTTCTTTAGCATCCTTTGTGAAGTGGGATCTTTATTTGGAGCTTGTCAAAGGAAGCAAGACCAGAAAAGGAAAGATTAGCAGATGAATTTATATTTCTTTATTTTTCTCAAAGTGCCTCGTCACAGGCTTCGGTTTATTGTCACCAGGACAACCAGCCCGAGACGGAAAATAATACCGGCTATAAATACTTGTAATTATTTCCCACAGGCCTAATGGCGATTACGAAGAGGTGTCTTACGTACATGTGCAGTCCTCACACAGGGGCAGCTTCAGGAAGGCTGGAGTCTTCTTCAGGAAGGAGACAGTAAGAGTCACTTCTTCACCAGCGTTTCTCAAAACCTGAACCTGGAAGGCAGAAACGGGGATATTTTTATATAACAGGAGCTGTAAACGGTGAGATTTTGTGCTGATCACTTGCTGTGATCAAACACGCTGTGCCAATATCTGACTAAGAATGAGAATCCAGGATAAGGGATTTACCCAGACATGAAGTTTTACGCGCCTAAATATATTTCTTGCAGTTACATTTAGAAAAAAAAAAAAAAGGATGAAACACCCAAAATTGGATTTACATGTCAAACAGATACAAATCATAAAGTGGGACAAGATAAGCTGCTAAAAGAGCTGTTGCAGTGTAAGAAAATATGAGATATGAGCTGACAGCTTACCACTTCCTCATGGCGATAGCTTCTAACGTTTATTCCATTTATCTAGAAACAACAGTAACAAGGTTACCCTAAATAACACTGCTGGCATTGTATCACAGTGGCGCCATCTTCAAAATGATTAATGAAGCGAGCATAATAACTGTTATGGCATCTGTGCTAAAACACTGTAAACAAGAGAGTCACATCCCCGGTTGCCATGAATACTGAACGTCTCTGGCTGAATTGTGAATGTGCATCACACGAGCTGACGGAGACGAGACGCGGGAGACGTTTGTTGGGTGGAAAAAGTCGCCGAATAAGCGATTTGGGAAGTGACATTTCGCTAAAGTGTTACAAATTAATTTAACGTGTTGCACATGAATTATTAAAGATGCAGCGGGCTGCGTGGTGTAAACAGGCTTTAATGTGAACTTTGGCATTTTACCTGAAGGATCCCGTCTCCGATGAAAAGCAGCCCGGAGAGTTCAGCTGGAAACAGCAAGTCCTTTTTGATAAAACACCAACTTGGGGACTCGAGCAGCAAAAACTTTTCGGAATTAACAACGTACCTTTTTGTTCTTTTGATATTTTTGATATCACAACGGGGATTTTATGCTCCGCTCCTCCCTGCGGAGGCAAATTAAATGAAACTGAATTAAAAGGGTTTCACATATTCAGAACAAAACAAAGACACTCAGGAACAGAACTTACAGTGGGTCCCACTGCTAATGCTGCAATTTGATGAGACAACGGTCAAAAGTAACATAATTACATGCAAAAGGGGAATCAGCCACAAGTCCTTCAAACACAATCAGCAGAAGTAACAGGACATTAGCCTTAATTCACCAATCTGACTGACTAGTAACCAGTGAAGACGAGGTGCAACGGGGCCGGTGAAGGTCGCACATTCTAAACGCGCTAAATTACATAATCACGATGTGATGACATAAAACCATGTTTGACTTTCACAATGTCAGCGTGACAGCGGAAAAGCATCGTTTTTGAAATTCTCCTCAGCTGGATGAACGGTGCTCAGACAACAGGCTCGGGACTCGTATCAAAAAATATATCACTGTCCGAACAATACACGTCATTGTCCATTCACATTGATATTCATAATTAAGAAACAGTGTTTTGAGAGTAATGGGGTGGAGTCATTGGCTTGACTTCATGGTCCGAGTTGTTTTAACTGCATAAGCGAGGCCAGAGACAGACACGTGACAGGTTGTCTCCGAGATTGATATTGATTTTGTCAAAGAAACCGGGTAAAAGCCGTTGACGAATGCTCTGACCGGCGTCAATGTGCGAGCTGGCGGGTGCCTCGACTCGCCCGGGCCTAATTTAAAGAAGACAGGGATCTAAATTACCTTGATGCTCAGGCCAAAGCCCCCGATCGTCTGCCTCCTGATCGTTACAGTCCTCTCCTGGAACGCATTCAGGTAGAACAAACACGGGTTTAGACTGATGCAGGATCTGTGGGAGCTCGTCCAACAAACAGGAAGCATCTCAGAACTGAGGTTCAATCCTAATTATACGGATAATTATATACACATGAAGGGCAACTTGATTATGCAGACTTAACAATATACAGTACTTATTGCAATAGACAAGTAGACACTTGTAGACTGGGCAGTGAATATGAAGCTCGCGTAAAACAATGTTTACGTTTCCTGTTGAACGTAAGGTGGTGTTTGCTGAGCTTCGTGGCTGATGGGTTTATTTTTAGGTCAGATTAGCGGTTTCCTCGCTGCCTCCAGTCTGCTTAGCTAAAAGTCCCCCCGTCCTGCTTCCGCGTGACAGCAGCTTCAATCTCTCCATCCTCCGTGTCAAACCGGCGCTTTGAAGCCTTTGTTTCGCGCGAACCACGAGTTGAACGCAGCGCGCGTTCATTCTTTGAACATCAGCTTGATCGTTCGGGGTGTGACAGCAGGAGTTTGCCACGTGTTGATGATAAAATGATTTCAGCCGTGTGCTGCGTTAAAAACAACATTTTTCTAAACTGTCAGAGACTATATGCGACTTTATATGTTTTCACGTTGAAAACTGGTGTTTGGGGGAAATGTAAAGTTTATCTTTCAGCCTCAATGAGTCATCACATTTACAATACAAACACTTTCATTTTCAACAACCAATCAGGGAAATAAATAACTGTTAAATTTTACATTTATGGTTATTTTTAATATATATTGAAGGAATGGAATCTGTTTAACTGTGTTATTGTGTCTCTCTTCAATTACACATTTTATGAACATTGTTTTCGTGTATTATCTATCAAATTCTATGAAAATGTTGTTTCACCCTGAAAACTCGACGCATGACTCCTTCTTCATTTCAGTGCGGACACTTTGGGTCAAACATTACAGTGACCATCAGAGCAGAAACTCCCTGACGTGCCCGGCCTGAAATTAACTTACCCACGTCTTCGCCCTTTTCATTAATTACAAATTGTATTTGAGTGGACGCAAATGCTTCCTCCATTTGTCTCTGGGGATTCATATTTATATTGAGTCAGGTTTTATTGAATGAATAATGCCATATTGAGAAAGGTCATGCGCTCACAGCCTTAGTGGTGTCATTTTTTATACAAACCTGCGGTTTAATAATGTAAAGGAAAGGTTGTCAGAGGTGGGTCACCATGCAGTATAACAACCACACAAGAATAGAGCTGCCATCAACACGTATTCAGTGTCTTTGTGCTGGAACCTTCACCCGCGGCGCCGAACGCGTTGCTGATTTCATCGTACGAGCGAGTGAATTACGGCAGCTCCGCGCTGATTAATTAGGCGACAGGCCGGGCTACTTACACTGGAATAAAACGGCTCTCCTGACACACAGATGACGTCTTGTTCTTGAATGGTCAGAATATCTTTGGCCAAGTGCAGTCGAATATTAAACGGCTCTTCATTACCTTCTTGCATCAAATAAATCCCAGTCTTTGTCTGCGAACAGCCAGAGACAAGAAGAAATCACTCATCATCCCTCCATGACTAAATTAACTGGCCGTGAAATGAAATGAAAACGTCATTGAGAGTGTGTGTTGCAGGATGAACATGGAAATTAGGATACAAAGCCTGTTATTCCTTTTTACTACAAATAATATTTATCATCTGAGCAACACATGCGTGCGTGTCCATGGGTTCAGCTTTACTGTAATCATCATCTTACTCATTCTACAGTGAGACCGATGATGATGATGGTAATGACAAATTAGGAAAGTGTAAAATCGAGTGGCTGGAATGAAGCTCTACATGTAAATTTCCCTCATTCATACCAGCAAGTGTGAGGGCTGCGTGTGTTTCCAGTGATCCATTTAAAACACGCTAATCCGCATAAATTTGCATTCTGCATATCCTCCCTCCTCTCCGGCTAATTGTGATGCCTGTCCTGTCCTTGACTTAAAAAAGGTCTAAATAAAAGAAGCACCTTCACCTGACAAGACTGCTAATAGAACAAGGGCGGCCAGTGTCAGCATCCCTGTCGCCCGGGATACGCCACTCATCACTTAACAAGGCGGCCGCTCGCACGGCTGCCGTTTCCTGGAGAGAGTATCTCAACTGCAGGTCAAAACTTAAATCAAAGCCAGTTTACGGAGCGTATTATCGTTCACCCGTAACGAGGAATGTGAACAAACGGGCCTCTGGCTGCAGCTGCATGATGAGAAATGAAATGAGGGAGTAGCGACGTGCGCGCGAGGGTCATTAGCGGATCGGAACGAGAGCAGCGGCGTCGTCCAGCGACTGCGCCTGACACATGCTGGAGCTCCGTCTGACCCGCTGCGGCGCCCGCGCTGCACATAATTAGCCTCATCGTCTACGTTTGCGCCCTTCCATTGTCATCCTAATCAACGGCTCCCCTCTGTTTATACCGCCGTCAGCGGCCGAGGCTGAGCCGAGGCGTCTCTGTGATGGCGACGGGGGGCGAAAACCGCGGATCCTCAAGAAGCCGACAATGAAAAGGCTTTTTATCTGCAGGTTGGATTATTAATATTACAAACAAACTACTGCGTGAACAAATCAGGCTATTTGCAAAGCAACAAACTACAACACTGCCTTTTCATTTTACATTACCAAACCTGAAGAAGGATCATTACTGTATAGTGTTTATGCTTTATTGCTGATGTGAAACTGCATCAGAGGGGTTTAACAATGTGGACTTGAGTAATTTAATATTAAAAGCAGCCAATTAGCCTCATATTAATTGTGCTGCCTTTTCCGTTTTACCACAATTGGATCGTCCTTTTGGGTTTCACATACTGAAGCAGAATCACACTTCTACTGAGGTAGAGTTCTACCACTGGAGTCCCCGTTGGCCGCACATTCTCCTTTATTCTGCAAATAAAACACCGCACTGATGCCTTCGACTGTTTTATTATGAAATGCCATAATACCATAATCCCTTTTCAGCCTCGGAGCCAGAGCAACACAATCAGACGGGAAGGAGAACCGTAGCTGCGTGCTGTGGGTACGGGGACGGACTCTGAGCCTCAGCCCGTATCTAAAACAGCAATAAGACTCATTTAGACTTCTACGTTTGCCTATCTGCTGCTACAAACCACTTCCTGAGGATCGTCCCCTTTGCTTCATACCCAGAGTGCGTAAAACTTACTTCAGCGTCCATGCTCTTTTACTTTTCCACATTGTGAAGCAGTCGCTCCTGCCTCATGGATGCTCTTAACTCACTGCTAATGCTGAGGCGTTCAGGTGAATTCAAAGCAGCCAGTGAAATAAGGCAAAGGGGGAACGATGGCGCGTTCCCACTGCTGCACCTACAGAAGCGTGTCTGGATCATATAAAAATTAGCCTGCTTTGAATGGAACATCACATCACAGCCAGAGAGTGAATCATCACATCGTCCGTTACTGAGAATGTCATAAAAGCCCTTTCAGTCAATCATCTGTGCCAAGCCCTTACTTTTATTGTATGTGTTTTCCTAAAATGAGAGCCTAATAAAAGAAAGGGGGGGGGGGGCATAAGTACAGTACAGGGCCCGTATTTATGCGTTCCGGCCAATTTCAGATGCAGCGAAATGCTTAATGTGATCCCAGGTGCTGGAGAATGTGGAGGCGGCTCGTGTAATAACAGTCAATTGTGTCAAAGCGTTGCATCGATTGAATCCCACCAACCTCTTCATTTGAAGTCTTGAAATCCATGTGCTACTACGCAGTGGAGGACGCTGCAACGGGAGCAAACAGAGCCGGTTAGACTGTGGGGATAAATGCCCAACGACGTGGATTTGAACCCGCGTCGTTAGCGGCAGGTCCGTTTTCATTACGGCCCCGCCTCCTCGCACTGACGCCGGGCTGAAATAGATATTTTACCGATTTCACTGCCTCTTCGAAGTTCAACTGCGCAAAAAGAAATCCATCGAGCAATCTAGAGCGAAAACTGGAGGCCATTAAGCATTAATGAATAATTTACTGGCAAAGGTGAGAATGCAGGTGTCCTGATAAATGTTTCAAAATTTAATCCTGTGCACCGAGAAATAGACTAGAAGAAAGTGGTGCTGGGGGTTAAAACGTGGGGGCCGATAAATACCACAATAAAAGTACCGCAGTGCAAACTACTGTGAGCGGTGCTGTGGTTTCCTTTACTCACCTCAGTAGAAAGGCCCCCAGCTCTTTGCACGGTCACATCTAGCCATGGAGCAGCGAGTCGATCCCTGCTCGGAGCCGCAGCAGAGGGTCGCCCCAAAGCATGGCCGTCAGTCGCCCCCCCGCTGCTCGGAGGCGCCCGACGATGACTCCCGGAGGACGCTCGGCCCCCGATCGGCGGCCGCGAGGCAGAGACGGGAGGAGGACGCGGTCTAAGGAGTCATCCTGATGCGGAAGCCCGTCTGCAGGTGGGAGCTGAGACAGACACACAACAGAAAGCCGCTGAATCAAGAACGGGACGGAGAGAGAGATCTGCGGTTGCCAGAAAAACACAGCCGAGTGTGACGTCGATGTGACCGCGGCGTGTGTTGAATCAGAAGCAATTCATGGAGTTATTTCTCAAATAAGTGCTCAGCACAAAAGGAGAGAATCCTGCGTCTGCGATGGAGGATCCTCTCAAACGCAACACTCCTAAAAAAAACCTGTAGATCCACGCCGAAATGCAATTATCTCACATTATCCCATCTTCTTGTATTTCTGTAGGCTGAACAGTGTTCAAGTGTTTATTACGTTCCGACAGCACACTCTTGAGAAACGCTCCTCGTTAGAACGCATTGTTGGCGAGACAGGCTCAGTACGGGCCGCACTACTGTAGCTGCACGCCATGAATGAATCACCGAGTCCTGAACAAACAGGCGATGTACGAGGTCCGGGACGATTTTAAACGAGTTAGAACAAGGGATTCAGACTACTGTAAGTTTCAAAATAAAAGACTGGCGGAGGTTTTTAAGGTCCACCTTGTTGAAGGTCAGTTTTAATATTTCAGTTATCATCTCATAATGTTAAATGTGAAAGAATATACGCGTGAAAATGTTTCATTCCACTGGCAGCTTTGCGGTTTTGTCTCCACTCACTGTCTGCGCTGCTTAATGGCCACGAGAGACGTCAGGACATCGTTTGTGGAGGCGCTTTAAAAATGAATGCGATGACGTCGTGGTCAGCTGAAAAATGTGTCTGCGGCTCCGGGACGAGCGCGCTGCCTCGGCGAGGGCCCCGAGATTAAATAAGCCCGGGCTTTTGTGTCCTTTAACGTGGAGTCGGCGTAACTCCCTCCACGCGCGCGCCATCAGACATTTCCCGTCCCGCCAATTTGCCGAGCAGTGTTTCTCGAAGAGGCCCCCGTCTGCGACACAATGGCGGGAAACGGAGCGACGGCGGCGCAGCGCGATTGCCTGGATGATTGTAACGTGACATCTCCATCTCCCGGACCCGAGGACAGCTGCGGCCCCGCGCCTCATGATGAATGGCTGTTTGTGCGCGCAGGTGGAGCAGCTGTCTGCAGAGCGCCCCGGCAAATTCATTTTTACTGCTTCACAATTGAGATGGGTTTCACTTACTGTATATTCACTTGTCCCGCAAGCCGGAGCGTATAGTGCAGCGTTTTAATTGGACGACTGATGATAGAAAACGCTGCTTCCTCAAGTTTACAGCGTCGCATCCCAACACAAGCCGGCAATTTCACAGGATCTGCACAAGAAGGCATTATGATGTATTTGTTGTGAGCTGTCAGGTTCCTCTGTTGTGTAAATACACATCTGCCCACCCGACAAGCAGATAAACATGATGCTTTATCGTTCGGGCGCGTGGCCACGTTTATCTGTGATTGTTGGGCAGGTGCAGGGGTTGAGATTAGGCTTTCATTTACGTGCAGATGCCTCCGACTCCGGAGACCATAAACCATGTCACACAGGAGATAAACGCACCCTCAGGTTTCATACAATTGATTATGATTATTATTTCCAGAATAAAGAACTGATAATACATCAAATATAACACGATATATATATATATATATATATATATATATATATATATATATATAAGACTACTAAATATACAAAATGTTTGATACTTTTGAATTTGGTTTGTCTCAAAAAGCAGATGTTCACTGTTGAGGGACTAGAAAGCAAATGGAGCTAATAATTTGTTTATTTCTCCTTGAATCTGATGATTATTTTCTTAGTCTATCTCTAAATTATTTGATTTTGAAAAATGGACATCAACACATTTTGTGGGCACCCAGTAATAGTCTGGCATTATCAAATGTCTTGTTTCATCCAATTACCAGCTACTTATGTTAAATTGTTGGTCAATCATCTATGACTATAGGAACTAAGCGAAGTAAAGATCAATGTAATCAATTAACTGCTTAGCTGTGATTTTCGCTCTGCATGTTCGTGTGGGGAGGCAGCTGTTTGAACTGCTCAGTATTTAAGGAGCACATCCTGTATTGAACGGGCTCTGCCCCAGGAGGTGGCTCCGCTCTCTCTTTTCGCTCAGATTACACTCAAGATTTGGACAAGATAGCGAGAGTATCTCATCGTGTTCTCGCTTCTTTGAGAACATTTGTCAAAAAATAAGCCGTTCATTACATCGTAAGTCAATACCTGAGGCCTCGGTAACAGCCAGCGGCGCTCCCCATGCCAGATGCTCATGAATGATAGGCGCAGGAGTGAATTAGTGATGGACACATTTATAGACTGAGCTGCTGACCTTCCTGACTATGATGTATGTTTTCTGGCAGGAGGAAGCCACCAGATATCAGGTGGGTGCCAACTTAAATCAGCGAGAATCACTTCACAAACTGGTTCCCTGTTATATCACCATCAACTATAGCTGATAGCGCTCTTCTCCTGCTACAGACAGGAGTCATAATTGGCTCTTTTCTGTCCTTTTAAATATGACATTACAAAACGCGCATAATGGTGGATGGGCAAACGTATCTTTAATCTTACCTCAAGGTTCTAATTAGCTTCAACAAATGAATGCATCCTGTAAACCAGGCTGAATTACACTGTTTACCCGTCTATTATACAATATATGCATGAATGGAGTCTAAATATATCCATATATACGGTAAATACTGTTGTCCTTGCAACAAGGGGCCCGAACGGCTGAGCAGGGGGAAGCGTGGTGTGTGTAGTGAACATGAAAGGATTAAAAAGCTCAGCATATTGCTGAAGGCTAGGTTACATTGAAATTAAGCTACACAGTCAAGGGACACATCTGCTCCCTTACTAAATATAAAGCGTGGAAGAGCAGACGTACGTCTCAAGCGCTCTGGCTAATTATTTATGAAAGTAAAAGTGTGACATGAAACTAATCTGGTGGATGTGACTTAAGTTCCTTAGTCAAAGGATAATATGTTTACATGATTGTCTTTGGATTATTTTAAAATAAAACCATGTAAATCATGACCTTCATTCACCCCCTTGGATGTTGACCATATTATTGACAATATAGATCAAATTTTGTCCACATTAATTTATAACTTTGACGATATCCAAGGTAAAATAATGTTTGCATGAATTTTCACCCCTTTAAAACGACCTATTCCAACAGAGGTGCAGCCATTTGGTGCTACTAGTCCCGCAGTTAGTGATCACCCGAGCGCAGTCAATGTGTCTCAAGTGATTGCAGTGTATGGAGACCTGTGTCTGGAAGGTCCAGTCACTGGTTAATCAGTGTTCCTGGCCACCGTTACACCACAAAGACAGAGGAACACTCCAAGCCACTCAGAGAGCAGGGCCTGTAAAGGCACAAGTCAAAAAGGCACCGAGCGTCTCCTGGAGTTCAGTCAAATCCATCAACAAGGACTGGAGGAGTTCTATACTGTATGTAGGAGATGTCTAGACTGCCTTTATGGGAGAGCAGCAAGTAGAACATTTAGAAGAGTCAGGTGAAATCACAACTTAACCAAAAAGTATGTGGGAGACTCAAAGGTCGAAGTTTTGTCTGGTGAAAGGATGTGATGGTGGCAGCATCATGCTGTGAGGATGCTTCACACTGGAGGGCCCTGGAAGGCATGTGAAATGAATGCACTTATACACAGTAGGTCAGTAGTGGGAAAACAGTCTGTAGAGGAACAGTCTGTGAGAGAACAGTCTCTATAAGATTAATCTGTGGGAGAACAGTCTGTAGGAGAACAATCTGTGGGAGAACAGTCTGTGAGAGAAGAGTCTGTAGGAGAACAGTGTGTATAAGAACAGTCTGCAGGAGAACAGTCTGTAAGAGAACAGTCTGCAAGAGAACAGTCTGCGGGAGAACAGTCTAAGAGAACAGTCTAAGAGAACAGTCTGTATAAGAACAGTCTGTACTGTAAGAGAACAGTCTGCAGGAGAACAGTCTGTATAAGAAGTCTGTGAGAGAACAGTCTGCGGGAGAACAGTCTGTAAGAGAACAGACTGTAGGAGAACAGTCTGAGAGAACAGTCTGTGGGAGAATAGTCTGTAGGAGAACTTAGAAAGTAGTTTGAGTGGTTTTCCAGCAAGACCAAAAATAATGGTGCAAAGACCAAAATATGGAGCGAAGGGGACACAGACATGGTTTACTGACAACACGATGGCTGTCCTGGAGACGAGTCAAGGCCCAGACCTCGATCTAACAGAAATGTGTGGCTGAATATTCAGCCCCCACAAAACCTGACAGCTTGAAGATGATCTGCAAAACTTTCATTGTCCAGACGTGGAAGCCTGACTGAGACTATCCAGTCTTCATGCTGTGACTGCTGCCAAAGGTGGATGTACTAAAAACGGACGTGAAGGGGGTGAAGATTTATGCAAACACTTACCTCACCTTACACATTTAATTAATTGGCATTGCTTTGTACACTAGATGTTTTTCTTGTCTTAATTTTCAAAGTAGGCTCTGTGCATATAGTTTATGATCTGAATGAAACTGACTCATGAAGAGAGTGAAGACCGTTGTATCAGGTTTACATTATATTTCTCTTTAGATGAATAGTCCAAAATGCAAATATATTCAGTTCATTGTCACATAGAGCAGAGGAAAGAATCAACACAGTTGTTAAGCTGGAGTTTATGCTTAAATGAAACAAGGATGCACTTCCTGTTTCACAACAGAAAACAGCCACTACTTTGTTCCACCGATGTGAGCAAAAACTGCAGAGTTGCTTAATTACAGCTTGGGGCTCCTCTACTATCCCCATGTCCGGTGAATTACAATTATGCAATTTGCAGAGCACAGGTCCACCTTCCATCAAGGTTGAGCTTCTGCTGCACGGCGCTGTCAGGGCAGCGGGCCCTAACAAACAGGCCGACTCCCCACATTCATCACACGTGACCTAAAATTGTCGGGCCTGCGCTACTTCCACGGAGGCGCCGGAGCTCGGCGTTACGGCGGCGCCTCGTGCCACTCGCACATGAAAGCGCGCGCTCGCATCATTCATCATCGCGCATAATCTGAGCCGGCGCTGCTTCTCCGTTGCAGCTATCGCCTACGCGGAGGCCTCGGTGCTGGTCTCAGTTGCGGTCCCGGACCTCTAAATCAGATGGGCTGCTGCTTGAGGCGCATATAAATGAGAGTTGTGCCTTGTGAGTTGGGCGTGCGTTCACTTCATTAGCCGTCGGCCTCCGCTACACCAGACTAATGCTTTTCCCGTTGCATGACCATGACTTCGTGGCACAGACCACAAATACATTTCCCCTCGTTCTCTTTCTCTCTCTATGAAATATCTACAGCTTTTTTTTCCCATATCTGGGCGGGTGATACATCACGCTGCTGTAAAACCATATGGCTCCTCCTGTGTGGATTCAACATCTGGAGCAGCTTCTATAGATGGTCGACCAAACAGCTACATCAGGCGCGATACGTGTCTCTCTCTCTCTCCTGCTGCTGCCGGACCGTAATGAAGACGTCCATACAATGACTTGCTGTGGACTCTCCCAGCTGCCCTTTAGACAGAACAATCACCCGAGGAAAACGCTAAGAGATCGCTCTACAACCGCCGCCGCTCCGTAACGAACTGTTTTCTTTGAATACACCACAGCTGTCACGGTATATTTCATTTCCCGGCTCTGCGATTCTCCCTTCGCCGCCGCTGTCGTGTGTTTGCGGTGCATTATTCTCGACACAGCACTCCTTATTATGGTCAAAATGGGTCACCGAATGAAGCCACGTGGCATGAAATAATGAAATTGTGCTTCAGCTCAGGGATCGAAAGCGTGGCCGTTGAATATTTAGAACAACTCGATTACATATCGAGCTGCTGGTTGGTGCTGGGGGACCGTCGGCGGCACTTGAAAAGGGCCCGGCATTCAAAATTGATGCCAGTGTGTACATTGAGTCCTTCCAGTGATGCCTTCAGACAGATTACCCCAGTTGCACGTCTCAGGACGTTTAACTGGTTTTCAAACGGCCCAGTGGGAATCATAGGATTATTATTGAACAAAAGCAGGGAGGGCAAAGTGTGGAGAAACACTTAGCTGTGCTGCTTTTGATCACGGCTGATGCCTTTATGCCAGATCCTGCTTCCCCCCCCCCCCCCCCCCCCCCCCCCCAATTATCAGCAGATCCAGACTGTGACAGTATGAAGGATTCAAACAAGTTGTTTCTGCCGCTCGCCCGCCACCTGACACTTTGACTGGACATGACAGACGCCATTTCGCTCGGGCCTGATCTTTTTCAGCCGTCCTGCTTCCATCACTTGGCTAAACTGCCCTTTGATTTAAGACACAAGCAGCGGCGGTGGGTGAAGGAGACGCGTGCGCTACGGGGCGTAAATTGTCAATGACACGTCGGCGTCTTTCCCCTCAGTTGGATGGGAGACCTCGAATGCATCACAGAGAGCGCTCCTGGGTCAGTGCCGCCACCGAACGGGCCTGGGTTCAGGGCCTGCTGAGGATACAGACCCGCGACCGCCCAGCGGAGCCCCGTAAGCGCCCTCACACGCCAGTTTACAGTTGGAGAAGCAGTGTAAATTCTGTCAAACAGTGGAGGATTCGGGCGCTAATAAAACCCGGAACCAGCAGCAGCAGCGGCAGTGAGTGCGAATAGGAACATACTGGATTTGTTCAACAAGAAGCTGTGGAGCCACTGCAAACAGTTCACTGACATCTGGGCTGTGTAATGGCCTGTTTTATGAAAAAAAAATGGAAAGTAGGATGTTGTTCATTATTGGCACCCAGTGCAGAGAGAGAGAGAGAGAGAGAGAGAGAGAGAGAGGCTGTGGATTAAAGCGAGGTCTGCCTGGCTGCCACTGCACCGGGCTGGATGAACTGCAGGGTGCTGCTCGCGTACCTGCAGTTGAGGGAGGCGACGTCCGCAAAAACCACGCACACGTCCGCAGAATCGTTCCGAAAGCGCTCGTCCGCGCGCGTCACAAGCGGACCGCCGGGCTCGGCGCGCCGCACAAACGTGCCTATACACTATGGTGGAGGACGTGTCGCCTCGTGAGCCGTCGGATCACGCACGGCGGCCGGTGCACGAACCTCGCCGCGCAGCGTCGAGGCGAATTACAGTACAGCTCAAAAAAGTACAGTGGAAATGGGTTAATGTGCGTTTTCGTGGGCTGTTTGGCGTGATAATTAACTACCCACGTCCGTCATGCACTGTATTATAAAGCGTATGGTGCGAAAGGGGCTCCGTGGGCTTACCTGATTTCCTAGTAACAGGTGGTAATGTCCTATTAGTCGTGTCCCTTTGGACTCCGATCCCTCGTGAGGCGGGTTTTCTTATGTCAGTTTATGCAACGGCTGCTCAAGCATCTCTGCGAGATCACAATGCATCCCTTGTGGCAGCGTCGCCCACACGGCATCCTGGTCCACTACACCGTAGCGATGTGCAAAAACCCCACAGAAAAGCGGCCCGGGCTCGCGCACAAGCCGAGATATCTGTCCATATTTGCCGAGCAGCGGCGGCTTTCAGGGATCCCTCGCCGTCGACATCTCTGGCAGCGGGTCCGGCTTCGCGGCTCCGTGTCTGTCTCCCCCTCGCATCGCGCTGCCAAAATGAAGCTGGAAATCACACGCGGCGCGTTGAGCGCGCGCGTCAATCGACTTCGTTTACCCGGGGCACCCGCACAACTCCGGAGCCATGAATTTTACATGCGCCTACTTGTTAGCGGTTTCAGGGACCTTCCTTCCGTAGCGCCTCGCGCCCGAGATAAAGACGCACTAACGTCTCTCGAAGCGCGTTATCTTTTTTTTTTTTTTTTTTTGTTCCGCTATTTACATTTGCGTCCACTGCGGTTCTCTGGGGGCACGTGCATTCGGGAGATTGGAGGTTTGCACATAAGAGCTGACCCTAAGAATAAAATGCAGTTAGTCGCATGTTAACACGACATTAAAGTGCAGTGGTGGGGGGTCAGTGGCGTTGGGCAGAAAGTAAGAATGGGTGGATTCTGTTCTAAAGTCATGCAACGTTTGTGTTGGAAATGAACACACGGTTGTACTTTGCCCCCCCCCCCACACCGGTACATATGCGGTCAGTCAATTGGTACTATTTGGCCTGCTTCCTCGAGGCCCTCGCGCGAGCAGCTGCGCGCGCTGACCAGGTGCACCTCATTTTCCGCGCTGTCATTGCGCCAGCTGAAAGATCCCGCTGTCTCCCCGCGTGATGCGAGCCGACTCCTCTGACGCGTGAGCACGCACGTGACAGTCGCCACTTATTCATAAACACGGGAGCACATGGGCGAGCCGAGCTAAGTCTCTTATTTTGAAGGGCTGGCTAATTACAGGCCAGAATCCTCCAGCTCTGGCGCTTTCGTGGGTCCTGCAGCCCACGGTTGTCTTGAGGGCTTTTCTCTGTCAGCGAGGACGGCGTGATTGGGGGATAATAAATGGATGTGCCCTGTGACTTCACACTTCACTGTACCACAGCTACATCTGGAGAGTAATGGTCTCGCCACCATGAGGCTTTCCATCCGCGTCCCTAATGGCTGAGCTGTGAACCATTAGCAACCCAGAGACAATTCACACCCAGATTAAAGCTCGTTTTAAGCCTCACCAGACGCTGCACTGACTTTATAGCAAACCTCTACAGCACCGCTCTGCCTGGACCTGACTGACGTGCTAAATCAGAACCAGGGTCAGGAATGACCCCCAATGAGTGAACTGGGTGTAAGCCATTATGTGATTCACATTGAATCCAATTGCAGTGTTGCTGCTATTACATTCGTTAACGCTGCTGACTCAGTCCTCCAGACCTCCTCTTATCTGACATGAAAGTGTTCCTGACGAGCTTCACATAAATCTGGGGGAGCGCCGGCGCTGGTGTTGGCACTCAGCAGACTAAGTTGGTGATCAATACCAGCGTTAGAACGGAACCGGGCTGCGGGTCCCTGCTGAAAACACGCTTCCTTTGCGGATCAACAGCAGCGTTTCTCATCCCCGCCGCGCTTAAACACGAGCCGGAGCCCGAAGCTCGAGTGAAGGAACCGAGCAGAACCGCAGGGAACCACAGCACGTTCCACCGCACGTCCACTTTCCTCGCACAACTGGCGCTCGTGTTAAAAGCTGCTGGTGAGAATCTGTCAATGACAAATGACATTTTGCTTCAGCATCACCACCACCTGCTACTGTTCCATCATCAGGGGGTGGAGGTTGAGCAAAACACCTGCTACAGCCGACGTAGACTGAAGCGGGGCCTCCGTGGAGGAGGATGACGTCACCTTCTCCAGGGTGAGACGCTGTTGTTTCCCCGGGGTTGCCAGGTCACGGCCAATCAAAGCAGATTAGCTGAGATTATGTTAGATTGTTTCTAATTGAACGTGAATTCCAATTGAGCTGTCTGTTGTATATATTTATTCATTCTCTACACGATATAAACAGAAAGACAATCGCATATATACAAAGGCTCTCTTCCATCCACACATTGGCTGCACATGTTTGGATTAACTGTCAACAAAAGCCAGTGGAGGAGATACAGGAAACTAAAAGCTGCTAATAAAAAAAAAAAAAAACTGCAGCAAAGATAAAGTGAATTACATTAAACACAAATAATGAGGTATGGAAAAGCAATTACAAAAAAAAGGAAACAGGGAAGAAGAAAAATGCGTATTTACATTTCACTGAGGTTGCCATGTCTCTGAAAAGTAAGGTTTTCTGAGAGATATAAAACCGCAGGAGCAGAGCGAAGAGCAGGAAGAGGGGGCCTTGACAGCACCGGCGTGTAGTGAAAGCAGCTCATTTGAGCGTTTGCCGCCTCTTGACCGGATCATCCAGAGCCCGTTCCCGTTCTAAACCGGCGCACGTGTGCAGGTGTTCCGTTATCCTCCCGTGACACGGCGCAGGACCCACGGCGCGCGCGCGTTTCTCTCTCTTAATTAATTTCTGGGGCCGCGTAAACTCCTGCCTCTGCCTTTTCAGAAGCGGTGATATGATTCGAGTCGGCACCGCATGCTTTCACTCCCCCCCCCCCCCCCCCCCCCCCATCCTCCCCCCTCCGTCGCTGTCAGCGGAGCGGCGTCCACACGCTCCGGCTGCACAGAGCCGAAGTGAAGCATGAAAAGTGCAAGGAGGACGCTTTCCACCTGACCACGCGGGCGCCGCTGCTCTTGGATGTGCCAAACATCCAAACACTGATGTCAAAGCATTATCTATTCTGGAGCACGTTGTTTTTTTTTCTCCTCACCTGCTAAACGCGTGACAGCAGCGGGGAGTTATTATGCACAGATAACCTTCCCTTCCCTTATAATCCGAGCAGCCACAATGGGAAACTATTCATGATCTGCAATTATGTTCCCCAGATAAGATAAGCACTTCACAATTAACTTAAGGCCTGGCCCGGACATAAGGAGCTTTTCATATCTGCCGATCCAGCCAATCAAAGTGCTCCAGGAGCTGCTTTTCAATATCACCATAGCTAAAGCCGCTGCCTTTGTGCTCCTCGCCTTCTTCTCCCCCGCCTCCGTCGCTTTGGACGCTCAACTCACGTCGTTCAAGGGGACAAAGTCGAACACAAGGGGGCGTAGACTGCAAAGTTTGCCTGCTCCACATCCACAGCAGCAGCAGCAGCAGAGATAAATCTGATTATAGTATCATGTCTGACCTTGAGAGGGAACCACACGTACATTTACATTCAAAGGAGGGGTGCCTTATTGCATTATTGACGGGGATGCGCGTGGCTTTATAGGGCGCATCCTTCCGCAGAGCCTGACACTGTTTGGCGCAGGTGCCGTCAGAGGAGCTGTTGGACACGGAAGGTGCTAAATGTGGAGCACGGCCCTTCTCCCTTCCTCACTTCAGTCATTATCATCATCATTAGAAGCTGGTGGGAGTTCCCCCCCCCCCCCATTCAAATTCGCCACCCGTCCAGGATAATCAAGTCCCCAGAGGTTTGTAACACAACAGTCATCAGTAACGCGGCGCACACTCCGCGGTGATTGCATTAGCGATGGCATTTTAAGTATCTCGTCCTCACCCGTTTCTTGCTTGGAATCACGGGCATCTCTTATTGTCACAACAACGAGCGCGACGCCATGTGCACTTGTGGAAGTTTTGCGCAAAGCACCTGTTGTGGAGCGAGCGGGGTGACGGAGCCGTGGCCCGGCCCCTAGGGGGAGTCACGCGCCCCTATAGGGTTTAAAGCCCCGTGGTTAGAGCTGCCTTTAATTGGTTTGAGCTCAGAGCATATGTAAATAACGGGGCTTGGCTCCGCCCATGCACCTGATAGGGGTATTTACGGCTCTTTACGGCTACTCTCTACACTGTTTCCAAGCGCGCGGCGCCGCACCATGACGCTCCACTGGACTTGACTTGAGCAATAAGGATTTCCGTCTTCACAGAGCAAACGGACGCGCGTCGCTCGATCCTCCGAGATTATAAAAAAAAAAAAAAACTACCAAAACTTGTCGTTGTCCACTCGTTCTCCAAGATGCCACGCTCGTTTCTGGTCAAGAAACACATAAACTCCGCCAAGAAGCCGAATTACAGTGAGCTGGAAAGCCCAACAGGTAAGGTTTTTCAAAATAAAGGACCCGCTTGACTTCGGCAACTTTGACCCGTTTCTATTCGTACGTGAGACTAATGTGACCCACTTTTGAAACGCCGTGCGCTCGTCTTAAGCGCGTGCCTCTAGCGGCGGCGGCCGACGTCTGACCGGTCGTTTCACTCTGCGCTTTCCGCTTCCAGGGTTCCTCACGCCGCACATCTACAAGGGCCTCCCGCTGCCCCTCATCGCCCAGCCGGAGATCCTGGGCCCCACGGCGTACAGTCCCATCACGGTGTGGACGACCACCAGCCTCCCGCTGTGCCCGCTCCCCAGTGACCTCTCGCCCATCTCCGGATACCCGTCGTCGCTCTCCGACACCTCCTCCAAAGACCACAGCGGCTCGGAGAGCCCGAGGAGCGACGAGGACGAGCGGATGCTGCCCAAGCTGACGGACCCGCACGGCGCGGAGGCGGAGAAGTTCCAGTGCAGCCTGTGCAGCAAGTCCTACTCCACGTACTCCGGACTGCTCAAGCACAAGCAGCTGCACTGCGACGCGCAAACGCGGAAATCCTTCAGTTGTAAATACTGCGAGAAGGAGTACGTGAGCCTCGGAGCGCTCAAAATGCACATCAGGACTCACACGTTGCCTTGCGTATGCAAGATATGCGGCAAAGCGTTCTCCAGGCCGTGGCTGCTTCAGGGACACATCAGGACGCACACCGGTGAGTGAACGGGGCCTCCTGCGAGAGCAGACACGCGTTTCAGTGATGCCGAACTAATTATTGTTGTGAAGAATAAGATGTTACACACCCAGAGTGTTATTCCAAGTGTTGGAAGCTAATATGCAGCTTCTATGACAGAGCGAGTGTCTTAGAATGAGCTATAAATAACTGCGTGCGACTCCACCGCTGGATTCAGATCCAGGTGTCTCTGCGTCCCGTCACTGACCGTGTGTTCCCCTGTTCCAGGTGAGAAGCCGTTCTCCTGCCCTCACTGCAACCGGGCGTTCGCCGACCGGTCCAACCTCAGGGCTCACCTCCAGACCCATTCGGATGTGAAAAAGTACCAATGCAAGACCTGCTCCAAGACCTTCTCCAGGATGTCGCTCCTGCACAAGCACGAGGAATCTGGGTGTTGTGTGGCGCACTGAACCGGGACAGCGCCTCCCGCCAGCCGGTTCCGAAACGAGAGCGACGAAAAAGAAAGCTCCCCCATGTCGTTCCACGCCACCAAGAACCTGACAGGGAATCACACGCCGACCTACTTTCCGACAACCGTTCCGGTTAATATCAGAGCGAGAAACAGCTCTGTGCCCTCGAACGCCTCGTTTCAAGCATGTGCTCGCCCACCTGTGCCATTCATGCACTTTCTGCATGACGTACGTGCCTTTACAATGGTTTCTTCCGACTTTTGTACCAAAGACTTAATTTAACTCCTCAACATTTCAATTGCAGGAACCACACAAGCCAAACAAGCGTTGCCAAAAAGGTGCTTTACAAATGACTATTACTATAACCAGAGGAATGCTGGTCCATTGTTACTAATGGAACAAGGCAAACTTAGAATTTATAACTTTTGCACAGTCATTAGAAGCAGTTTGCCTGCACTCAAATAGCAATACAGTGTTTCTCAAGTGCCTTCAGCTGTTGGTTGATATGTCTTCAGCAGATTTCTTTTATATGTTTATATATTGAATGTAAGTATGACTGAGATGATTGTATAGTAACAGTGAAAACTGCGATGCCGAATGATTTTTGATATTTTCATACTTTCATGACACTTTAAAGAAATAAAGTTTCATGAGGTTTTGTATAATTCCTGCCCTGCGACAAGTGCTTTCATTTCGGTCGATCGCCGCGCTGCAGGCCTCAAACAGGATGCCTCGCATGAAAGTAGATGACATCCAATCCGGCTTGCACCATCTCACGTTAAGGGGGATGCAGGAATAAGGAGAGCGGTGACTCAGCTCTGAATCAGGCCTAAACCTGTTCCCTGTGAACCTGTCCAGACATCAAACAATCTTGAAATCTAACACATACTAGCTATATTGATCTGCACTCACTTGTTAGACCCTTTGAGGGGCCGTGACGCTCTCTTTACCCAAGTGTTCCTGAAGCTGTTGTGAAGGTGTGGTTTTCATAGTGGATAATTATATTTTAAAACTCGTGTCCTCTGTTGTTCAACTTGACAACATCGCCTCCTGTTTGACGGCCACGACCACATCACCGCACATATCTCGATGTTAATATCTCTAATATGCATTTTCACACAAAGCTCGAATTTGCATTCGCTTTTTGACGCCCATCTTTGAGATCTGGGATCGGTGCCATCGAGGATTAAATGCGTCCTCGGGCTACGTTTTGTTGTCTCGCGTCGCATTCTGCCGCAGCAGCACACAGAGGATACGGCAGAACAAGTGCCTGCCTTCAGGGATACAGTCAAAGCTGGACTCTTTCTAACAAACCCCCAGAGTGTGTTCCCGCTTCCCCTTTTGCTCAAAAGCTGCTGACCTGAAAGATGTGATCTGACAAACAGACACTTGTGTGTTTTTTGTTTTTTTTTCTGCTTGCGAGGGCCTGAGCTCGCCCGTAGGTAGATTTTCCTCGCTGTGACTCATCACGGAGCCGTTCCAGGTGCTCCGGTGGCCCCGGGGCCCCTCAGGCCTGCTGAAAAGCAGGTGCAGCCGCGGGGACACGAGCCGCAACCGCAGGTCCGCAGGCGCCGCACAAACCGCCGCCGTGGCCCGAAGTGGAACCGCTAAAAGCAGCCGGTCCCGTTATTCAGATCATTTGCCCCATAAAAGGAAAGCGCCATCCAGAGGCTTCTCTGATCCCGGTCGAGGGTTCGGATCTCTCATTCCATAGGCTGCGTTTTTTTCGTCCTGCTGCTGCTGCTTCTGCAAAACAAAACAAAAAAAAAACGTGAAAAATCTAAACACATAATGCCAATTAGCTTTATAATCTCACAAGATTAGTCTTTTACAACAACAATTAACTGCATGACTGATTTCTCAGATAACAACAACGTGTTATCCAGCATGAATATTTGATTCAGCCGTTGTGATGATAGTAGGAGGGGAATGGGAGGAGAACGGGGAACTCATTTGTCTTACAGCATACGGCTATTAGAGGACGTGTGGAAGAATGTGAGATCAGATATGTGAAGGTGTGGAGCCTGTTAATAGTCACACAGTTCGCCTGCAGATGGCGAATGCAGGTAAAACACCCCGCGGGGTTCTATGCAATTAGATAAAAACGAGCAATCGCTGAAATGTGGTGAATGGAAGATGATGCAATTTGAGATGTTTTGTCCCGAGAGTCATCAAAAGTAGAACGGAGGCCTCAGTTAAGCTGTTTAACACATTCAGTGCAAACAAAATGTGATTTGACAGTGAAGTGACATTGGATTTCCTCTTTCTCAAAATTAATTAAAAATGAATATTGTGAGTGAATCATTCATCATAATCTGCACAAACAGGGGCTGCAACTAATAATTACTCTCATTATTGATTAATCCTCAAGGGATATTTACAATTAATTGGATCTTTTTTTAAATCTAGAATTGTCAGGAAAAAGAGAACTCGTCCTAATCCACTGTGGTTCAGTCGTGTGGCTAATTTTATTGAACCGTAACTCTTCCGTACGTCACACTAATGATCAGATTCCTACATCTGACGAGCAGCAACCAGAATGAGTCGCATGTTTGCTTGACAAATCACCTGAATGAGTTAATTATGAGAGACGTTCATCATCAATCAGCTGATTGATTCATTGACCAAACCTCCACAAATAAAAACCTGATTCACGGCGTCGCCGTCCATCCTCTAAAAAGCCATTAATGCCCGAATTCATCACATTCTTTATTTTATCACAGGGATAATGTCACACTGAAAATAAACGTCCTCGCTTTTCACATCTGGGCGCCGAGGGCGACATAAAAACCCGCAGCCGCCTCAGAGAACAGCGTGGAGGATGTAAAGCAGGGCCTGACTCTCAGAAACCTGCTGACTTTATGGTGAATCAGGGAGTATGACTCCTTTATGACCATCAAGTGGAACGAATAAAGCTGAGGGTGCCGTCAGAGGGCCGGTTGTCCTGGCCGGGAAGCCTCCTCTCGGACCCCCGACGCATCAGAAAGGAGACGATTGTGTGTGTCCCGTCACTCCGACTGCCTGGAGGAGCGTCTGTTCATTGAGCTCCTTGAAGCCCTTTCTCCTTCATTTCTGTGTCTGGGTAGCTCCTTTAGAATGGCGCTGTTTTTCAGCTGGAGGTGCCTATCCTCCAGATAATACTGCTCGCCTCTAATTGTGCAGCATCCCGTGCATCTGTGCTCTTACTGCTGATAAATTGGATTCATGCAGATCGAGCCAATGTAATTTAATCACGAGGGAAGATGAATTCTTTTGAAGCTGCGCTGCGTCTCCTTCCCTTATGTATTTATCTCATTAAAGCCCACAAGGGTTAATGCGGAGGGGCAAAAATAGTTTAAGAAGTTCCACTGAGAGGAGGAGCCGCAGCGAGATGACAACTCACCCTCCATGTAGGTCAGCAACGATTTTTGTCCAGTGTCATTACAAGCAGTGAAGTGAAGAGTCCAGCAGAGACAGACGACGCTGTGTTGTCTTAATCAATAGCTCACTGGACTCTTTTTGTTGTCTGCTTGTGGAGCAGAGGTCAGCTGTCAGAGGACCCTGTGATCATATTTACTCCATTGTATTTCCGCCTTAACGCTGAAGCCTGTGACCAAAGCTGTGAAAGACCCCGTCTGCAGACAGCCGGCTGCTTCGCGGCCATCCATGATTGATTTGATGGATTTAAAGGCGACTTCTATTGGAGATTTTTTACACTGCATCAGTTAAATGGGGGGGGAAACCAGCAACTCTGTAATTCAGGGCCCCCAAAGTCATAAACATTAAAACAACAATCAATAAAAAGTCTGACACAGAGAACTGCGCTTCTGCACACACTGTAAACCCGTTTTATATTTTATGCTGTCGAGGAAGCTGGACTCCTGCAGCAGCGTAATGTTACATCGCACCGAGGACCAAAGCCTGGACCGCTGTGTTGTTGACAGGTAGCAGGTATGTGGCACAAACAAATAAAAGCTTGGTTATTGTCACAGATAACAAACTGTGCATTGTGTATCATTCAACATATTGAAACATCCACAATCATGTAAAGTTTCTGTAAATATTTAGCTATAAACATTTACAGCCAACTGATGCTGCAATGTACAATATCAATGAATATGTGGTGATAATATTTAAATTCGAAAAAATCCAAAGCATTGTGAATTTGAATCATGTCTCTGTTTTCACTTTGAAGCAAACGTTCACCACATACGTTTCACCATGACAAGTTGACCTTCGTGTAACCATGGTGACGCTGATGTCAGTTCATCTCTGTCCACGTGCAGATCGTCAGGGCTCTCCCTTCGCTCCGCGTCCTCCAGGAACGGTCAGAAAGCGCTCCTCTCCTCTGCATCTGATCAGGTGGTTTAATAAGTCATGTTCTGACAGAGCCTTCCAAGCGGCCGTCGGCTTCACAGAGCGGCGCAGGACGCACAATCTCTGGTGTGAAGCTGCTGTCAAGCTAATTGTGAAGAACCTGCTTTTAATTTGAATAGTGATGAAGACATTGTCTGAGAAGCGGATGCAGTAAATGGTTGGTTTTAATCCCGTTAGCCCTCAGAGCTGCTTTTGACACCACTGATTACCCAATTTAAATGTGAATGCCACGAGCGCCGGGCGGTTTTACCTGACTCCTGCTTCACTGATTCATCTCTGTCCTTTCAGAGAGAAACTTTTAATTTCATTAGTGCAACTCGTGTTTCTCTTGAGTGAACCTCACTCATCGGCCTAAACGTTTTTCTATTTCCCTGGGACACATCATCTGTAAACACAATTTAAATTTTGGGCTATTTCACTAAAAAAGTTCCTTTGGCTTCTTGGGAAAGTGGGTGTGTCCGACTCACAGTAGTGTCTCGAGAGTTTCCACAGTCCATTTCGATCCAGACTATATTACTTTTAACAACATCCCCAATCTCAAAACTGAAAGTTTCACTTAAGTCACTTATGAGAGACATTTTACTATTATGTATGGCACCTGTTTTCCTTTGTCACTATAAATAAATTAAAGTGTGGGTATTTCATTTTGTATTCATGACAAAAAGACGACTTTGATCGTTATTTTCAGCCGCAGCATTTCCAACAACATTAAATATTAATATTTCCCTCATTTGGAAAGACAACACAAAGCTCGGCGCGCCTCTTTCAGGCGATGTTTTGACAGGCGTCAAAAGTTACAAGCAAATTGATCCCGCTGGAGCTTCACATATGCTGCGCGTCTTCCTATGGCTTGTCAGTAATTGCTTATCACAATGAATTTGAGGCGCCAACAGTTTATCTCTCGGCAAATTGGAAGAGGGCACGACGCTGCTCAGTGACGGAGCCATAAGCGAGAGGAACAAGATCAGTCTGGAGAACATTAGTGATAAATTAGTGATGTGAAGTAAACAAACATCACAACCACTGGATGGGAGGTGGTAAATGATTGCTTCAATTAAGCCCGTGTGGTTGTTTGTCGGCCGGGATCTTTAAAGGAAGGAGACGCCGCTTTTGTGCGGCGTCGACTGAGCGGGAGCAACGCACGCACACTCTGGATGGTGATTACACAATCTCTGGTCTGAGCCACAAATTAACAATGAGTAGGTCTGAGCCAATTGCGTATTTACCAGCTGTTTGTGTCCGAATGCAAATGTGGCTGCGTTCATTCACATCCGGATAGGTAAGAGAAATTACACAACAAAACAAAGTAGCCTTCAGAGGCAAATCATCAGTCAAGGGAAATGAGATTTACTTTGTAATTGTCTGGGTGAGACCTAATATTCATTTGGATTGATATTCTCTCTACATCTACCTGTTGTGAGGAGCAGAGTTCACTGGAGTGTGTTCTTAAATCTATTATATACGCTGAATATAGAAAGCGCATGGGCACTTTTCATTACGTCCACTGACGAGGAGGCTCGAGGTAAAAGCAATTATCCTTAATTGATTTCTTTCTCTGAATCTATAGTTAATCACACACGCGAGCGGCGATTAAGAGGCAGCCGGCGAGCGGGAGACGCCTTCGCAGACCCCCGCCGGAGCCGTGCGGGAGGAAAGTTGGAGCTAAGTACAAGGAAGATTTGTGCACATTCACGGTGTATTATTTTGATAGCTGATTATCTCCGAGCGGCGTCAGCAGGGCACAGTGGGGTGTGAGCCACTGTGAGTATGAGATGATCCCTCAGAACCCGGCAGACCGAGCCGGTGACCTAATTATGATGAATCAGGGCCGGAGAAGCTGTCTGGCCACCAGCCGCTTCTAAGTGCTTCTACGGCTCCCAGCAACAGCACCGACACCGGCCTCAGCAAAACCCCTGCAAACACTGGCAGGATGTAGTATTTTTATAACCTTTTCAAAGTAAAAGTCTGATTTTTTTGTCTCTTCCTTGCATCAAAATTGTCAAACTGCTCCTTCAGCTATTAAAGGTTGGTGAACGTGTCATCAGAGTGTGCGAACGCCAGGTACTGACATCAAAGAGCAGCTGTTCGGCAACGCACACATTACTGCATGACCTCTCTTAACTTATGGGAAAATAGTGAAACTGAATACTCGCGGGGCTTGAGAAAGGCCCGCCCTGTAGTTTGGCATGACATTGGGCCTCAGAGTGGTATTAGGCGGCGTCCAGATCACATTTAAGACGTGAATGTGTTGCTCAGAGGGTTTTTTTTTTTTTTGGTTGGGTATATCGGGCTCAAGCGATGACACGGTATGAAATCAGTCTACAATAGCCACTGTGGCAGCTTCTGCAAAGAGCCAGTGGCAGCTTCTTTGGAGATAGTCAGAATTCTTCCCTTCTGTCTAGTGGTTATCTGATCATCTGTGGGGGGAAAAGATGAGTATGGAGAACAAACAGAAGGTGCTTGAATAAACTAGCTCCTGGTTACATTATTCAGGCTGGGTATTGTACTCTGCCGACAAGCCTCGACAAGACGCGAAGCTGCCGACGAGCTCCTCTGGGGAAGAGTAAAACTCAACAAAGATCTCAGCAGATATATATATATATATATATATATATATATATATATATATATATAAAAAAGTCATGCAGATAATCTCCGCTGCTGCATAATGCAGAGCCAGGACACAAATCAGAGCAGCTGCACTACATGAAATGTCACCAGCAGAAACACAGACAGGTGAGATTTTATGCAAAGTGATGCAGGAGCTCGGTAACAAAACTGCGTCAAATGTTGGTTTCTGTTTAACTCCACGTTCTCTATTTGCCTCATTTGCACACGTCAGAAACAAATGAATACTTTCCGACTTTAAGCACAGGCATAGGTTTTTGTCTGAGGTGCTGATTTGTCTGGATGTATTTCGGCACCGCTAAGTGCAGCTCATTGACTTCTTCAGGTGAAACAATCTGATTATTGATAATGTGACAACAATCTGTAATAGAAGCGCTTAAAAACAGTTAAAAACATCAGAACTGAAGGAGCTGATGGAAATGATTCTCCTTGCTGGTGAATGAATGCAGACAGTTGACTCACTCTTCTCATTCCCAGTGACTAATATGGGGCTTTTCTTAATGCGGGGCCCATTTGAACGCAGCCAGGGTCTTATAACTGGACAGTCTATGTCCTGTGCTGTTTATGGTTTCCAAAGGATCAAGCCTGACTGTATCAACCTGTTGACCTTGATCCATCAAAGAATCCTAAGACTGAAAATGTAGTGTTTGTACTAGTATCTACAGTAGCTCAGTCCTGTTTTTGGTTTTCTTCTTCTTCTTCTTCTTCATTTAAAACCTCGGACTGAGTTTCTTCGGCCTAAAATGCGCCGCATCACTGGAACAGACTATTACAGCATGTTTACAAGGAGCGCGACTGTCCACAGCGAAGTGAAGCCTCCTCTGCCGCTGCTGCCAGCTCGTATTTATGTCCAACACAACTTGCGCTTGTTATTTCCCTGTTTTTAAAGAGGAGTCAGAAGCACTCTACGATATCTAACACAGCCCAGCAGGCAGCGGAATACGATACACTGCAGCATTTTGCAATTACAAGTCCTATAAACACGGCATTAATATTGCATCGCGGGGATCCCTTCAGAGAAGCAGATTGTTTGTCTTTCCGAGCCAGTAGTCACGGTCTTTCCTGCCATAAATATCCGCTGTCGCTGCTGCATTCCTGCGCCTTTCGCTGCAGCCGTCGAGGGTTCCCGGCGATCGCCCGGCGCTTTGGTTCCAGCGGGCGGATCGCAGAGGGCCCGATCCAGCTGTGCGTCACGGGCCACAGAGAGATAAGAGGAGGGGGAGGCCGAGGGATGTGGGCCGAGGCCTGACGTTGAAGGCAACGGGCAGCGGTTGGATCGCGCTGGAGACGCCGCTCCGACCGAGGCGGCCGCAGCGACGGGAGCGGACGCGCGGCGGGCGCCCGCGGGGGGGGGGGGCGCGTCATCAGCGCCGGTGCTAGTTGGCACAGACGGCTGGAATGTTCCACCGGGACGACAGAAGGTGTGTCCGATCGCACAGCGGCGTGCCTCCGCCTCTCTCAACGCCGCCCTTCCCCATCAACATGCCTCCTGGTTGAACCCCACCGCAGCCCCCCCCCCCCAGGCCCAAACTAACCAGTCAGTCGAGACAAATGGGGAAGATTCTCCCACTAGTGGAAATGCAGCAGGTGCTGCGCTTCACACCTCATCTCTCTCGCTCTGAGCCCCCCTACACACACACACCCCACACACACACACACACACACACACACACCCCACACACACAGGAGCCCAGGCCACCCTCTCCACAGGAGGGGAACGGGGGGGCTCTCCAGGGTCTGCCATGTTATCAGCGCGCCCCAGCTTTGAAGTGAGGCCGGGCCAGACTCTGGACTGTGTTTACTCGAAGACATCTCCCTTGTTGTGTGTGTCAGCCTGGGGTAATTACGGCTCAGTGAGTAGCCCTGACCGTGATGACACGGCGGGGCGGGCGTGGAGCAGGAGGCAGCACCCGGACTACATCAGCGTCTGGAGCTGCTCTTACTCACTGGGATGTGGTGCAGACAAGCAGCTCCCAGGGGGTGGTCTGCCTGCATGGGCACGATTTGCTAAAAGCAGCGATGGCCGGTGGAAATAATGTCCCGTAATTGTATTGCTGTGGTGAAGTGCAGGTCTGCTGGGCCTCTGTCTCTGTGTGGGTCAAGACCTGAAGGATGCTGGACAATTTAGATGCTCGAGCGTTTTTCCATTCAGCCTGGTGTGAAGAACCAGGCGTAGAAGGGTTAACGCTGTGTTTTATTACACACGTGACTGTGAGCTGAACTGAAAACACAATTAAAGGGATAGTTCAAAATTTTAAAAACACAACAAGATGCTTTGAAAACAGGTGGTCTGTAGTTTTCTGCTTTGTTTTACTCAGTTATTACATAGATTGAACTAAACAGTGTAAACAGCCATTTTAAATAGACTCTAACAAGTATTTACCACAGAGAGACTCATAATAAAGCTCACAGTAACAAGGGAAAATGTCCTATTGTTTTGATAAGATACAGAGGAAGAGCTGGAAGATCTACTCTGGACCAAAAATCTACAGTACAGCAGTATTGCATCATATTCAATATAATATACAATGTACAGGGATCTTCAAAATAAAAGAACTCGCTCTTTTGCTGTTTGAAATGTCTGATTCCCAGTGATTCTCTTTGGCTACATAATCATCACACATCAACAGGATTAATTTAACAGGAGTTTTTCTTGGACTTTGTTGACTATAAAAAAAGTAGAGGATCATTTCGACTCTTTAAACAGTATCAATCACTTGTGTGTCTTCCTGCGTCAGCTTCACTCAACCATCAGAAACCATCACTTTTCAACAGCTGCACTTTGCGAAACCGAGCCAGTTCTCCGGCGTCTCATCCAAACACTGGTCAGTCGCTGCTCATTCTCACTGGGTGATGGTGGGATGATGACCGAACCACCCTGGGGCCCGCTCCGCAGCCAGAACATGCCGCGCGCCGCTCTCACCGACACTTTGAGCCCCTTCTGCCGCCTGGAACGACGATCGCCGCGGCTCACGTGGAAAAGGCGGCGCTGGTTGTGTTAAAGAGCGCGTCACGCGGCTGCGTCTCGCCTCCTGCGATGGGAATGTCAGCGCGGGGTCAAAGGTCAGGCTCGCATAAAGCTGCAGAGCTGCAGTCGCCAGAGAGGATGTGGAAGATCTAATGCCGTGGAAATGAGCCTTGCATCATCTGTGATACTCAGTGAGGTGCGTTTTATAATGGAGTGCATCAGTTGCGTGTATTACACAATGACTGCTGTGAAACCCTGGGCTCTTTGTGCTGACTGAAGTGGGGTTTTTTTCCAGCAAATCTAAAACAAAATCAAAGCACAATTAAGATATTATCTCGTCAGTCACTATTTTAACGACATGAAACAATTAATTTCGATTGTTATCCAAAGTTAAAAGGCGGTCTCACTGGTGGAAGAGTAATTTCTCTTTGAAGGGGTAAAAAAAAAAAACGTAAATCAATTCTCTTTAAAGAATCAAAGCTATAAATTAAAATCCAGCAGTGACAGCACGAATTCCCGCGCGAGGAAAGGTAACGAGTCGCACATGGCAGCGAGTTCATGTCGCAGCGAAAGCCTTTTCAAAGCAAGTACACGCACAGATTAGGGAGGATCTACAAGGTCTATCAGCATCTGATAAGACGCGTGGTGTTTTCATTGGTGACTGCCTGCGCTTTTATCTCCTACCACCACGGAGCTGCTCTTATTGTGTGCAGCACAGTCTGGCATTCCAGCCGCCGATAACTGTCTTGTAATCTTCGGTTAGGACTTAAACCAAATGCGGACTGTTTAATATTTCATAAACGGACTCAATGCTCAAACTGTAAATCAACAATATCAAAATCTGAATCGTGAGTGTTATCAGAAACCAGCTAAGAGATCAGTCACTTGCGTCGGGGAACGGGGGACTAATGGGAAGATGCTCCAGTTACTCTAATAGAAGCAGCACTAGGTCGACCAACTGCATTTGTGTACATTAAAAACAAATGAAAATACACATGAATACACATAAGCTACGGAGAGGATCTGGTGATGTAGTATATGTGAAGCCTGAGCTCATTGTAAGCAAAGCCACGCAGCTGCTGGCTCCAGTTTCTCATTTGATTCGATTATTTTCCTTATTTCTTCTATCTGAAAAATGTGCATCGTTCTGTTCAGACGTCTGAACCGTGAGCGATGGCAGCACCAGGCACGAGGCTGCATTGGAGGAAAAATACAAACACTGTGACTGGAATCAGTTTAGGAACGGCCTGCAGTGGTTCAGGCGTAGGCCTGAATGCAAAGGGCGGACAGGAATAACAGGAGCAACTCATCACATGAAGCAAACGCTGCACTGATTTTATCTTACATTGAAATAATGTCATGAAACGTGCCGCTTTTTTTCACATATCTCTGCATTTCTCATTGTAGGTCCACCGCTCATCTGCGAGTAAAACTAATGAACCAGCTCTTTTCGGGTCGGGCTTAAAGCCTGGGTGGATTTCCCGTCTCTCGTCCTGCAGCGGCGCGAGTTGAGGGTGAGGTAACGCTCGTCTGCCTCGATGCCAAGCGAAAGCAGAGGCGGCGGTTGACCTTGTCCTTCTCTGCTGTTGGTCTGTGGGTTTGGGCCAGGGACAGGAACTCCCCGTACAGACACTGTGTCTGCAACTGCTGAAGCCGCTCCACAGTAGAACGCTTTGTTCGCCGCCACCAAGGAAAATCTAGACAACAAAAACACACACATTCTGGAGGAGCGAGCGCTGGAGGCGGCTTGTTTCTTCCGCACAGCGCCTTGCTTGGGTTTCGGAGGTAAATGATATTCCCCTCAGTCAGAAGCGTCACGAAAACGCCTCGAGATAATAGATGCGCGACGTGTTATCGAAGCGTTCGTCCAAATGTGCGAGTGGTGAAGCGGCGTGTTGCGTTGAGTTGAAAGAGCAGCACACGAGCACGTTGTGAGCCGAGACTTAGGCATTTTTACCTGCGGGGGTGAATGTGACTGGAGGAGAAGCTCGTAACTTATTTGAAACACTTCAGAGCTCGTGTGGTTGTTGGTTTCACCTCAACGTTTTAAAATGAGCCAACCAACGAAAAGTAATTAATTGTGTAGTGTTATTTTTAGTAGGAAATCAGAAAGATACAAGTTTTAAAGCAAATTATACCTAAATATAACTCAACGTAGCTTTTTTTACGAAGCACTGGCTACTAAAACTTGCTGGACACACAGTGTTTCCCCAAAACCTGACTGCTCATCCAATTACGTGCGCTGCTGCATTTCCTTGTGAAGTCGCTCCTGACCCTTTTCCTCATACAAATGAAATTTCTCCCGGCCTCGGGCTAAACAAAACCCGCGTGCTGCACCCACTGAGTGAGTCACGTTGGGCCCGGGTGCCGATGACTCCAGGTGGGGAGGTGCTCCGGAGCCTGTCACCGTGCCCGCTGCCCCCCCCCCTACGGCCGACTCAGGCGTGGACCGGGGGGGGGGGGGATGGGAGCGAGGAGGCGCGTCCCGCAGCGTGTTGCCACGCGCCTGTTGCACCTGATTGTCTCATCGGCGCATTCCGAGCAAGCCGGGACACAGCGCCCAGACAGTGATACACTTGTTCAGCGGCCGCAGGTGTAGCTGCCCCTCTCCGTGCTCACCTGGAGCCGCTGGGTGGGTGGGGTGGAGGTGGTGGTGGGGGGATGCTGATTTATGCGGTCATCGCTTTGACCTATATTTTATTCCATCATTTAGACTCTGGAGTAGAAAACACAATAAGGTAATACACTGAGCGATGACAACACTGGGTGAAGGCGTTAAAGGAGGGCATTTATCAGCTGGGCCGCGCGTTATGACTGTAATCAGTCTGGAAGCTGCCTGCAGAGGTCTGACAGCGGAGCTTAGGAGTAAGAGCTGCACATTATAACACAGCAACGTCTCTCTGTCCGACCTGCATCCTGCAGTAGGTTGACCTCAAGTCACGGCATCGATCTGTGATGTTTGTACTAAATTTTAATGATGAAAAAAACAAAAAAAACACAGATAAACATTTATAGGAGCTGCTCTGAGACCTCTCTGTTATTGTGTCCACCTGTCTGTGGAATCTCAACCGGTTCATGATTATGAATTCAATTCCACTCTCTGGAGCAGAATAACACTGTCACGCTCTAATACGTACTGTATCTGACATTAATAACTCCCCTTCATCAGTTCACTGCCACACTACTACACGCACCTTCTAAATTTATGCCTTTGTGGGTCGGTTCAGCTGCCGCCGAGGACCGCCGGGCCATTCAGGAGAGAGAGAGAGAGAGAGAGAGAAAGAGAGAGAGAGAGAGGAGACGGAACCGAAGCGTTTTGATGATGTAATTGGCAGCAGATGCGGAGGAACGATGCCGATAAAGGAGAAGGAATTCAAAATAATATGTGTTTGGGCATGCGTCGGGGGGTTATCACCGCATACACGGATCATGTTTTGACTTTTGCCTCACTGATTCACTCTGCTTTCCGCGGTCCACGCTATGTAAATTTGACATTTCATGGCAACAATTATAACTGAACTGAAGGACGCCTTTAATAACGGAGCCGTCCCCACCTGATCAACGCCCGCACAGGAGCAGTGAGCACAAACAAATTGGAAACGCTAATACACCTGACATATGGTGAGCGCCTTGTAAAGTATTATTACTGCTACTCATTTTCAGCTATAAAACCAGCTGGGAGGAGGACATCAATTCATTCAGCAGCTCTCTGACGCTGGAACCCATCCAGCAGTTTTTCCGCGGCGAACAACATTTAACGGCGAGAAAAAGAGCCCAAAGGAGGTCAAGCGTCGTTTTTTCCCCCGCCGCCCTCGTCGCCTGACAATAAGACGGCAAGGAACAACAACGGGGCTGAGTACGAGGATGCTGCAGCAGGGGAGGCGTGCAGGCCGGGACCTGCTCCGGCATTAAGCTATGCCTTTGTGAGCAGAGGCACTTGCCTGTGGCAGGTGCAGGTAGCGGACGTGACGCCGCGGAGGGTGCTCCCATCGCGAAGCGCCCGACGCACGCCGAGGCTGTCGGGACAAGTCGGAGGAGTCGCCGCCCCGCTGGAAAAGTCAAGCGCGTCGGCATGGGCATGACTTGCACTTCTGAAGGCGCGATGAAGGAACCTGGAAAATCCCGGGGGCTCGAACGTGAAATTAAAGGATTGTTGTGATGCAAGTCGTGGAAGCTAATGTGGAGGATAATACATCATAATAGCAATTACAATCCCAGGGATCTTTTTTATTGCACCCGAAAAGAGGCACAAAAGGCATTTACAGACATAAAGGCATAAATCATTCATAGTTATATTTAAATTTCCAAATGTTTGCTTTTATGGGAGTGGACTAATCCTAAAGGCTGATATTTTAAAAAAAGTACATAATAACCGAGGCGCTTCTGAAGCTTTATGGCAGAGGTTTCAGAAGGAGTTTCTCCAGAATGAGGCCGTATTTCTTATTAAAGCTCCTCTTCCTGTTCGTTAGTTCCCTATTCGCTCCCTCTGACCCGCGGCACGGGGGGAACCCGACCAGAACCCGGATTCACCTGCGTCGGGCGCCACCCAGGCACCTGCAGCCGCCGACGCAGCGAGCGGAGCCGCTGACAGATGCAGGCGTGCAAGTCTGGCCACGTCCGGCGGGATTCCTGGCATCACAGTGCAAGAGTAATCATTTACACCCAAGACTAGGAAAAAGCTAATGAAAAGGTTAAGAGGGAAGAATGTGAGGACTCTTGTGAAGGAGATGTGAGTCACGCCGGCTGAAAACATGCTCTCGCTGTAGGCGTGGCGATGAAAGGCTCAAGGCGATGTTTTCTATGCTCCGTGTCAGTGCGTTTCTGGCATATTGCGGCGAAGGCCAGAGCTTCCTCTCGGAGCTAACGCTCAGCCAGAACTTATCAAGAACTCTATGTTGACGCTCGCAGTTTGATCTGAGCTATGAAATTTAAGAAGCAGAGCCTGCTTCGGCATGTGTTTTAAAGGGGAAACGGGGAAAAAAAAAGACTGTGAGTGAGCTGATATGAGAGATTTCAGCCCTCATGCTGGTTTGGTAAATCAGATCACGTCAATGCCCACCAACATGGAGTCAGAGGCATTTAAATATACCCCCTTAATCCGCCTTTAAGCCTCCTGGAGCATTTCATCAGCGGGTAATTTAAGTCTGAGCATTACATACTTCTATTAGAATTTATGATGTTATTCTCAGGAGCTAGCGGAGCCAGCGTGATGATACGGATCTAAAACACAACATTTAGCTGCAATTACTTGCCGCGGACACCTGAAGGAGCGCAGGCGTCTGACAATGAGGGCAGAGCGAGGAACGATCCGCCCTCCCTCCCTCTGTTTGCTCTGCTCGAATGACGAGCAGATCCACCAGCATGGCAGTGTCGGGACAGATTAGCGCCATGGTCCATCTCCCTGGCTTCACAAAATGAAATCCTCTTGAAAGCGGGGGGTGGGGGGGGGGGGGGGGGGGGGGGGGGTGTCACTCAATCTCCTGAGACGTGTACTCGCACGGTGGACTTAGAGGGAAATGTACCTGCGCAAATAGAGGACGTTTAAGGGGAAAATGAGCCTTTGCTGAGCTACACGTGACCAGTAACACAGCAACGTCTCCCTCAGACCAGTTAGGCTGTGTAAAAGGCAGGTATATGAATGTTCAACTTCACACCTCCAGGATTTGACGTCCACTTGGCCTTTGATTAAGACGCGCTGGATGTTCAGCCTTGAAGCGGGCCGGGTCAAGCGGCTGCATCTCCATACAGCCTTCAGCCATCGGCGATTTTACAAACACGGCCCAGGGCTGAGAGTAAAAGGAGGATTTTCTAAACACATTCAGACTTTTCAAGGCATGAAACTAAGAAAACGACAGGAAGTTCCTCTGGAAGCCCAAGGGCACGGGGGTTAAGAGTTCACCGCTCATGAAGCGGTTTTTCTCTGCTTGTGCATGTATTGAATTTCCAAATGTAGACTTACGTCAGTTTATCTAAGTAAACATATGAGCGGTCCTGTTATTAAGGTTTATAAAGGTTGTCAAATTCAGACACTCTGAGCCTGTTTCCCAAACCCGACTGAATGGGAGGTGGTCCTGCTTCGCTCCTCCAGTAATGCAGCAGCAGAGACAATACAGATCGGCCCGTAGATATGTGTGGACGGTGACCTGTAAGGTGGATTACCTGACCAGGAAGGAGACCTGTCAGGTTAATGCCCACAGCAGCAATTAGAGTCACACTCATTATTACACATTATGTGTGGGAGCACAGAGTCACATTCTGGGCTCATGGAAGTAAATACATGCACTTATAAGGTGCTATTTAAAGGATTCATAGGATGTTCTGTCGATTTTTTTTTTATAGCTTAGTTATAAGCGATTAACAGGAAGCGCTGCGGTTTCAGGTTGTGATTGTCCCTTTACTCACGCTTGTCTGATTTTGATAAAGGGAATTAGAGTTTTCAAGAAGCTTGACGGAAGTCAATGGGTTTCCGGGAGAAGCTGTCGTCTGAGGCAAGGATGTAACAGTCTGCGCCTTCAGTAGAATAGCGTGTATTACTCCTCAGACTTACTGGAATCACTTTCTGCAGCGCAACAGTAATCCTCCCCACTTTCCTTTTTCATCTTATAGTCCCATTGATCATTGGAGCTTCGGAGAGAGAGTACAGGTGTGATCATCATCCTAATGCATCTCCAGTGTGTGTGTGTGTGTGTGAATGTAGGAGCGTTTCAGTGTGTGGCTAACATTTCGATGAATCCACTCTGGTGTGGTCTGAAAGTACAATGAATGAATGTTGACACAACATCCGTAGTCATCCATAATTTATATCAGCTCAAACCCTTCCAAAGCTTTCTGAATTTTCATCTTTCCATAATGTCATGTTGTGAAGTTTGTTGTGTTCCACCTTGGATAAATCTTACAGGCTATTGTATGTATGTGTGTGTGTGTCATCCCTGGAATAATGATAGACTGACAGTGGGAGCGACAGCATCACCCCGAGCAGGTAGAAAACCCTGCATTCCTGCGCTGCGAGCTGTGAATCCGAGCACAGATTGCAAGTTCAAACACGCAGCCGGGAGCCGCCACTGTTTTAGTAAATACTTTCAGACCCAGTGTTTAGCGAGCGCAGCTTTGGGACGGAGGGCGGGATAGATTTTTCCAAACGAGGACCGCACGTTGGTGTAATTATTGAATGGTGAAAATGAAAAATGAGCCGCCGACGCAGGGTCTAGATTGTGTTCAGGGCTTTTTTCTTGACATTATGTTTGCTATTAGGCCGACAGAGGAAACAATGCTGTGAAGACTGTGTCCCGCTTAGCGTAGCTTAGCACAAAAGCTAGCTTGATCTGCCAAAAACAGCTAAACTCAGGCTCACGCTGTGAACTCATATAGCATTTGTTTTTTACTTACCATGTTTGTGGAAACTTTTACGTTTGGTTTAGCCACCTGCTAATTAGCTTAGCTTACGTAGCTTGACGCTGCACCTGCGCCTCCTATTCCCACCAGCTCACATCTTGTTTAACTTACCGACTTAGCTTCAACTTGCATTTACACTTAGCGCCTGGTTAGCGCAGCTTAGCACAGAAGCAGCTCCCGTCAGTGTGTCGTTGTTGTCATACGTGGCATCGAGCGCGTCCTCTTCGGGATCCCGGCCTGCTGTCACAACCCGTAGCTTTATCGTGGCTTTACCGTAGCTTCATCCCTCCCTGGCTGCAGAGATCGGCATAGATCACCGCCTGCCACTCAAACGTGAGGCGCCTGCTTCCTACACAGTGTCCGTCGCCAGCTGGCTCGCTGCACACGAGCCTGAAATAGCCGTAAAATCGCTGTATTTTACCCACGTCTGAGCTCAAAGCATTCACAGCCCCTGCCCGCTCTCGACTTGTCTAATATTTATTCCCTCTCTTTTAACTACACTGCACACTTTTTCCCAATTTCATGTCAGCTGTCCAGGGTTGGCTGGAGCTGGAGGGAGAGGAACTTTCCCGAAGTGCCCTCCAACATAATCAAACTAGAAATGTTCCCTATAACACTGTCCACTCCCTGAAACGACTCACCAGCCGTTTTCCCCCTCGCCTCGCTCTAACTGAAACATTCATCACACAGACTTGCTAGTAGACGCGTTCGGCGCCAGGCAATAAAGAGGCGAACCGGTGACACGGGCGGACAAATCAGTGCGTTTCAGGTGATGGACTGATGATCGCTCCGGATCCTTGGTGGGATCCTGCAGCAAGGAGGATCCACACCACCTGCAGGATCCCGCTGCACATAGCAGAGTGCATCCTTCATCCAGCTCCTCCGGCTCGGCTCAGCTGCAAACATGATGTCTCTGTTCATTTTCATATATTCCATCACATCCATAAAGCATGAACTGTGCTTATTTGTTCTTTTACTTTTGTAGGTTTGAAATATGAAATTATGTCTCATGTGTTTAGTTTCAAAATGTAGAGCAACCAAAGTGTTTTAGTGGGATGAAGGAAGACAGATCTCATTGTAAAACTACTAAAGTGAAAGTAGAGCTTTTATCCAGTGGAGTAGATAAAGTATTAACAGAAAAATGACTCAGAAGACTGAGATATCTTTAGACATCTGAACTAAATAATATTGACACAGTGAAACTACTGCATCTAAAATGTACCACTGTACATAACTAAAATAATATTTTAATTTCATTATCAATTTTTAATGCACACAACAATGTGAGAATTCAAAGTGAAATCATTAACAAATGTCAACTAACAGTACATAAATCCGCAACTATGACCATGAATTATTTGAATATGTGATCAAGTAGCTAAGTATTTAGCCCAACAGTACAACTTTCTAAGTCTACGTTAAATCAGTTATTGTTAATAAGTAAACAATCATAACGTCCAACTGTGCAATAATTCAAATTATTGCACTAATAATGCCTAGAAGCTGAATGATGAGAGAGAAAAAGATTTGCCGTTAAACTTTAATAAAGTGCCTGGTTAGTTGTGTGGCCATAGATATTTATTATATTGTCTGAAACCAAGCCAGCGTCCTCCTATTATACCTCAGGCCTGCTGTGCGTAGGAGTGGCTGTTGCACCTGATAGAATAAGGGCCTGTTGCCACCAGCTGCAGCAGAGATACAGTGCAGGGGACACCTGGATTCAAGGAGACAGGTGTGCTCATTCATCCTAATGAGCATATCTTGTTTATGAAACACACACACACACGTGCATATTTGGTTAAATGTGACATTAATGTGGAAAATATGCTCGACTTCTATACAAAAAGAGGTTTTTAAATGAGGAGAGCTGCTCCATAGCCTTGGCTGTGACTCTGCGTGATACTGAGGAGGTTGGCAGCCTTTCCCCCACATTAATGCATGTGGCTGTTTAATGGCTGAATCTCTCCTGGGTGCGAGGCCCCATGAGCCCCACAAGCAATATTCTCAGGCTTGTTCCTGATGATCGTTATCTGGAGAAGAGGAGGATTATTTAGGAACAGCGGTGGAAGAAGCAGCCACCTCACATTCACATAAGCAAGAGTAACTATAAGAAAACTATAAGAAAAATGTATGAAAAATAGTTCCTACATTACCCAGAATGCAACCTAACCACTGACACATTGGTCAGACTTGTGTGTTTTATTCTTAGTGGCTAAAATAGCTTCAAGCCTGCAGAAATGTGAAAATGGGCTGCTGAGGTTTTTCTTACTTCACCTTTTTTAGTTCTGCATCTTTTTTAAACTTTAAATGCATATTTTCAGCCTTTGCTGAGTCACCGGCCCCATCTCCAGAAATGTACATGCATGTATTACTAAACCGGTGGCCAATTATGTTGAGTTTATAAACTTGGCAGACATGTAGGGCGCACACAATGTGCTTTGTGCATTGGTTGTGTGTATTAAACCACACCACAGTCTTCCCATAACCTCAAACAACTCTCTAAGCATAACCAAAAAGTGGATGTTGTGATGCAGAAATACAGTGATGAGAACAGTTTTACCATATGTTCCATATTAGGATATTTGTGATTTGCCAAACAAATGGAAAATTTGTGTTTGATTTAGTGAAAACAAATTACTCCATTATCCTCTCTATTACAGTAATACATGTCTGCAACAAGTAATTATATTCCTAATTTGGAATAATACATGTTAATTATTATGTGACTCCAGCTGTCCTCAGAAATAGCACCTAAAAAGATCAATGGTGGCTGAAACAATGGCACTGGGAGAGAACGCAACAAGTGGCTGTGAATCAGATTCCCGTTTGCACAGGAAGCTGTAGAAAACCAGGAAGGACACTGCCCTCGCTCTTCCTCCTACGTCCAAAATACACCAGCCACAGGCACCAGCGGCCGCAGGTCCAGGATCCTGTTTTCACTCTTTTTTCTGTTCCATATTTGTAGGAGAGGGGTCAGCGCACACGCACCGGGCTCCGCGTGTGACACGGAGAGGCCGGCGCTGCACAAGCAGGAGCCCGGCATTTAATTATAGAGGACACATATGACCAAGTGGAAACCGTTGACCAACAATATAGAAATTCACGAGGTAGAAGGTGTTGTAACATGAGGAAGCTGTAAAGCAGCACTGGCGTGATTCACTCAGCCATTACCAACGCCTGAGTCCATGTCACGTTATTAGAATTCATAAGTGATTCACTTGTCAAGTCACTTGACATTATTAAAAGTGCTCAACTTTTCCTTTTGGACCCTCAGGTGGACGTGTGTCATGTGAGCTGCATGACAGGACAGTGAGGTAGACTGAGTCATGGGAAACAGCCTATTATCATAATTACTTACTTACAGGCTATTTAAAAGTACTTGCTTTAAAGAGTTGTTTTAAAGTGTATGGTTTATAAATATGTAATGTTAAAAGTTAAAAACAATCCAACCCAAACTTTTATGTCTGTGACCCCTGCAGCAGCTGTGTATTTTTATATGAAAAATGTCCGATAATTCAATGTGTCGTGCAGAAAACAAAAGTATTCCTGTGTATTCTTGTGGACTCTCTACGCAAACGCAAAATGATGTGGCTGTAACATACGACTCACACGAGGCCTTTTCTGCAGAACAAATTATTTTATTGTGATACTCTCAGTTAAGCAAAGAACCGGAGTACTTCCTGCGCCGCTGGGAGCACAGACGCCGCTCAGCCAGCAACATAAGTAATGAAACAGAAATGGGAAAGTACCATGTAATGTAGTATCTGCATTCAATCTCCATCTCCCCCCTTGTTAAACTATGGCTGCTGAGCTGCACTCCTGCTAAGCACAGGGGCTGCACTTCCAGCTGGAAATGTTCTATTGGGCTTTGGGCCCATTTCCTATAATCTTTGCTTATTAAAAGCAGCCCCTCCTGCTTTATTCACATGCTCAGTGCAACAGAATATCATAAATCCTTGTAAAAGGACCAGAAAGGGAACGAGACCAAGAGAGAAAATGAGGAAGAGAAAGAGAAACGGGCACAGCAATTATTCTCCATTATTATCATCTTGATTCATTATCCGCCTAATTATTGGCTCGCCAAAGCAGGAGAGGGGACAATACTTTAGACTCAACTGCTCACACGCAGAAGTCTTCATTCGTGGGAGTTGTTTTAATGGTCACATGTATGTTATTAATAATTTGGAAACTGCTGGTAATCAGTATTAAAAGAACCCATTGGACAAACAGCATCAACACCATGTGAGTCATGTAAGTTTTCATTACTTGATATATGGCTTTGATATTTGCCAGTGATTAATGTGAGCACAATCAAGCTTTTGGGGATTTTATGTTGGTCTGAACACTGAGAATACTGTGAGAAATGACTTAGACCTTTTCTAACAGGAAAAATATGCTCCGCTAATTAATCTTCTGGGTGCTTTATTAATGTTGACCCTGGATCACTGCTCACACATTCATTCACAACATCTCATCAGCTGAAATCAGTTAAAATCATGTTTTAGATCACTTTCCCGCAATATGCATGAATTGTAGTGCAAATAATTTTAATTAAACTTTCGCGAGGTGTTTGTCTAAACTGGAAAGCAAATTGTTTGTCAATTACAAGTTGCAATGTCTCGTGTTGGGACAATATTTGTGCTGATTTAGTGGAGACGGAAAGCAGGCGAGCGCCTCCGTCAGCCAGTCAATAATGCCACCTGCTCCCTCACAAGGGAAGCTGCTTTTTGGAGCTGGAGTCCAACTCAAATAGACCTTGTGTCTGGCAGCAGCCAATGGGAGGGTTCAGGCCCCATACACGAGGGGCGTCACATCCAGCTGATTGGTTGTTTTATTTCATTTTCTTTTAAAAACTCTTTTTTGTTTTCCATTTTGTCAGCTTTAAAGGGAGAATGTAATTCATCATTGTTATTAAAGTGGTCTGGTGAGATAGCAGAGACGTGCCTCACAGTGAGGCTGATAGGAGCCTCCTGTGACGCAGAGTCAGCAAATTCTGATTGATTATTGCAGCTTTAGGGTGAAGTTATCAAAACATGTGTGTGAGCCAAAGGGAAGAGTCACATGTGGTTCAGGAGGATGTAGACGAGGTGCATCGTCCTCTTTTCTGACAAGAAACAGTAAACGCACTAGATCTAATTTAAGACCTTTGCTAATGCTAGTTAGCATTTTACATTAGCGACACAAAAATAGAGGTGGAAATTTAATGTCCATTATAATAATAACTGAATATTTCATTGTATTTACTGTTTTGTTTTTTTGCTTTAAAAAGATAAATAAATGAACATTTTGTTTCAATAGACAGTAATATGTCAAATCTTTAGCAGAGAAACTAAACTATTATACTGATTTGATCCAACAGAATGAAAACATTGTTGCTTTTGGACGTGACATGGTTTTATTTGCAGGACCCTGAAACCCTGTGTGTCTGCTGGCGTCCCCAGACTGAGCTGCCTTCAGCAGCACTATCAGGTTTCTGTGTTTTCATAATGGATCTTATAGCTCAGGCTTATTTGTGGCATTAAGAAATGGCGAGACATCATTTTTAAAACATTAACTCTAAACTCTTTTCATCATGTTTTTTCATTGCGTTGGGTTTTTTTTTTTTTCAAAGCCGCCTCTAAAATTAGACTTTACGTTGGAGGCTTTCATGAGCGTGAGTCAACATGTGGACGGGGGTTACGGGAGGCAGTTTCCTCAAATAAAAGAGTGAGGCGCAAGTCCTTCAAAGAACAATGCGCAACAATCAATAAGTTGTGTTTGTTTGTTTGCGTGTGCGTGGGTCCTCCCGTCTACACAAACCAACAAAAAAAAAAGGTCATAAGTATAAAAATAGAGACTGGATGAAAGCGTAACTGTATGTGTGATGATGTGAAGGGGTTTGTGCGCTACTGAGCTTGCATTTTCGCTAACAAGGGCCTGGCGTCCCCGCAGCCGTCGCTGGGATCCACACTGGGTCCTTTTCGCAGTAATCAGCCAGACTGTCTTGTTCTAATTGTTTCCAGATTTGTGTGGGAGGTCAGAGCCCCGGAGTGCTGATCCTTGCCAAGTTTATAAACAGAGCAGTGTTTCCAGATGGCCACTGGCTCCAGACTGGCTAGCAGGTTGATTGGGACCAGAATAATAACAGGTGGAGAACAGACAATGAATTCCTTGACACTTTTTTTTTTTTTTTTTTTTTTTAAACCCCCGCGCACGCACACGGACACGCGCGCGCGCCGACACAGTAACGCACTTTCAATGTGCTGAGCAGGAGAGACTCCCGACGCCGCCGCTGCGGTTTGAGCCCAGTAACGACCAGATCTGAGAGCAGACAGGATGTTGAGCACATTTCAAGAGCTGAACGCGGCCTGTTTTAGGATTTAACAGACAGGAGAGCGCAATATGACAATAATATATACAGTCTGAGCTTTGACTGTGGCCACTGGACGTGTTCTGACCTTATTCTGTAATCAAGAAGTTACTGTGTTTATCTTTAAACAGAGGCCAGCTGCTGCCGACGCCACTTCTCCTTTGTGCCGGGTGATATTTTGACATTTTACAGTGTCTTTTTCCTGTCTTGGCGCGCTCCCAGCTTTATGAAACCCTTTCTACTGGTGGGGAACAACGTCAGCTGCGAATTGCAAAAGACAAGATTACAAAATATGAGGTTCCTTCAGGAAGGCAGCTCGTTTCCTATGTTGTCTTTGGAGGCCGCGTCGGTTTAAGAAATCAGCCAGGCATCTAATTGTTTTTGTTTTATATTTGCGTCTTTGGTCGGCTCGAAAAGCCAAAATTAATTCCCAGGAAATCTGAAATGTCATATATAATTCATGTGCCATTTGAGTCTCCCCCACATTTTTTTTCCTACAGATTTAAAGTATTGCAAGGTTGCAAACCTAGACTTTCTGTGTTTTGTGTGCACACACACACTCACACACACACACACTATCGCATGTTCAAAGAGGAGGTTTCGGCAGCTTCGGTGAAGACATTCCTACCACAATCACATCATTAGCTCCAGCATGTCTCTTAATGCCTCTCTCAAGTTTTTGTTTACAGAATCCAGACCTTCCAAGGTCTTTGTAATAGCTAGAGTTCTGGGCTCTGGGGACGGGAGAGGAGGTTTGAGAACGTGTGTGTGTGTGTGTCTGTGTGTGTCTGTGTGTGTGTGTCTGTGTGTGTGTGTGTGTGTGTGTGTGTGTGGAGGGGGGGAGCTGCCTTTCATCGGTTTTGCTCTGCTACACTTGTTTGGGCCAAGGTTGGCCCCAGTTTTTCAGTAAGCGTACTCCAGTCCAGATGTGCGGCGGCTCCAGAGTGGCTGCCATGTACAGTAAATCGGCATCTGAGGGCTCGTCAATCTGTGGGGTAGAGCACTGCGGTGTCGTCAGCCTCAGCCACTGGTATAAACGGAAATTTGTACTGCTGAGCTCCCATGAGGCCCTGGGGGAGGCGGGGGTGGAGGAACAGGGGGGCAGGGGAGGATATTTGGAAGTGAGAGCTCTAAACTGAAACTGATTAGTAGCGTGGGACAGAGACCATTAACACCCAGAAGTGCCGCGCGTCCGACTGTTCTCGTCCGAACGGATAATGAGGACGGGAACGAGAGGCGAACGACGCGAGGACGGGGAGAAATGACGACGTTCGCAGAAGAATTTATCTGCCGGTGAAAGCGGAGACGTGCGCGCGCTTCAGCAGCCGAAAGCGAGAAACGAGGCGATTCGGCGGGACTCGAAATCAAACAGTAGCCGTGACGCAAGGGTCCGGCGGCGGCGCTCCTGGCTGCTCGTTGTTCAGATCCAGAACAAATAAGGACAGAACACGATGATGCCGTGACATTTGAACGTGACCGCGGGTTATTGTAAACACGAGGCCTGAGTCACAGTGAGGACGGAGCCCCGGTGCCGACTCGGGGGGTGTCGTCAGCGCAGACGCCCGTTCCCCCGCACATTCCTCCTCCTCACATTTTCCCATGCTCGGAGCTCGGGCCCTGACTCAGCGCCCCGATCGAAGAACGGTTCCTCGCACTCGCTGGTTCTGCAGAACTGAGCGTCCACTTGCGTCTAAACCCCGTCTGAACACGTTGCTCTGGCATCGCTCTGCGTGCGTGCCCCCGTTCTAACCTCTCCCCCCCGACAGGCGGACCCGTTGCTCGACCCCTTGTCCCCGGCTTCCTCTGGGACCCCCCCCCCCCCCTCCCTCCCAGCCAGTAACGAGGCCAGGCGTCAGAGGCCTGATTATTTGCACTGACCCGGGTCTGTCTCCTCAGGGCGGCCGCCTCGGCACAGTCGCACTGGATCCCATTGACACGGTGCGAGGGAGAAGAAGGGGGGAAGAAAACAGGCCCTGGCTCCAGCCAGTCGGCCCTCCTCGGCAGGTTGATGAATGTCCAGGACTTCACGATCTCTGCCACCCAAACCAGTGGAGTCAGGCTACAATGAGTTACAGTCTCTATGTTAGAAATACCGCCACCGCCCCCCCCCCCCCCTCAGCCAAGCCACGAGCCCCACAGTCCCCCCAGAACCTGAGCTGGCCGGCCTCCCTCCCTCCATAAACACTGGAGGTCTATCCTCCACCTCCTCGCTCGCCCTTTCAACTCCGGCCGCTGACTGCGTCCATTCTACGCTGCTGCGGCGGCGGTGGCGGCGGCGGCGCGCGCGCTCACAGGTCCGACCGCGTAAGGGCGTCGCGCTGCCCCTTCCACCGCGGCCTGCAGCAGGTTGCTCCGTCCGGCGCCGGCGCGTCGACGGGCCTCACACCTGCGCCGAAGCCTATTTCATAATTTACCCAGCATACATTTTGTCTCCCTGACGATGATAGATGCCGAACGACGCTGAATAATGAATGGCGTGCATATTTCATGTGCCTTTCTTCAGCCTTTTACCTCACATCATCTCTGCCTCGTAAACGCCACGGAGGCGCAGACTTGTGCTTAGGACGGTCGTAAACCGCGACCGCAGCGGCGAGGGGAAAACAACAGCGTTGTTAGGATCGGCCCCCTGCTGTGGCGACTAACCGTGCTCCGGTCGCCGCGGACGCTGGACCAGACGGTCGATTGAATAATGACGACGGGACTCAGACGAGCGGCGGTTCCAAGTCTTCAGGCGCGATCGTCCCGCAAGGTTGAAAGAAAACTGATGAGCTGAAATGGACAAGAGGGAACGAACAGCAAGGGGGGGGGGGGGGGGGGTAAATATTTCATGCCATTAGTAATACAATTATTCGTCATTATGGCGAAGCACAGTCATTACAACATGCTACCCTGCAATTCAGCCTGGCAACACGTGGTGATGTGATGACGCACGAGTCGTGGTACTTTTGGCTGCAGAGCGCGAGTCTGAGTGCTTCTCGCCATGTTTCCATCGTTATCCATAAATCCCAACTGACCCCCTGATATAATCACCTCAGACGTCTCCCTTTCTCTTTGTTTATTGTAAAAATAGTAGTTGTTCGATGCTACGCTAGTGTTTTATGTTCTATATTAATCCCACGTTTGACAGAATAACATCCCATCTAATTAGGAGTAATTAGACGAGCACTCAGTCAGCCCTTGACTGATCCAGAGTCTGTACATATAGGCCTGAATGTGCACTGATTTAAATTCAAATAAAATGCTGATACAAATGGGTGTGAATTTAATTTCTTGGCTATCACACAGCATCATCCCAGTCCTAGCTTGGACAACTGGTAAATACAACCTTTATTGACTTTAAATACCTACTTTAAACTTGGACCTGTGTAATGTTAATCTAGTGTTTGCGACTGCATCAGTGTCATGAATGAACTTGTCAGATATGTCAGAAATACCTTAAACCGTATAACGTTTGACACAAGCCAGCAGTCGTCCACTTGAGAGGCACTTGTGTTTTATCGCTGGAGGATATACTGCAGTGTCAGATGCTGCGGCGTTTAAGCACATTACACAAGCAGAGGACCGAGTCAAAGGACTGGCGATCAGCTGACGCGGTGGCAGTCAAAGGATTCTTTGAATGGCCTTTCAAAGGCAACACTGTCCGCGCACGGTCCATCCGTCTGTTCCCTTTAACCACATCTAACTTCCGTTGCGCCCCCCCGCTGGTGCAGGAGACATTCCTCGCGGGATGGTTGAATGGCGGCCCTGTTGCAGGTCAGCCCAGGCGGCAGCAGCAGGCAATTTACAGAGTCCCTGCTGTGCGGAGCTGTGACCCGGCCTCAGAGCAGAGCTCCCAGGTGACAAATAAAACACTAGTCCTCACAGGAGCGCGACTTCAGGCTCCACAATGCTAATTCAACACAATGTGTGTAATTGTGGCCTATTTCTGGGAGGCCAGTAAGACCCTCTGCCAGCCATTCAGAGGATTATGGCTAATTGGGAAATAAAGGTGTAGTAAAAGAGTCTGGGATGAGGTAGTTAATGTGGAACCCTCTTAATGGACACTTAGAGCTTATTAGCTTCATTCTCACAAAACACTGTTTGATCAGAAGGCCTCCTTCATTTTCTCTTTATTGTGCTTCATTAGATCTGGTGTTGTTCTTAAAATACACTGCCTGCTTTGTTGCGCGTCAACCATCTTATGCAACGCCGTGCAGTTATCTTGGACAATTTCATGCAAAACCTCTCCGTAGCAATTCTTAGAAGCTGGACTTTCGTCGGGCGGACACGTGGACGGGCCGTTGCTTTTACATCCAGCAACATATTCCTGGACGAAAGAGTCTTTATCTAAATTTATGTGTGAAGCCCTTTTGTGCACTTCCAGCTTTTGCTTTCAAGGCTGTAATTTAACATGGCTCTGCCTATAAATAATTTATTATGTTACTTCATCAAAATGTGCTTTCCAGCCTGTCCTAACAGACGATACAACCCACAGTAAAACACTCAGCACCTGAACGCATCGTTGGGTGGAGGCTACAGAGAGATTCTGGTTTTGTAAAGCACAGCCAATGAAAAAGCGTAATAAAAGGAACATATTTGTCTTTTGGGTTGATAGGAATAACCTGCTTCAGTGAAACAGAGAACAGAGCCAGCGCTTTTATTTAATATGATCATATCAGTGCTTAATAATTTCGAGATCAGATTCATTCTAAACTCATATTTTCTGAAGAAACAGTCCGACCCAGAAGAGATCCTGACCTAGAAATAGCCGGCCCATCTGTAAAAAAAACCCCATCCATAGTCTGTTGTTATCATTTAGATGATGAAATGGCACCTTTCTATTTCTGCGCGCCCTCCATTTCAGGTTTGTGACATCAAATCGAGGCTTCAGATATTCCGGAGCCATCAAAAAGACAGATGGTCCACGATGCGAGACTCACTATTGCATCACACCAGCCGCAGCCGACAACGCGCCTCAGTCCTCCATCTCGATTAGGAGGCCAGAAGTGATGCTCAAAGCAAACTGATATCAAGTGCTAACTGAACGACAAGCTAAACTTACACACGAACCGATGAGACGGATTCCCATTCACTTCCACTCATTGATCAAAAGGAAGTCGCTGTGCTGTTGCACTCGGAGGAACACGTTTTTTAAATGCAGCCAACAAATTCAATGAGGTAAAATTATCTTCAAAATATTTAATAAATATTCTCCTATAATGAACATTAGGAGTGAGATGAAGGATTATTTTAACTTGGGAAATAAAAACTGCAGCATTCCTCATAATATTACATTGAATCAAAGTCTTCTATTTCTACAACTTCATATAACATGTAGCTCTTGTACTTTTACTGACCTTTTACATTTTTAATAAGCTGCTTCCCGGTTTTACTTAAAAGGTCACACTGGAGGTTTTGCATAATTGCATAGACTTTGCATTCTGCCGCCGTGTTAAATACATTAAATGAGACAGATAGAAGGAAAAGAATGTGAAACGTTGCTGGGTGCATCCGCTCATTTGAACGTGATGTAACGGCTGTTAGCACGGACGGGTTCTTGTGCCAGCGTGCTGTCGGCGGGCGCTCAAGTCCAAGAGTCAACTGGAGAACAGGTTCTGTCAGGACAGTAGCTTCCAAACGCACAGTACAAGTACTCTGACGACCTGGACGCGTTGTAAAAGGCTCCCGAGCCGCCTGTGGATCAGACGGACGGGTTCCCAGCATGCTACCAGTTAAACAGGCCTCTCTGGAGGTCAAAGGTAGAAATGTTTGGGATTCAAAGACATGCCACAGGAAGAGCCTGGATGGTAGAATTCTGGCTTTACAGTCATTTTGATGGTTTATTTCAATGCAGACTTTTTATTTGCTGCTATAATTGTGACCTAGCAGCAAAGCTAGCACTGATTCTGATTCTGCACATAAACGCCTGGTGTTTACTTCTTCTGAATGGATACTGAGGAATTATTTAGCAGCTCGTGGAACCACATGACGGCTCACCCCCGATGGCTACGAAGTCAGAGAGGTGACGCCGGATGAGCGAACGCGGCGTCGCGGCGGCACCGCGTCCCATCTGCGAGGCGCTCGTCTGTCATGTTGAGATCAGCGGAGCGGCGCGACGACGCCGGCTCCGTTTCTTTGAAGCAGGCTAATGTGACAAGAAGTTTTTTTTTTTTTTTTTTTTATCGGCGGCATGAATAGTCAATGATCTAAAAAGAGCAACAACCATTTAGGAGATCAACGGGGATTCTGACAGAACACTTTCTGCTCCAGGGTTTGAATGCTAATAAGGAACATGTAAACAAATGCTACTGGGCCAATAAAACTACAGATAACAAGTTAGTAGTTTTTTTAATGTCCTAAGTCTTCACCTGTAGGAATGACATTATGGTACAGGGGGTTTATTGTGTTTTGACCAGGCAGATGCTTTAACACTGTACCGCACCTGCCGTAACAGACAAGCCCACGACGCAGAATGAGGAAACTCCACTGGCACGACCTGCTTTATGTGCTGCTGGAGGTCAACCAGTCAAACTGGGAGACACCCAACGTCGACAGAAACAAATCACTCTATACCTGAGGCTAACTGAGTAACTAGAGCTTAGCACAAAACCTGGAAATGACTGGCAACAGTATCCGACTCGTCTAAACACTTCAATATAGTTGAATAGAGAAAAAAAAACAAAAAAGCACAAATTAATGATTTCACATAACACTCAGAGCTCAGAACTCAGTCTCTCTGTCGCTATTCCACCAACGGCCACAAACATTCATCACCAGCGAGTTTCAGCTCCGCCTAAAGGATTACACCTCTTCACTCATGCGCTGATGAGGTTTGAATCCACCTTAATTAGAGGACAGTCTGTTCTCAAGGTTTGGAACCATTACGAACATCACTCCGGCTCGTTAAGGGGTGAGACGCAGCCACGTTTTATCCGACCTGGGTGACAGATTCGATTCTTAGGGCGATTAAACCATAATGGATTCCTTGACGGCGAAGGCGAAATGGCTGACGTTGTCTCCGTATGACAGCCTACAACAGTTATTGTTCGCCAGTTATTGCGTTACTTCTGCTTCCGGCTCCTTGTACTGACTCAGCAGATGCTTCACGTAAACCGCGGGTGCTACAGGCTGATTTCCTTACCTTGGGACAGACCCAGGCTTCTTTAAGCTTCCAGTTCTATGCGAAGCAACGCTAACCTGCCGCTGGCTCCAGCGACTTATTCATCATACAGACAGGAAAGTGGTGTGGAGCTTTTTCGGCAATGAGTATATTTCCCAATATGCCAAAACACGATGCTATCTCATAATCAGCTTTACTGAATGAGATTATCTCGTGGCATCGAATAATGTTTCTGTAAGGACTCCTTGCCCTCCTGTCCCTCCTGTGTGACTGAGCCCACGATGAGAGCTATTGTAGGGAGCGTTAATACAAACCAGATGTTAAACTTGTGTCCTCAAAATGAATGGGTCTATTGGGAAACCAAAGAGAGTCTCTGGGGACATTCCAGTGGAGGCTAAGCTGATTGGTTCATATTGGAACAACATGGCCAAGATAAACTGGGATTTCAAGAAAGGGGGTCTCTGGACGCTGGACTCCAAAATAAATCGTTAGGGCTAAAGGAGGAGCTTAGCTCATCCTCTAAGGAAAACAGTGAGTTTTGCAAGTGACTGACACACATGATGACTGTGGCGCCAGGCAACCTCGGTCTACGGCCCAGTTGTGGGCTGTATGGGAAGTGGAGAGCATCGGGGGCCATGCTTCTTTTGTGCTGATGTCACAAAGCTGCGGGGTATTACTTTTTCCAAATTGTTGTATTTATTTTCCCCTTCTCGACTTGACTGTTTCTGGCTACAGAAGAAAACCAGAGTCGAAATGTTCCTGTAAAAAGACGCAGATGACTCAAAAGCTGCATTTCTGAACAAAGCTGAGTTTTGTTAAAGTCGGCTTCATTCATTCCCTCCCCCGTCGGATCAGCATGTGACAACGATATCCTGTTCTTCGTAAAAACTAAACCCATAGACTTTTTAATGCAACAAAAGAGAAGTAACATGCAAGTAAGAAACAATAAAACATGAAATCTAACATCTGATGTCTGATAGCATCTGATCTGGTAATAAACGGGTTCCAAAACAGGGACTGGAACCCATTATGAGGTCCCAGAGAGTCTGAGCAGTTACAAAACAAATGTATTGTCACATGAAATGATGCATGTTCTCTGAGTTTATCTGAGTAAAGCTCTTAAAAATTCAGTAAAGAACAGCTTCCACACACACACACACACACACACACACACACACACACACACACACACACACACACACACAGGCCATCCATCGCTGGCTAACCTCATACAAATACTGGAAACAGGTGTGAGTCTGCCTCCAAAGCCCACGAACACACACCCGCGGCCTTAGGCTAAGCTAAGCTAAGTTAAGCTAAACTAAGCTAAGCTAGCTACGTTTCTGTACCAGTCGAAAGCTATGGATCTTCTTATTTAATTAATGAAATATTTGTAACGTGCTTTTTAAACAGAAAGCGTTTTGTTAACGGCTGGAAAAGGGTCATCGCTTATTCAAATTCCCACGCCGGCCCAGAGGTCACGGTCGCCGTCAGGCGGTCGCGGGGGGCAAGCGCTCGGTGCGACGCCTGCACAAAGAAAAGATATAAAAAGAGAAGCACGCTTCCACACAATAGCGGGAAAAGCGAGGAGTGCGGCGGTGCTTTCCTCCGTGGGCTCTGCTCCGCGAGCGCTTCCGTCCTGTGAAAGCCCCCGGCGGACCTCCACCTGCTCGCCCAGCGCCGGGCCAGCGGCCCGCTCCGCCGGCTCCGGCCGGCCGCTCCCCCTCATTTCGCTGGCGCCAGCGCTCAATGGGCCTTGCACTTTGATTATTTGTGTTAACAGTTAATTTAGCGCCACGGACACATGTGCCAAAGCTGGCTTCACTTCCTCATGCATCACCAACAAATGTGACTTTTATGAGTTCCTTTTCACAGGCCGCCCCCCCCCCACCCCACCCCCCTCACTCTCCAAACCCTCTGCGGACTGAGGCTCCCCGACACACACACACACTCATTCACTCACTCAGACACACACACACACACACACACACACACACACACACACACACACACACACACACACACACACACACACACACACCTCGCTCTCCAACCTTCCGCCTCCACTTGCTTATTTCGTCGGTTCAGCCTTAATCTCTTCCACATCTTGCCCGGGAGTTATTTCTGGCTCCTCCGTTCCCACTGTTTGCATTATCAGGAATACATTTCATGTCAATTCATTCGTGGGTTAAATACCACAAGAGATTCACTCGTTGGGAAATTCGAATTGCCTCTGAAAGGAGCGCTCATCCCCCAGAAGACGCGCCTCTCGACGCCGTGCGATGACTTTTTCCGTGCGGATCCGAGCTCCCAGAAATAAGCGTTTCATGCCGCGAGTTCACTTATGAAGACTCTGCCGACCACAGAGAGTGCACGTCTTATTTTAATTGACGATAAACACAGCTATCATCCAGGCTCCTGTTCAAGAATGACCATTATAACCGAGTCAAGCGCTCCGCGTATTATTTTAAATCCGAGAGCGTGACCTAGACTTTTTCAGTATTAGGTGACACAAAGATATAATCTTCCTTCATGGAAAGTTCTCCTCTCCATACCAAGCGGAGCCGCAGTCTAGCGGGTAATGGGAAAGGGAGCTCAGAGGACTTTGTCAATGCCTAGTTAGTGTCGACATTGATACTTACAGGCTGGGAAGGAACAGTGCTGAGGGAGCACAAGCTCGCCGCACTCAGATGAGCTCATGCCAGGACTATGCGAGCACAAGGCCGCAGGAGCCATGGAAATATTTGGACGTCTCTCTCGCTCCCCCGCTCGTCTGCAGCGCAGCCCGGCGCATCATCTTTTGCGGTCGACAGACACGTTTTCAAGTGGCCGGGGGCGGAACCTTAAAAGGTCGGGCCCTGCATCGCTTTCGTTTCAGCCGCTCGGCGGGAGCGGGCTGCGGCCGCAGCCGCGGATTCCTCTTCATCGATGCTCCGTCGCTGCCGCGCGGCCTAACGCGCGGTGACAGAGCAGTGGGGGGGCGACTGGTCCTGAAGCAGCTTTATACTGGGACTGGAGCAGCACAATAATCAGAAAGAAACAGAATCACCAAACTGTATTTTTTAACTAATCCCAGTTAATTGTGACGATGAAAGGGGCAAAATCGTTGATGGAGGATGAAGTAAAGTACGATAGTGCTTAAAGGTGACATAAACAGTATAAAGCACATGTTTCTAAGCTCACTCCTTTCTCATGCAGAGGTGAGAGGATGACAAAGGCTTCCCTCCGGGGACGCAGGAGGCCGCTCACAGACGCTCTGCCGACCGGGCTCCTGCTCACGGCCCTGGGATTCCCTCCTCTTCCTTCCCGGTATTGTCTCGCATCCCGGCCCGGCCCGGCCCGGCCCGGCTCCTCGGTGGGCACCAGGCACCGAGGGGTGACCGCAGGGACACCGGCAGTCGGCCTGACAGGACGTGACACACTTTTCTCAACAATTAGCGGGCACGAAAAGAGCGAGGGACGCGACGCGACAGCTCAGCGCCGCCGCCGCGGGCCCTAATGGCGTCTTCACACCCGGTCAGCACAGCGAGAAGCACAAAAGGGCCAATAATGGAAACACGCAGGAGAGAGTCGCTGAAATGTTTTATTCAGCAGGAGGTCGGGCCTTTTATGAAACATGACAAGAAAAACAATCGGCAGAAAGTACTCAAGTGTAACTGAGATACTGGAGTTACTATAAACACCTCATGCACATCAGTGTTACTAATATCCTGCTAGGAGGGGCCATAGTGATGCCTGCTACTGGTTTTCAATGAACCATCATCATGATTAGCTCTTTTTTTGACAGCAGGGCAAAATTATCCGGAGGCAAAAAAAAAAAAAAAAAGCAGCATTGCCTCATAACGTCCAAGTGAAGCTCGCAGTCTGTTATCACATTTGTCGTGAGGAAGCACAGATAAAACATTCAGTAAACTAGTATTGATATCCGCTCTCCCCAGTGACTCCTCCAAAGGAGTAAACGAGCCGAATCTCTGCCTCCTCTCGCGTCCACAGCAGCTTTCTCCGTATTAATGATAATATTACCGATGGCAGCGCCGAAGGAGACGGATTAGTGCTCATACTGCTGGATGAGAAGCCACTGCTTGGCTGGTATACATGTGGGATTCGACTTGACTTTTTCTTTAAACACAGCGAATAGGAAGCCAAAAATCTTTTTCATTTAAGAGCAATTAAGTGGATCCCAGAATCACTGGCTCCAGCTCGCCGCAGAGGCTTTTTTCCCTGCTTTTATTACCCATTTCCTCTCCCTTGCGCCAGCAGAAGGAATGCTCACTTTTCTCTCACAAAGCCACATTTCCAACACCAGAATCACACAGGGACCACCATGATTAAGTGCAAGCCAGTGCTTCCCTAAACATGTGAGACATTATGGACCCCCCTCCTCTTCCAAACACTGGAGAAGTGTTGTGTTCCAGCATTTATGTGAAGTAATTAAAAACATCCACCAGTAATTTAATAGTTCTCACCAAGTAGAGACACGAAGTCTACACGGTTTTTTCACTCTGTATAAATAACCAGGAACGCAGTGAGTACACAGACGGACGAGTTGCGTTTTTTTTTTTCCTCTTCCTGCCTTTTTTTTGCACCATTTTGTAAGAAACCCTGCTCTGTTTCACTTTGACCCCGGATGAGCCGGTGCAGCGACACCAACTCTTGGAACTCACGTTCCAGACGTCGCACCCTCGCATCTAACTTTTCTGTTAACTCCAAAAAAATAATAATAAAAATGTCATCCTGACGACTCGTAGAGTTTCTCGGCACCGCCGAGCGTGAAAATGACCCGGGTGTCGGCGGCGGCGGCGTCTCCGAAGGCGGATGGGTTCTGTGAAGTGCATGTCAATAGCCCGGAGAGCCGCCGGTGCAACAGACATGTGGTTCCAATCTGTCTATTTCTCACAGAGAGGAGGCCATTCATTTAGCTCACTGTAAATACAGCACTTAAACACTCAACACACTCACTGTTTTATCAAACCCCTGGAAAACTGTCTGTGTGAGTCATTAGCTCAAGCAAACAATGTTATTATTACTGGAGCATCTTGTTCTCTATGCTTCCTAAAGACAAAACCAAACAAGGAGACTTCCTCAATAAACTGGGCTCAAACCCGTTTAGCATCTTTAAACTCGGATCCAATATAATAAACTAGAATAATGTTTTATAATAAGTTCATCTCTATTTTTATTTCCATAAGTTGGGAGGATGTTGCTGTGTGACCTCAGCTACAGCATCGTTCACATCAACAGCCTTGTTCAGACTTTTATTCTGAAAGTCGCCCCTCTGAAGACTCGTCCCCGTAAGAATGTGAACACATGGAGCTTCTCAGGAAGACAGACGCCCTCTGTACTCGGTGACCGTAAAGAAGACAAAGCTTTTTACAGTATCAACACACACAAGACGTGACCTTGTGGCCCCGGAGGGCAAAAGGTGAGAGTTGTGGGAGCGGGAGCCTGGTTCCAGCAGTCTGCCGGCGGACGAGACGCATGTCCTCGTCACCACATTCCTTCCCATCTTAGATCATTAAACAGCTCTCGCCGGCTTTCTCTCTTCAGTCCCTTCCAACCCAGAGCAATATAAGTCTTTATTTTTGCCCAGATGGCACCATATAATGAAACCAGAATAGAACGGGAAGCACAAGTGTAATAAGCTCCGTGAGCTTCCAGCGCAGTTTCTGCTGGTGCTTTTGTACAGGTGCCTGAGTATGAAATTCAGATTAGTCTGATGGGGCTGGAGGTTAAATAGTCAAGTAAGAATTTCCTACTTCCATTGAAAGCTGATTCTGAAAAAAAGAAGGTGCCAGTACTGAGCAAAGGTTCAGAGGAGTCTGCTTTGGACATACATGCAGGGAATAAAGGAATACGTCTGAGTAACCTCAGGCTGTGTCTTTTATATTTGGCTGAGTGAACTGGCTGCAACACAAGCCTATTCTGATTTTATATTCATGACTTCCCAGAGGAGTGTGTGTGTGGGGGGGGGGGGGGGGGGGGGTGTAAACAAAACAACAAGCAAGGAGAGTATATAGCTGATGGAAGCTATGCCCATATACTGTCACATCTAGAAAGTCAAATAGCGTCTTGCACAGACTGAGGAGCGAGGTCATCCTCCGCAGCAAACACTGACTCATCTCACACCCACGCACATGCATGCACACCGATTGAGGCAGGGAATCTTGCTTGCATTCACAGATTTGCAGCAGAATAGTAAAAAAAACTAGTTATCCATCAATGTGCACAACTTCAATAGCCCCATAAGGACAGGGAGGTAGAGCGGCTGAAAGGCTCCATGCAGTAGCCTGTGCACAGCCGCTGCCTCCAGCAAACTGCAAAACGCGTCACTTTGGTAGAGAATAATGACAGCATGCACAAATGGAGCCTGGAAGCGTCAGTGCGGCCGTGTCTTTTCAGACATGTCCTCTAAACAGAAGCCCCTTCACAGATCCCTGGCAAGGACATGCGTGACTGCAGAGCGCCCTCTAGGGGACAGAGGGTTGAGCTGATCGGACATGAGGGACAGTCACGCAATAAGAACGGAGGCGAATGCACATCAAAGCCCGTCCTATGCAAATGGGACTGACAAAAAGGAAAAACAAACTGTGACTTTTGATATGCAAATGCTGCACGAGTGTGCGCGAGGGTCGTGAAATTCCCCAAATTCATTCCGAGGGATTTCCTTCCAAGGTGAAACGCTGGGAGAAGACGCCGGGCGAGTCCGTGTATTTTGGGTTGCGTCCGCGGTGCCGCTGCGGCAGCGTTATGTCACAGGTCACGCGGCGGCCACCAGATGGGTGCCCGGCCCCGAGACGAGGCGAGGAGAGGCGCCTGGAGTCAGCTGGGCCGCAGCGAGGCACACATGCAGGCCGCGGGTCACGCAGGTCGGCTGGGTCAGATGCCACGCAGACCCGGTGCCTTAAACGCTCACACTGGGTCAGCACCGCTCCACATTCAACATCTACTGCTCTGTGAGGTCAATGTCACAATTTAGAAATTCTAGTTTGGCCATTCAACATTCAGCACGTGCATGACTTTCATTTCAGATGTTGAACGTCTATACTAAAAGTACACGATTCGTCCAGTTGGTTAATTCAACTTTATAAAAAAATTAAACCACTAGAGAGGAACAAAAGGTCTTATTCTCCGAGGGAACAGAACCTTCCATTGCAGAGAACACGAAAAAAAAACTGTTTTCACTAATGAACAAGAATTAGCGCAGAAAAATGGAAAACCAAGCTCTAGCCGGACCATCGCTCAGCCTGAAAGAGGCTTGTTCAGCTAATAAACGCCACGCTAAATGAGAAGCGCGGTGTGGAATAAATGGGCTTTTTTATCATATTATTCTAATGAGAGCGAGTCATGGATCAAATATCTGCAGTGTGGTATCGCCAAGCCGTTTCATTAACCCGGATTCCATTACGCAGCTCGAGAGGGACAGCGGGAGCCCGTTCTCCACATAATGCATGACTCGTGCATTCGGCCGCCAACACAGCCTGCCTTGTCAGCGAAGGCCCTCTTGTGGGAAATCTAGCAACTGGAGGAGCGGTAGGAGAGTTAGATAAACTTCAGCCTGAGGACTCTGAGGAGTTTTTTTTCGCAGACGGTGATTTTAATTTCAGAAAATCACAAGTTCATACACCTGCCTTTTTCACTAGAAGTTAAATGCAAGAGTTTCAGAACAGGCTTTAACGTCCGTTACGTGTCAAAGAGCCGCAAAACAGAAACATATTGGTATTGTGTCAAATACAGATATATATATTTATTTATTTATATATTTATTAAAAAAAATCTCTTACCTTGTGACACTACTTTTAGACTACAGCCACAGTTTAATATTGAGTAATCTGCATGATAGTTCAAGGAACCTGCTAAATCTAACAACTCAAAACGTGGCTTCTCTTTGACTAGGTATTAGTTACAGAACATGCCTTGACACACACATCTTGCGGTTGACTTCAGTGATCAGTCACTTGAACATAAAACTATTGGGACTCTGGTACAGCCTCTGCGTGGCGTCATGCTTCCCACTTCAAGCCCACTCAAGCTGGAACAGGTCGGACATAAAAGTCATTGTCAAAGTAACTTTATTGAAGGCGGATAACTGTGGTCTGGTAGTCTTGTCTATCTAACCAGTGCTTAATTGTAGGGACTTTTTTTGAATGAGCTATGTAATAAGAAAGTCCAATCTTGCTCTTGCAGACGATACTGTTGATGTGAAGTGAGCCTCTTGATGATTTTACACAATATTTCTAAGAGTAAGGTTTAAGACAGAGGGTCGAAACAATCCATTGCGATTAAGTGCTGTAGGTTTGTCCTTCTGGTGGTTGTGGAAGCTTCATATTTTCTTTGGACATCATTAGACGCCTTAACTCTTGAAGAACAATTTTAATGCTATAAGAATTCTGCCATTTTGCTAATATTGGTATGCTACGTGAATCCACCTGTGGGACAAACAAGAGAACACCAGTCAGTCAAGGCAGACAGTGACTGCACTCAGGTGAGCTTGTCAGGCTTTTGATGGCGCTTACCGTCCCGTTGGAATTATTTATCCCATTCATGCTAATTTTTGTAACAAATCTAACAGTGGGGGCTGTCTCTGGGTATCTAGGTCCACATTCCACCTTCAGACTGTATATCCTGTTCTCATAATTGGTCTGAAAAGCAAGGAGAAACAAACACATTCACACGTGAGCTCTGTACTGGCGGAATGGCTCACGTCCAAGCGTTCTCTGTGCTTACTCTTGCTGGTCCAATGATCATGCCCGTCCACCGCGTGAGAGTCATGTCTTCATCATCTTCAAGGCCCCAGCTGACCGTGCCATCACCTTCACCTTTCTGTCCCTCTTCAAGCTCCTCCAACAAGCGAAAATTGCGTGGAACTTTAACTTCTAAAACAACAACAAAAACACATTATAGCTACATTAAGAAGTTCTATCCATCCATTAAAATAAAAATGCTACCACCCAGGGATATATAGCGATTTTATTAGTGGTTAGCAGCTAGCCTAAACAATGTTCTTAATGTAACGTATCCTGATGCTAACTACTGTAGACCTTATGTAAAATAAAATGTAAATCAGTATTTAACCTAACCTCATTTGCATTACCTTGATAGAAAATTATAATTTTTATATTAGTATTAATTATATGATATTAAGTATTTTATATATGTATATATATATATATATATATATATATATATATATATATATATATATATATATATATATATGTGTGTGTGTGTGTGTGTGTGTGTTGAAAAGGGTGATATCAATAAGTTGCTTGTCCCCTTCACCGCAAAATTTAGACAAATGTTTATGTAGAGAGAGACACGAGGCATCAATACTAGAAAATAGCAGAACCCCACAGGGCGAACCATTCTGCCTGTGGAGCCAGAGTTTAATAAATCTTGTACATTTGTAGACCACCACTGCTGACACATTGCTTTATTGTGAAAAATACGCTGCATACACTAACCTGCTGGTGTGAATTTGAAGTAGTTGCACCAAACCGGTGTATTAAAAATAGTCACCAATCATCTCTGATCCATCAGAATCTTCTGATAAACTATATACAGCTGTTTCATATAATCAATGTGCCTTTAATGAAGCTCAGCCAGCATAAGAGTCAGACAGAAATAGACAGAATAGACAAATGCTTAGTAACAACAAAATAATGCAATTATTGCATAACTACTACAAATCCCATTTGTACTTAACATTAACATCTAAAGGATTAACATAGCTAAAAGCTGAACTTTAAGCTGATCTGCTTTTTGAGATTTAGACAGTCACATCAAATGGACATTCAATGGACTGGTGTGCTAGACACGTGGCCACGCCTGTATCGACTGTGGAACGGCATCTAATTTGACACCTTCCTACCAGACATTTACTGATGACATCTGATGCTGCTGAAAGTTGAACCCTAATAAAATTCAGCACTTGACAGCTGTTTGAAAACGGTCATGAGATTTAGGGCAAGAGCCTTCAATACTGATTGTAAAAATTGAGGGTTTCATTTTTAAAACTAGTCAGTATTTGGAAAATGGTTTTGAGGGACGCCTGAGACATCAGCATTAAACCCAGCGCCTGACACTAATGGCAGCACGAATAACGAGCTACTTGAACCGCTCTTGATCGGTAGTGGATATCGAGGAGACATTATACCACTGCTTAGGATCCTGCAGAGAAATTCGCAAAAGGAAAGCGATGGGAGCACTTTGTAAAAGCCACAGGACAGAGAGGCTGCAACTCAAGTGCTCATTTCAAACATTTATGATAACAAAGCTTTACTTATTAAAATTAGTTAGAGCAGTGGCCGCAATGAAATACTGACACTTTCGTTATAAGCTGGTTCCCACTCACAAGAAATGTAACTCCGTTCTCAACATGCAAACACTAAAAAAGCAACAAGTTAATTTTAGCTCAGCACTGTGTTACTGGTGGCGGCGTAGTTTTCGGCTGCTAAGAAACAAGAAACTGCAGCACAGTAATGCTACAGATACCAGAACCACAACTGACACTTCGTAACATAGCCAGTACAGAACATCTGCTGATTGTGTTCACAGTCAAACATATTCTAGAAGCAACAGAAACTTGCACACGTTGCTCCAGTCTGGATGAGCTGATCCACGCACCCAGAGACAAGAAAACTACTCAACTCTTCCAGAGCAGGCAGAACCTCACACTGATGACACCTTTGACTGACAGGTCTCTAATTGTTTTACACAATTCACCCTGACCCACTGAAAGTCTAATGTGGTTTTAGACTTTCAACAACTTTTATGTGACATCAATGTTCGTGTCTACTGCTCCTCAAATACCTATTGATGTATAAATAAATTACACTTGACCTGTATGTGCCTGAGCAGCAGTCCAAACCTGGAACCATCAACTTTCAACGAAATGGTTATAAATTACTTTAAGCAGTCAGAAATAATAATAATAATAATAATAATAATAATAATAATAATAATAATAATAATAATAATAAAAGATACCTGCAAATTAGGAAAAGTATGTATGGCAATTGACAAAGACATCAAGTGTGAGCTAAATTAGACAGCTCTTAAGTTTCATTTTCCATAATCGTTTTTACTTATGTGGTAATTTTACCTTGAACTTCACCAAGTGAAACTGAATCAGCTTCTCCAAACCTAGCGTTGTTTCCATTATGTTAAAAAAAAGATTACGACAAACCCATAACTTAAGAAAAAAAATGTAAGATAATGTATGCTTTTCTCATATGTCAAGTTTGAAACCCATGCTTCCTGTTGAGCGCAGGCGTGGGCTCTGACTATTTGCTGACGCGACGCGTGCAAACACCGTGGCCGTTTTATCAATCAATAAGATGCGTTAACACACAACTAGCTTCGAATCACCCACGATTGATTAATATTTACCTCATGTAATAACAGTGGGTTAATTACTACAGCTGTCCCTAGAGTTTGAAATGTGACAGGCTGCTAAATCTTTTGTCAATAACGCTGGCTAGGAGCAGGACTGGCCCCTTTTATCCAAACGTTTCCGTCGCAATTTTGTTACACATCACATGAATGCTATATAACTCGTTATAGCTTGTTCCTGTGATGCCGCTTATGTATGAATGCTTCACACACCAGGCGTGAGTGGTCACTGCATGCAGAGTTCTAAATTACTGTGATAAGGTAGCCAGGCATAACGGGCTCGACACGAGCAGAATTTTTTAGTCGCTAAGCTATCTAGCTAGCTAATGCTAACTAGCTAGCATCGCCTGCGGTTGTTTACACACCTCATATTGAGGCCAGCTCACATAAATAATTTAACTTTCATTCAATTATGCTGCCAGTTGGACTTCAACGGCGTTTATAAACAATGTAAGATGAAATTTCTGTGTCACTAAGCTTTTGCAGCTAACACACGTGACACGCCATTCACAACGCCTCGCTTTGGCGACAACGAGCAACACAGTGGCTGCATGAAGTAGATGGGCCCCGTGGAGATCACCGCTCCACCGAAAGGAGACACTGGCCAAACGTTTCCATCTCGGAGCAGTTTAGCAAACATCTCGTGTGAATGAACGGGTACATTTGTAGACCGAGACTTCGGCGCCGCCCCGGCTTCATCTACACTTTGTGTCGCTATGGATGTTAGTTTGAAGGCATACAAACCTGAGGAGGCCGCCATCTTCTTCAGCCGAGTCCAGAAGCGCACAGCAGTGTGACGTCACAGCGACAAGCCTCTGCTGCAAGCTGCGCCCTTCTCCCAATAGAGCACGGCAAGCCTTTTTAACATTGAAGGGTTTTAAACTGACTGTCCATAATTGCATTTTGGAAATATAAAATAGCATTCACATCAGTCACAATTAAATAATTTTCAGAATTATGGTTCAGATATCGATAACTGTATTCTGAATAGGAAGAATTACTGTTTAAGATATCTACAATTATATTTTCACTATCCCTATTTCAATTTCGGACATCTAAAATGACGTAATTAGTGCTATGCGCCGAATTTATTTGTTTCATTTACATTTATATGCAAAACTCAATTGTGGATATGTCAAAACTACTTTCCCATTTAAGTCAATGAGCAATTATGGTTAGGCGAAACTCTATTGTGGACATCCAAAATTCGAATTGCCACTAGTAAAAATGGAATTACAGATATTTTCAATTACAGTTTTGATTAGACTCAAGCATATTACAGTTGTCAAATAAATAATAAATCGGCGCATTGACGTCATTTTAAATATCCGACTTTGCTAGTTCTCTACGGTGGCCCGTAGGTGCCAAAGACAACATAACATTTCAAAACTCAGAAAGTGAAGTTTTCGGAAGTTTGCGGCCTTGGACAGGTATTTGTTATTTAAAGCAGAACATAAAACCGAACGTCCTGATTTCTCAGGTGCTGCTGCAGCTTTTACTACTTCGAACTACCTACATTGGTCGGGACAGGCTTTGAGTTCTGCAGTGTATCACAGTTTTTTTATAATAGATCCTGTCAAACCAAACCATAATGGATGATAAATGTATGAGATGCCATTTTCAGGTCCTGGATCTTCTCCAGTGTTGACCGGGTTCCAGTGACCAGTCAGGCTCAAAGGTTATGCAGTGTCACGTCTGACAAAATTAAACAGAACTCTGTTCCTTCTTTCAATACTGACCAGTCTTTCTGTCCCTGCTACTGATTGTACTGTATATACAACCCAATAAAGCTGAAAGTGATGAGGCTGAACAGCTTCTTTAGTCAGTATTGCTGTTTACTACATCCTTTGCGTTAGTTATCCTTTGCATTTTTTAACAGGCTTGATGCATTGGTTAACTAGAATTAGTTTTATCTCCCCTAAAAAAAAGTAAACAATGCACAACATTAAAATCCAAGAATTGACAATATTTAAACCAGTGGAAAAAAACGAAACACTTTCAGTGAGCAACATTTTATTTTGTGCATTAACAAGTAGTTGACTGAAGCAACAAAGACTTTCAATCTGATAAGTACTCACTTAGAACTCAAACAAAACATTACATTAAGGTTTCTTTAACATCCAGATAAGAAATGCAGCAATAACAATGTACAAGTTACAAAATTGTTTCTTTTAATACAACAGACCACAAACTAAAGAAAAACAAGCACTTTTAAATATATCCTCCATTTCTTTCCAGTCCAGAAGTTTAAGTTCCTTCTTTCGTGGAAAAAGAATCCCTATAGGTTGAGTCATCCTCAAATCATGTCACCTTAATCCAGGACATTAAACATCTAATACGCCCAATAGACATCATTGATTAATCACACAATTGTTTTTTTTGCAGCATGGGAAAAGAGACAGGAGAGGATTTTAAACTAAGTACTGTACATAATTGCAGGGTTTGGCTTAGGCCAGCAGACGAACGGTCTTTCCAGTGACAGTTAAGTAATCCTCATCGGCCAGGGCTCGCAGCGCCTCATCAAACAGCTCCTTAGTGATTGCCTTAAACAAAACCACAACAGAGGAAGCATTACAGGAAGCAGGGAAGTGCACTGAAACTGCAGGACCCCAAGGCCTGATGAGTTAATGTTTTCGAAAGAATTTGTATTAACTGATTTTACTTAAATACTTACAGTTTCTGACTGTCCTCTGAGGTCATCGAGGAGCTGCTGGTATTTCATGGCGGGCGTTTTTCCCTTTGCCTGGATCAATTTCTTTAGGGCTTGAGCAACTTCCTCCTTACGCTTGCGTGCAGTGGCACTCATACCTGGAATCAGATATTGGTGAGACACAGCGAGTCCATCTCTACATCCAAACAAATCAATAAAATGGCCCTTTAGTCTGTCAGAGGTATTTTTTGTACCTGTGGTGAGAATTGAAATGTCAACAAATCCAGTTCTGGGGTCAGTGGCCGACTGCTTGAGCGCCTCTCTGTGCAGCCGCTTGGCCTCCTCCACGTCGATGGTCTCCACCTTCTCAGAGAAGCGCACCTTAGAGTGGGCCTCCGCCAGGCGGATCAGGGACTCAAGCTGTCGGGGGTAGGCGGACACCATGCCTCGACCGCTGCCTATCTTCCTCATGTCCACGTAGGCCTGAGGAGAGACGTGCACGCTTTAGCTAATGGCAGACTGCCTGACCCTTAAGGCCGACAAGCGTTTGGAACGAGCCTTCGACGAACCTCGATGAGGGCCTGACTCGCTTCCTCACTCAGTCTTGGATTGATGTATGTTCGTGCATATGCAATATAGTCCTTCAGCAAAGTCATGTCCAGGAACTCTTCCTCCATCTGCTCCTCACTCTGGTAGTACAACGACACCAGGTGGTGGGCCAGCCTGCGGTCGTACGCCTCATCCTGGGGATCCAGCATCAGGAAAATCAGGTCGAATCTGAGTATAAAAACACAACATTAGAGATGCACATTAGACTGAAGTTACTTTATCACTGTGCTGAGCCCACTGCTTCATAATTAGATGAAGATGCTATGAAGCAGCACATGGGCACAGATGATGCATGTTAAATGCTCATCCACTTAAAGTACAGGTCACCTGGAGAGCAGCGTGTGCGGCAGCTGGATGTTCTCAATGGTGGTCTTTTTGGGGTTCCACTGAGACTCCACAGGGTTGGCAGCAGCCAGCACAGCAGTGCGGGCGTTCAGCTGACAAATGATTCCAGCCTGCGAAGAAAGAAACTCAGGAGTCAGAATGGACCTCCACACACCTTCCTACATGAGCATGCACGATTATGTTTGTCAAATGTACCTTGGCGATGGAGAGAGTCTGCTGCTCCATGACCTCGTGCAGCACAGAGCGGGTGTTGTCGCTCATCTTGTCGAACTCGTCGATGCAGCAGATGCCGTTGTCGCTCAGCACAAGCGCACCCGTCTGCAGCACCAGCTGCCTGGTCTCCGGGTCCTTCATCACGTAGGCGGTGAGACCCACGGCGCTGGAGCCTTTTCCTGACGTGTACTGGCCACGGGGCACCAGGTTGTACACGTACTGCAGCAGCTGAGACTTACTGGTACCGGGGTCCCCACAGAGCAGGATGTTGACCTCCGCACGGAAGTGACCGCGGCCAGTCTGGCTGAAGTCTTTGCGAGTGCCGCCAAACAGCTGCAGCAAGATGCCCTGGAAGAAGCCGAGACAGGTTTTAATTAAGTTCAGGTAAATGTCAGACGTCTGCCCTGTGACCTTAGCACAGCTCGGCACCTTTTTGATGTCCTCATGTTCATAGATACTCGGTGCGAGGGCAGAGGCCAGGCGTTCGTAGACGTCTGGCTTCGCCGCCAGCTCCTTCAGTGTCTGCACTCTGTCTTCAGTGAAGAGCTTCTGCTCAGTCTCCTCATCCAACCCGTGAAGACGCTTCTCATCCGTCTTGCGGAAGTGAATGGCGTCGATGTGAGTCTTGTAAACTGACTTCACGTTGCTCTGACGGGGGTTCACACGCATGGGGACTGCTCTGTAGATGCCTGGATGTACAGTGCACATACTCTTTACTATTGAGACGCTGACACTTCTCGAACCAAGCCAGTCTGAATGATGACACCACTCTACTTGTATGCCCTTAAGGGAACTTACCAGTGATGTTTATTCGGTCTCCCGGCTGCACCTTATCAACCAGGTCATTGTGAGCATAGACAATAGTTGTGTGAGGCGTCTGTCCTGCAGGCATGTCTTCAGGAGACTCCTGAATTTTGATCTGTTGTGAAGACGGATCAGTAAATGAACAGATGACGTGACCTCAACGGTAACACATCAGCTGTTACCACTTAACATATTCTGAGATTAGGTGTGATTTACTCTCAGGCATGTGCCCCATTACTAGCCCGATCAAACTCTCACCATCTGTTTGTCTGAGAAGACCGAGCGATTGTGAATGAGTGCCAGACTGTGGGTGGTGTTGCAGTGGCGACACACAGCCGGCTCGGCGATGCGTCCACGATCCACCTCCACACGGGTGCTGTAAGCGCACACCTGGCACTGGAAGAAAGCCTCCTGCATCTCCGGGATGAGCTGTGAAGTACGGATCACCATGCCGCTGATGGTGATCAGCTGATCGATGTCTTTAAAAAAACAAGACAAAAAAAAGCCACAAAGAAGGTTTATCGTACCACACATCTTACCACAGCAAAGAACGATATTCACAAACACACTGAATGTGGAACAAAGCATGATTTAATTAACTGTATGCATCAGACCACATAATCCTGGCCCTATTAAGATCACGCACCTTCAGGGTTCAGGCTACGCATGTTCCTGGTTTTCAGGGCATTGTAGGGGCGAACCTGGATCTGAAACTCCAGAATAGAGTCTGGGAAACGCTCAAAGAAAAGCTCGTTGACGGCCATATCGAAGGTTGGGATGACTTCCTGCAAAGGAAAAAACACGCAGTTACAACGGTTTAGTACTACAGCATCTAATAGTTGAGAATTCATACACAACGCTTTGACTCAGTTTATTAAAAAGTACAAAGGTATGCAGATGGTCACAACTGTGCATAATGACAATTTATAGAAATATGATTACACAAATATATATGGGTCTCTACCTGTGGGTAGCAAATGAGCTGCCTGTAAAGTTCTGCATCAAACGCCTGCACATGTAGGCAATTCACATTGAGCACTGGATCCCCAACAACACTGATCTGAAAAACAAAAGTAGAAGAAATTAATAACTAACTAAATCTCTCTATGGTTACAATTATGAAGAGACTCAATTTGCTGGGCCTCATGCTTAATCTAGATCTTTTCCGACTCTCCCAGAGCTCAATGGCACTACCTCCTCCAGCTTCTGCATATATAATGGCTCACTCAGGTCCAGCCCAGCGTTCTCATCTTCAGTGGATGTTGGGTCGATGAACCTCTGCAGGAACCTCTGAAAACAAAACACAGAAACATCTCCATCAAATTTTACGCTAAGGGAAAGGATGATGATGTAGCAACACCTAAGAATGTTCATACCTGAAACTTTTCCTTACAGGTTGCCACATTGACATCAGTTCCCCAGATCACCAGTCTCTGGCCTGCATTCGATTCACTGGCTACTGCACCTTCAGTGTTTGACTGCAAAGTGACAACAATTTGTTAAGTCTTGTGCAAATAAACATACAACAATGGCCATTAAGATCTTAAGGGATACACTGACTGGCTCAGAGTGAAGATCCACTTGTGGAGCTTTCCTCACTGATCCCAGATCAGGGCGCTGTCTGGCTGGAGTGCCACGAACTCCACTCCGAGGGGTCCCTTCAATCCTGGAGCTCGGCGTCCCATACATCAGGGGAGAGCTCATGTCTACCTCATTGGGTTGAACTGAGAGGAAGATTGCACTAAAATTCCATGTTGTCATTTCTACCCACCCCAAATATGAAACAAGCTGTAAATGTAAATTTGGCCAGCTATGTTATAATTAGTACCCGATGGTCGTGGGCTGGAGAGCAGAGAAGTGTCCTGAACTGCTGCAGGACTGAGCAGGTCAGTGGGCGGTGAGGTTGGCATCGGCATGAGGTCCCCGGTGGACGAGTCCTGACCCCTGCGCCTCTGAGAAGGAGGTGATGTGGGCACATCACTGCTGGCTGTCAACACAAGATATGAAATGTCAACGATAGACATCTGGAGAACACAGATCCAGAGTAAACAATCAGATAGCGGATAGAATGCTGGGCTACATTAATAATAATAATTAAAAAAGAACTCACGTGTAGATGGGTTGGTGTTTCTTCCACGTTTGCGCCCAGGAGTTGATGTGGGGGAAGACATTGTTGATGGGTTATCTAGAAATAAATAATATATATTAACTGACATTTGCCACATATTTTGGGGCTATATTTTTCTTCTGAATATCTACCCTAACTCCCAGAAGCTTAAAACTGTATGATTAAGTCAAAGTACTGGTTGTTTCAAAAGATCTGAAAATCATTATTCCCATCCATTTTAAAAAATCTACAGCCATCCACGCATGAGTTCAGTTTAATACTTCAAAATATACTAACAAGTTCACATTGCGAACCTTTAATTTTACCCTTTCCCTCAATTCGGGGTTATGATTTGTGTGCTGACAAAATATGGTTTCAACTTTATTTTGAAAATCTACAATTTAATTGTACAATTTTTATTATGAAGAAACGTGCAGATTTAGGTCACACGCCGAATTCCCATTTACTCCAAAGAAATCCCTACGATTCCTTTATAAAACTACTACTAAAAGGTAAACGAGCCGTAACATCATATCGGTCCTCAAGCCTTGAACAACTGTGAGGATGGCACTTTGTGACGTGGACATCACCCTGCTCCCTCTTTTATAATCACTCAATTATAATCAATAATTGTAATGTATTGCATTTCTGTTACTTTAAGACAAGAATGTGGCCGAGTTTGCACCAACGACTCCTCCATTTGACATGTGGCTGCGAGAGGAAACAATAACCTCAAACCAACCTGCACTATTTGACCGTATGTAACACGTAGAGACATCATCAAACAAATTAAAACGTCCGTGCACAATATACGAAGATGTCAGAAAACAGACCGCGAAAGCATATACATAAGAAGCAACGACTAACAAACAGATAAGTTCAGTAAATTTGGTTTTCTCTTACCCACTTTTCTACGTTAGTCCAAGTGCTGAAGAACTGGCGCGAAACTGCCGGTGACGTAATTTTCGCGGGGAATTTTAGACCAATAGCAAGCCAGGTTTGTGAGGCCATTTCATTTACCGCACAGGGGTGTTTAAGTTGTGTTTCACCAAATACCACATGTTAGACACGTTGTATGCACGTAAAGACACAAAATAAATGTTATAGTATTAAAGTACAAGACATAGTAATTCATATAGTGTTTTTCAAATTCAATTTGCATTTACGAGTTCCGCAGTCTACTGCTTGTAATACCCACAGCTGATTTGGTTTATGACGGCAGAACATTTTTTTTATTTTAATATCTTTATTAAGAGAGTACAAAATACAAAAACAGAACTGTGCGCAAAGAGTAAATAAAAACGATGATAAAATTACAGAGGGTGAAAATAATAATAATAATGAACACCTAATTCTTCAGATGTGAACGGAAACAAAAACAAGCAGAAACAGCTTTGTTTTTCAAATTTCTAGCTTAAATATATTCCCTTATGACGTAAAACTCCAATTTGTATGTATCACTTAGATTTTAATAAAATTATGGAGTCAGAATAAATTTGTTTTTTGTAACGTGACAACGTAAGACTTCATCTTGTCTTTACCTTCAACGACCGCCACGTGGCGCCGTCTGCGCTTCAGACGGGACTGTGTGAGAGCAAAAGTACACCTCACTACCCGAGGGGAAAACATCAAAGTGTTTCTTAGAAGCGTTAGTACATTTGTCATTCAAGACAGCAACATTGTGTTCCTCTCCTTGGGAAGTTATCAGCCACTTCCGGCTGTCGTCCAGTAATGCGCAGCGAACACTATCGGGTTGAGTTTATTGAGCGCCACAATCCTTATGTAAAGTTTTCTCTGGAACTGGCACGTGTCGTGATGACGTACCCAGCATGACAGTACTTGAGTACAGTTTGTCTGATTAGTGGCAGCCTAATAAAGAATGTACATGACCGGGCTGTTAGTCAATGCATACAATAATTAAGGTGAGGTAAAGATAAAAGAACTGCTTAGTAATTTCAGTCAGATCTTTTTCTTATCACTCATCATTCTACAGTTATGTTTGTAGTCGCTTTTCTTTTGTCTGTGATCATTTTATCCCCCTTTTTTAAGATTATGCATCTTTGTGGGCTCATGTCCCTTTGTGACGTGTCATCTCTTTCCTATCACTCTTTGCCTGTAAGAAGTCATTTATTTTATCTTTTTATCATTTATTTGTTGTCAATAGGCGTCTCTTTTGCTGTGGTATTTCACAAATGAATCCCTGGGCCCATGCTTTGATCCTCCACTGAGTCTCATTAGACCATGTGGCTGAGCACCTTCAAATAAATGACACCAAACCAAACTGAAGATGAACTTTAGTCATAACATCCCATGAAATAATGTTGTGCAAAGTACCATTGGTTCATTATACAACTTCATTTAACATAATGCAGGATTCCTGGCTTCTGGAAGGACAACCGATAACGGACTAAAAATGAACACAGAAATATGACCACAGAGTTGGAAAAAGCTAGGAAAACAAACAAAAACAGAGTGTACTTCAGTCTGGGTGAGTTGGACAACAGCCTTTTACAAGTCACTGATCAGGCCCCAGCTCAAAAACCACGCGCATACTGGCAGTAAATGCTTTTTACATTGTAATACTCATACTTTTACTGAAGTAAGTGACCTAAATACTTCTTCTACTACTGTCGGAAACGGGACTTTTATAGGCCTACGAACACGCAGTTCAGAGCAAACAGTATGTAAACAACTCCGAGCCATTCATACGGCCGTAGTAAAAAGTGGGTGGCATGCGCGCGCACCACGTGATCCCGCTTTTAACTTGACTGGCCCGCGAGAGGGCGGCACGTGTGACGTCAGCGCGGGACACCGTACAAAACACTGCGCGAAAAGTTGAGAGGCTTCAGACAGTGACAAGCTGCTTTGAGCGTCCTCAGCGGCCCGCGAGACGAGCCCCACGCAAGGCGCCTGCACGGAGCTGTCACATCGGCGGGTTTCCTCCGCAGCCACTTCACTTTCACGCCACAGCACGTGGACGCGTCACCAGGGTTCATGTGTGACATATACAGCCTGGACCCCCACTGCGTGTCTCCACCATGCAACATGAGTTGGGCGATGGAGCCTGCTAACTTCTACGAGAGCGCCAAGCTGGGCGGGCCGCAGCAGGGGGTCTGCAAGCCGGGCAGCAGGGGCGACGGCGCGGCCGAAGACGGCACCATGGTGGAGCTGAGCACCGCCGCCATGTACGACGACGAGAGCGCCATCGACTTCAGCCAGTACATCGAGTCCATGCCGGCGGTGCCGAACCTGGAGCTGTGCAACGACGAGTTCTTCCTCGACCTGTTCAACACCGTGAAGCAGGAGAAGGCGGATTTCTACAGCATGCACAGCGCCGTCCTGCAGCCGCCGCCGCTGCAGCCGCCGCCGCTGCAGCAGCAGCAGCAGCCGCCCCCCGTCGGGTACGCGCCGGAGCGGAACGCGGACGGCGCCCCGGAGAAGGGGGCGTTCAGCGCGCCCATCAAGCAGGAGTCCGACTGGAGCGACAGCGACGCGTCCTCGTCGCTGCCGTCCCAGATCGAGGCGTGCGCCCAGACCTCCGTCAGCCTCCCCACGGGGCAGCCGACGCCCCCCACCACCCCGGAGCCCGTGTCCGCCGGCAGCTCGGCCAAGTCCTCCCCGCGCAAGACGGGCCGCGAGAAGGGCAAGAAGGCCGTGGACCGATACAGCGTGGAGTACCGGCAGCGGCGCGAGCGGAATAACATCGCCGTGCGGAAAAGCAGGGACAAGGCCAAGAAGCGCAACATGGAGATGCAGCACAAGCTGCTCGAGCTGAGCGCGGAGAACGACAGACTCCATAAAACGATCGAGCAGCTAACCAGGGAGCTCACCGGGCTCCGAGACTTCTTCAAGCAGATGCCCGGCGCGTCCTTCGCCGGCGCCGCGAGCGCGGCGAGCCGGTGACACAGCAACGGTGCGCCACTGGGCTTTTAGGAAACATACCTCAAGAGACATTTCACTTTACCATCTGTACCAGATGTATTTTAAGCTTACCATAATGGCACTGGAAAATATATGATGTTGCTGCCATATTTTTGTGGGATTTTCTCTGTATTAAATTATTTTACCACTGCATTTATATGATATGATGCTATACCTGATATGGTACATCTTTTATAATTCCAAACTTTGTATAAGAGCCAGAGCATGATCTTTTATATAGTTTGTATGAACCCTTGAAACCATTTGTCTATGGAATCTATAATAAAAACATCAGTGAAACGGTGCAGATTTGTCTGGTGTGTGTGAGTGCGAGTACTTTTTATCTATAGCCAGTGCGTTTTCACACGAGAAGTCAGAAAAGAGCAACAGGAAACAGAAAGGCAAGTCAGCAAAACGCCAGCTTTATTGACACAGTCAGTATTTTAAGCTTTAGGAGGTAGATGACTTCGAAAAGTCACATTCCAGCTGATGAACCACGTTGGCTGCTCTGACAGGTTGCATGCCACTGCTCTACCCTTGGGCTGTCAACTCCTGGTCCACGGGATCACATATCATTAACACAAACAAGACCTTGTCTTCTCGCAGCCGGTCGGCTTCAGCGCGGCCTCAAGCTGTCAGAGAGGCCTTCGGAGGGGGGGGGGGCTGAACCGGCCCACGCCAAGGTCCAGTGTGCAGTACTTGGAGCCTGCTGAAGCCCGAGGATTGATATCGCCCAGCGAGCATTCACAGGCAAATCTCTTCCAGGCCGATCCAGAGGGCAGGTTTCCTGGTGACGACTCGGACGTAAGCGGCGAGGGGGCCCACCTCTTTTCCCAGGACATTCTCCACATCGTAACCGGGGAACTGCGACACGTGGTGCACGGGAGAGAAGTGCATTTAAAGCCCCGGGTGCGACACAGAAACGTTCAACCTGACTTGTTTTCCCAGCAGTTTAGCTCATTTGCACCACATATGCAGAAAAAGCTATTTATAGGCCCCCAATCTGATAATGTGGCTGTGGTTGCAACAAGATCTTTGCATTCCTCACACTGGTGACTTATACTGGTAGACTAAGACCTTCTTAGCACTCATGAGATTCTCAGAAACAGCATCACCTTATTCAGCATTTATCGAAGAGCAATTCATCCATCCGTCCACCCCCCAAAAAAAATCCATTACCAGTGGTACAATGCCTCAAACCCTCCTATCTGAGATCAGATAGGAGGGTTTGATGCAGTCTATTTAGCATTTCTGTAGCAAGCAACACGGTGTTTGTATGTTTCAATACAAGCTCCACCAATGAAAAACGGAAAGTTAAAAAAAAATACAAACTTGGAAGATTATGTCAGTGTTTTGGCAGCAAATGCGTTCAACGGACTCAATAACCAGCATGACTCGGCACAGAGCAGACTTTACAGCCACGACTCGAGCAGATGACGCTGCTCTCAGGACACATTGACAGACGACCAGTCCAGCGTGCGGTTACATAAGCGCTAGTAAACGATAACCCACCTCGTCCCCGTCCGGCGCCACCGCCACTGCTGTGTTCAGCACAGACGCGATGGTCCTCTGCAGCAGCTGCCAGGGGGGAAATGAGAACAAGGTGTCTTTAAATCACCACCTCAACGGTGGAACTGAAAACGACTAACGGCCTCTGATGAGTGTGACTGAAGAAGGGGTTAAATGATCAGCTGGCTGATCAGTTTAATCAGTCAGGCTCACAGCTGCCCGATAACAAAATCACACTAGGTTCATAATACAAACTCCACCGTGCAGATGCACACACAAACACACACATTCACGTTCTAATGTGCAGACTAGCTCATTCCCCTGCAGTAGAGGATTTGCACTGCACTTTGTATTTTGACTAATATAAAAAGAAGATTTAACATTACAGTCCAGCAACATCTCAGTGTAAAACACCAGACGTTTGCTTTGTACGGACTGAACGCCCTCCTGCAGACGTTACACATTCATTAACAGATGGCTTCATGATGGAGAACAGCCAGTCACAGAACAGTTTCTTATCCCTCAACAAATTAAAGGTTTTTTTGAATACTTTAATAGCCAACATTACTCTCACCTTAACTTTTAAAGTGCAATTACTTAATGTAGGGCAACTCAGAAACACGTCAAGCTGCATCTTTGTGTCTGGTTTGTCCATCGCTGACTTACAAGCAGCACAGTAGTAGTTCTTACTAGGGGGGAACCAAAACACAAATTAATGAAGTTATGACATTTAACATTCATCACGACGCTCTGAAACATTTTGACGACGTACCTTCCAGCTAAGATCTCCAGGTTCTCGCTGCCGCAGTGACTGCAGGCGGGCCAGGAGTAAGCCGTGCTCTCATCTACACCCACAATCACCCCTGCAGACAGAAAGAAGGGCACAAAACCACCCTAAGGATGCTTCCATGGCCTTTTCATCGCTCATCTAAGTTCACTCAGTCGTGACATCATATTAATTTTGTTGACATTATTTATTAACTGGTGGACGCAAAAGATCAACACTGACGTCTAACCAGAAGAAAAACCCTGACGAGCCGCGTTGCGCTTACGTTTCTAAGCGTGTGCATGTTTGTGACAGGGTGTAGGAGATAAACACATCCCTTTCATTTTAATCTGAGATTGGCCTGATAAACGCAGCGGAGACGTACTCCCTGCCTGAACACCATCATGCTTGACGACCAGAGGTGCTGCCCTGAAACACAAACACAGGACCTTATATAAGAGGCTGACTTTAACGCTGATAAATGATTTTTGTATTTTCCGGTCGGCAGCTATTTCCACTGGTAATTTCCACAAGATACTATTCATGCACGAGTGCAAAATGTGCAAATGTGTTTGTTTAATTTTTTCTAGCCACCTGACCAAACATGTATGGCCAGAGGGGCCACAGCCAAGTGGGTTCACAGGTTGAACTTTGCCCTCAACTGCAACACAAAGCCGACAGATGCACATTATTATCTCATTTTAGCTCCACATTTACATGCTTCAAAAGCTTCAAAGAAAAGTAAAGCAATACTTCAATACTTTAACTGTTACCTGAAGTAAATGAGATGAATATTTTTCTATAAGTTTCTGTAAAGTAAAGCTGTGAATAATCAGATCTAATGTTGGAAAATGTGCTGTCTTCAGTAAATACTGCACCAGGCCTCCAAAAAGAACATTTTCTCCACATTATGCCATCGTCAACTAAAATTTAAAGCTTTTTTGGGAGACAGGCATGTTAATTTCACTGAAAAACGACAAGGGAACTGATGTGAAACCAACAATATTTCATGTGTTTTCACTCCATAAAGTTGCAAACAATGCGCGCCGGAGGACGATGAATAACAAACAGCAGAGGGTAAATGCCCTAAAGCCACATCAAGGCATCTCGTTGAGCTGTAAACTTCAAGTATACTTAAAAATAAAAGCAGCTTTTTTCTCCTGAGAAAAGGGCTCAATGTGCAAAAGCAAAAGATTCAGTTGTAGGGGGGAAAAATGACCTGAGAGAGAGCAGAGGGAGTTGGGTGTGGCATCCAGACTCAGGGGATCCAGTCGTACAGGTTGAGGCAGGGTCTGGGCCCGGGGCTCAGCCAGCGTCTGTGGAAGGGACTCTGCTGTGCTTGTGGACTGGAGGTGGTCACCAGGATGCACTGAACACACCTCGAGTACCGACTGCTCCACGCACAGGAGGACACCTAGAGATCAAGATTTTCACCCATTAAAATTGAAATGTGATGAAGTGGCTGCGCAGTGAGGCTGCAGTCGCGCAATAAGTATTCGATTGTGACAATAAAGTCAGACGTTCAGCTGTGTAACGTTTGTAAATATTAAGGCAGCCTGGAGCTGTGGCCTGAAGTAGATCTAAAGATATGAGGCTACGGAGATGTGCTAATTTCACAAATTGAGCTTATTTAGCTTCCTCCACTGTTACTGTGTTGTGCTAACAGTTTTTTTTTTATCACGCTGCATCTACCATGTTCTTTGACAGCATCTCTGAACGACATGCGGCAGGCAGCGGGGGATTTCAGTGCTTCGAGGACAGAGGAAGTGAGCGCACAGGAAGCGCACACGCACAGGGCCACCGTTCGCCTGCACGGCCTCTCGAGGTGCTCCTCCTGAAGACTGGGGTCTGTCAGCGCCAACCACACCTCACCCCGGCCTACATCACACCTCTAGAACAGAAACGGAGTCAAAAGACAAATACTACGAATACGCAGGTAATGACCTAGAAAGGAAAGGTGCAAAGGAAACATTATATATTAGAAGCTTGCAAAGCACAAGGCAGTTAAAAGGTGGTATTTCTGTCTCAGAAGAGGTTGTTCACTCTGCACTCAACGCTGGTTTATTGGTGAAATACCATTAAAAAGTGCAGTCCAGTGGTGTGAGCATGTGGCAAAGTCCACCGCTTTGTTCTGGGCTGCTATCTGAGCTCGGTCAAAGTTTAAAGGTCTCGCCAATCAATGGTGAGGAGCCGAGCCCCACGCGGGCTGTCGTACGCGCAGCGATATGAACGCCTCTCCGAGCGTCACGGCTTATCAGTCGGTTGGTGCAAACCGAGCTCCAGAACGCACGGCGCCGATCCACTGCTTCAGGCCGAAGCCAAGCAAAGCGGGTACAAATACCTGCATCCGCTTGTACAAGACGGTGGCAACAAAACTCCAGCGACAGGTTTTCTCCTCACTCTGCAAAAAATTAAAAAAAGAACAGCTTGAGATTAGCCTGATGGAGATAAGTTATCTCAATCTGCAACTCTGTTATTTTTTTTTTTCTTCCTCTCCCCAATTTGCATATGTGCCGTCACGGCGTTCACCTGCAGCACATCTTGCAGGGTTCGCGCGGCTGGGGGAAGGTAGAGCGGGCAGAGGCCCGGCTCCTCGGTGGGTTGGACCGACGTCTCCTCGCCTGACAGCAGGTAGCAGAAACTTGGAGCGGGACCAGCGGCTCTGCTCTCCTGTGAAGCATCGAGGCTCGGTTTATTGCAGCAATATGGCTGCAAATTAAAGCATTAATAAAACGACTTAGCCGGGCTCCAGATGTTAAAGTCGCGGCTCACATGTTGGGTTATTTTGAATATTTATGGAAGTCTGGTGTTGGGCCTCTTGACAACGATTTTCTATGGTTCTAGAAACAATCGCAGTCGTGTTGGCAGGATTAAGAATGAGTATATCATCTTCCTACAACGATGGCTAGCCACATGTTTTCCATTTGCCAGAACTCTTAACTTCCCCCGAAGCCTCCACGCTGCCTGAACATGGTGCTGTGAACATGGACATGTCGGTTGCTTCTGACTGTTAAGGGCAAAACAAAACACCCCCACTCCAAACGCCACCAGACGGGAGGGAAGGAACAGTCCTCCCTGATCTTCCAGTTCCTATACGGTCCCTTCCATGTCGGTAGCATATGTTGTTGTCTTTCTGATTGTGCAGCAGTGTTTGTGTGGGACACTCTCCTCTGCTCTACCTATGCCGCCTTGCATTTAATGCTGATAAGGGAGTTTAAGGGCGGGGCTGAGACAGAGGCTGTCATATGCTGTACAGATTGTGAAGCCCCACGAGGAGCATGTTCCCATTTGTAATGCTGGGCTATGAAAACATGAATTGATTAATGAAGCTAATTAAATCAAACAAAAGGTTTGATCCAAAGTGAGCGTACTTCCACGACTGGGCAACTTTTTACATTCTCGTTTAATTGAAGCGTTCCCGTAGTTCCAGGTTCTAAATTGTGAAGATTTGTTTTTGTTCTGTTCTTTAACAAACGCGATAATAAACAGCGAAAGAACAAAGCAATCTGATTAGGCCTGAAGCCATCTGTCATTTCCTCTATTAAGGGTTCCATTCACAAAATATCTGAAATTAGTGAAAAACAGCTGTTGGAAACTTTTGAAGTTAAAAACGACATTTTCATATTGTTTCGTACAACTGGTTAACACTTAGTGGCAATAATCACATGACATTAAACTTTAAGTGTCATCAATCAAAAGTTGCTTATGTGACAATCGTGACTGCTCCGTTACAATAACGGCAATCCACGGACGGTGAGGCGACTTACGCTGAACGTGACAGATGTGTTGGCAGGATCTTGGAGAGGAACCACTGGCGGCCACAGACTGTCTATCAAGCTGAAAAGCCTGGTGCACCTGAGAGTGAGACACAAAAAAAAAAAACCCAAGGCAGGGTTAGGAGGGGGCGCATAAAGAAAGGGGGTGGGAAGGGGGAGTGATAAGAAACTGGTGCATAAAGGTCTTCAGTGAGAAGACTGAGAGCTTTCACAGCCAGTTTCACTTCCACTGAAACATGAATCTGTTAAGACAGAGCTTGTTTTACCGTCACCCAGACATTAACAGGCAGCATGCTCGGGCTGGCAGCCCGCATACACACAAAACAACTTTAGAGACACTGAAGGGTGGGAAAACGGTGCACGCCCTGTCTAAATCACCATGCGTGTGTGGGGCAAAGACAACGAGGTTTAGAAAACCAATTAGGAGTGATGCTACACCTGACGACGGACATTTATAAAGCGACCGTTCCCACTCCCTGCATTCGTAATCTTAGTAAAGGAAACGCAAATAAGTCAAGTGTTTTGTTACGTCAAGAATAAAACATTTAATCGAGGATGGGGCAAAAACAGAAGTGTCACCCCCACCAGGACACGTCGGTCCACTTATTGTGGCCTTCTGAGAAGTACTTGTTGAGTTGAGCGTGACGGGTCAGCGTTGGTTATTCATCCATGTGGGCGCCGTCAGTCAGTGGTTAACAACCTGTTAGTCAGCCTCTAATCACAGGGTTCCTTTGTGCGGAACTGGTTATGCAGCCCATTCAAGTCCATTGAAGGCTGCCCAGAGATGAGTAACAACAAACTAACAGGATTCATTCAACACACAGTGATTTGGCTCCAGAGCTCATATGCTTTACTCAACATCAACAGGCCTTTGTTTTACTGTGGTCACCTTCGTTCCTTCTTAATTTGCACTTTCGAACTTGATGAGAACCAACTGCAATAATCCTTTCCTGTTTCTGTTTAGCTGGCGTGCATCCAAAAAGCAATGGTAGCTTTACCAGGGCACAGCCCTCACACAGGTGAAGCGGCTGCTGCTGAGTGTTTGCTCTGAAACAAATATATTCAAATGCATTAAATGAGGACAATTAGGTCACATAACATAAACTTCCTGGATGAGTGGAGCAGTTATAAGCTGTTATAAACAACTAGGTTACATTTGATTAATGGACGACCCATTCAAACTGAGAGGGCGCTATGTTTTTCTACAAACACATTCCTATAAATACTGGAAGGTGGATTCCATCATCTCTGGGCTTAAAGCTTAGTTCACCATTTAATAGTCTCACCACAGGTTAAGAGCGATAGCGCTGGTCTCATCTACCACGCCGTGATGACTAGGTAGTCTCCATTTCTGAGAAACCGGACAAATATGAATGCCTGGTTTATCCTAAACAGGCCCACGTGTTTTTCCACTCGAGCTAATAATATGGCTCATATGCGAGCACTGAAGATAGCCCATCCATCAGTCTGACCACGGACAACCTCCAGAGACATTATAGGCAGTGGTGGCATTGAAAATACCAAGGATGTAAATATACCCCAGCCGGTCACTAAATGTTCCCATGTCAGTTCTTTTAACTGCTTCTAATCTGGGATCCTGACTATGGAAACTCACAAGGGACACAGAGCATGCACCTCAGTATCACTTTACATGTAAACACAGTGGGGCTGCTGGCAGGACAGTGTAATCTGGTTCACATGAGCTGAGCCTTCGACTAGTGTGAGTGCAGAAATTAGGAATTACCTGTGGAGGGAAATGCTGGTGAATTTAATGGTTTACCCTGAAGCAACCCTGTCAAGTTTCGGATCCCAGCTTGTCAGGGATCTCGTCCCGACTATCCTCACCCATCTCAGGGTGATGAGGTCAGAGGGTGCCGTGGGTCTCACCTTTCTCGAGTAACCCGCTGAACCACTTTAATGCCTCTGAGCAGACAGGTCTTCCCCTGCCACATCTTGCAGTACTGGGGGAGGTCATCCTCGCAGGGCAGGCGGTGGAGCTGGACCACGCTGAACGTCCCGTAACCGTCCTGGACCAGAACACAGAGTCTGCGGGACAAACACACGCACAGACAAAATTAGCTGGGTTTGTTGCATGTTTAAATATGTGTGTGCTTGTGAAGTAAACAGACAAATGATTATTACACTTTACATAAATCCTAAACCTACAGAAAAACTTGAATGCATCATCTCCCTACCAGACGTCGCGTTCACCTAATTATCCTCACCTACAGTTTCAGTCATGTGTCACTGTCTTTAAATATCAGTCAGCAGAGTTGTGCCAGTGAGACAATATGAACGCATTCTTGTGCAGCTGCTGGTTCAACCAAATATCTGAAGCATCAGCAGTGATTAAACTGCACTAGATGCCACATGTCACATTTATGATACATCGTTTAATTTTTGTGAGCTTATATTAAAACTTGCAGAAAAATACTTGAATATACTTTGGTACAATTGAACAGAAGGGTTCTGACACAAATATTTTCTGACTGTCAGGCATCTAAGACTTCATAGGAATGACACGGTGCAGTTTTCTACTCAGACGTCGTGTTAGAGCCAGTGGCCGGTTTGACAGGCTGCCGCTGACAGAAAGGACCTTTAACCCACAAAGTTATGAGGCAGTGAACTGCTGCGTATCCCTCCACGGTGCTGCTCCCAGTGAGCGCAGATCCTAAACAGTTATATGCTCCAGTATCGCAGTCAAGCCCAGACACAACCCTGTCCCAGCCCTGAGAGTAAACAGTGGAGTTCATATCCCCTGGTTAGACAAGCAACGGCCAGAGAAGAAGAGGAGGAGGAGGAGGAGGAGGAGAAAACAGGAAGGAGGGAGGACTGTCAGCATGCCCATCATGCATGTGCCTGCATGTGCACGTCCCAGACGCTGGGACAGTTTGGAGATTGTTTTCAACCACCTGATTTGGCCTATAAATGTCTCGTGTTGGTAAACATGAGGTCTGTCTGTGTTTGTGTTGAGAAACCTGGAAATAGATAGCTAAATAACATTCCTGACATGACTTTTCGTGGCCGAGGCCGCCGTTTTGACCGAGATTATTCTCAGTTGTTTGCTTAAGTCACAATCCGAAATCAGACGCGTGCGACAACAAGAGGTGCTGAACACACAAAGGCGAGACAAACGCTGCTTTCAGTCGGTGAAAAGTCGGTAAAGGCCAAGAGGGAAAGAGCGAAGTGAACGGCGCCACAAGGGCCGAACACTTATTAACATGTGGGCCCTAACAGGTTCAACAAGAAAATGCCTCCAGAAAGAAAAGTCTTATGCAAATATGTTTGCTTACTTTCAAAATAAAACCATTGGAGTGAACCACCTCTGTCCCTCAATGAACTCGGTCCAAACAATTACACCCAATAATCTGAGAGTAACAATAAAATAATCTGTCAAGATATTTGATGTATTAAGTTTCTTGTTTTAAAAACCCAGACATTAAAAGCATTTAATAATCATTGAGGCTTTACCTCAGCTCTAATAAACTATAGGAAGCTGGAGAATGGAGTCTAAATGTTACTTATAGACTGCAACACTGACTGGATCATATACAACATGTAATGAAAACACCGTTACTGTTCATGTTCCGCACACGATCCTCGCGACTCAAGAGGTGTCAGAGAAGCACAAGGTTCCAAATATAAAAACAAACCCGAGCTTCACCATATTCGATCAAGCTTATGAATCTGAATGATCTATGAAGTGAATACAACTGCCGAGACAATTACACACTCTCGCTTTCCGCGGAGCTTGTTCCAACATGAAAAAGCCAAGTGTGAAATCTGATAGGACACTCCACAGATAAGAAGTGGGTGATGAGACTTGTGGTGGCATCGGCTGGATATAAACAACCACCTCTCCTCCGTTCAGTCCCACCGCCTTAGCTGCTCACAGCCCAGCTTCCTCAAAACAGTGACCGCCCCCCCCCATCTCTCCAAACCCCTGAGCCAATTGCCTTTTAGTAACAGGCTGCTTTTAGGAATTTGTTATTGTGAGCGATCGCAGAAAATTCTCAGGAATACAGGTTTTCTTCCTGGAACTATGATCCACACAACACCCGTGGTCACCCTGTGCGCACATGCGAGCCAATGCACAAGCACATTACTTGGCAACACGCTTAGTAAGCGACCCACACATTAGGAATATAGCGGAGAGGCCTCATTGGTGGGGGGCGGACAGGCGGGATTCCTTCCTCTGTGCTCTGCACCAATCAGCATGGGCAGATTGATAAACACGGTTGTAACAGGATCCTCGCAGCACATTGTGTTCCTTCTCCACCAAGAAGAAGAAGAAGAAAAAAAAAAACAGCCTCTCCTCACTTCCTGCAAACAGTTAATCTTCTTGTTTATTCTATTCCAAATTTACGGGAACTTAACATCTTCTTCAGGCATAAATATCATACTGGCCTCGCTCCCGTGTGTGTTAACACGGTGGCCAAACAACAAAAGGATCCAATCAGCATGCTGACCAGGAGGGTGAGTCATACAGGCTGGGGACACAACATCAGAGGTACAAACTGTCCTTTATGCTGAATGAGGCCAGTAGGCTGCAAAAGAAACCACCCAGCGCTGAGCGGAGAGGCAGGAACCTGGGCGAAGCAGCACAAGACACCTAAAGCACGACAGGCATCATAGCAATAAATGAGACACAAGTCAGTCACATGGGGAAAAATGGGACATCAACATTCCTTTTTGGACGTTTAAACTCATTTTATTCACAAGCAGAGTGAGATATTCTGAACTCCAGCCCAAGTGATCGCCTCCTCGCCCTCTGCCCCACCTCCGTCCTCTCGCTGCCAAGGCAGCCTGCTCAGTGTGGTTGAAGGATGGCGGCGGTGCTTCCGGTCAGAGGGCGGTGTTTGTTTACCAGCCACAGAAGCAGCATGGCAGGACCAAGAGTCATGTTACATCAGCTAGCGGGTCAGCTGACCAGGGTCCTCTGCCGTCTCCCTTCACCACAGGGTGCCCCTAGAGGCCCCTCCACTCACAAAACCCCAAACCAATACTTTCCCTTTATTACTGAGCAAAGGACATAAACAACGCTGGGGGGGGGGGGGGGGGGGGGGGGGTTGGCCAACTAAAGGTCAAACTTCTAGGATCTGCTTCAAACAAACATTTACTGATTCATTAACTGCTTCTAGTCCTTTAAATAGCACCACCTTAAGCTCACTCTGTACAGGACTCACAGATTTATACCAGGTTATGACTTAATGTGACAGGTTTTTACCTGTATAATTATTTTTCACTCCTTATTAACATATTGACAATATTGCTGGATAAAATGTGTGGTCCACCTTCACACAGTTGTCTCATGCAGACAATAGATAAGCGATTCCATTTTAAGACCCATGTAAAATACGCTTGTGGTTTAGTAAACTGTGGGCACACATTCAACTCCAGAGAGCTGGTTCACAAGGTTTTGAAAACATCATGTCGTCTTCCCTGAGAATTGGCTTCAGAGGGACTGGATTCAATTATAAATGTTTGTGTCCTTTGTCAAGCATTGCCATATGGCTGGATACAGTGCGAGCGCTTTGTGGGGCCTGCTGTGCCGTGAACAATAGCTCAACCACTGAGACACACTGTGCCACCAAGGAGAAGCCTTGAACCAAGAATACCAGCAAGCAGCTTCAACACAAAGGAGCCGTTTGTGGGAGAGCAGCACAGATAGCAGATGAAATGTGAGTCATTTTACTTCATTATGTCTTGGAATCGAGTGACAAAGCCAGTTAACCGTTACCTGACTTTCCCTTTCTCTGCGGGACGACAGGGGTCTGCAAAGGGCCGGAGGGGAGCTCTGGGCTTGAGGACGGACACAGGAGAGCAGTCAGGCACAGGGATGGAATAAACTCTCTGGACCACAACCTCCACGTCCTGTCCCACAGCGCCTGCCTGGCCCAGGCCCTCGATAGCGTCCAGAAGAGAGACGTGTCCTGTCGAAGCCCCGGAGCTGCAAGGAACAGTGGACAGAACCACCTGGGAGGGAGCAAACAGACAATCAGCGGCTAGAAAACAGATCTCTTAATAACCAGTGGAGTTTAAACTGCAGCTACACTTATTTTTACTCATAAAACTTCAGCAGTATATAAACATCTTTAGGTACACCTGCAAAAACGTGGGCTGCTTTCACTAGGAGCCGATGTCAAATCAGACGTATCGTCCTTATCTATTTACAACTGGAATCAGTTTCTCTGTTCACCGTTTGAAATCTGATTTAAAAGTCTGGTGTTTCTCAATCGCTGTCAGCAACACCTAGTTCATTTATTTGTATTTGCTCAAAGCAAACACATGTTCACATTTAGGGACTCAAACCTACGTGGAAACCAAATGCTCGATGATGCTGTTACGGCACAGACTGAATGCACCTGTTACCGACTGATGTGAGCTGAATGCTCCACAGAACCTGTTTATTATTCTTTGTGTACAACTTATTAAAGTGAACCACATGAACCCTGAGATAAAAACCCAATGTCTGCACCTGTGTCTTGTGTGAAGCAAAGCAAGGCTTCGTCGTGCACCACGCTTAATAATACACACCTACATAAGCTAGATGAGTAAAAACCTGACCCACCACCCAGGTACTGCAGCTGCCACCACACCTTTACTGTCGCCTGGAAGTTTAAAAAGTGTATTTAACGACCTAAAATGTGAATTTGAGGCGGTTGTACCAAAGCATACACACCTTATCTGTGGTCCTGCATGCCTCCAGCTCAAATCCTTTGCCCAAATAATACGGCGTGCGCCGCCCAGATGAGAGCAGGCCTCGCGCAACGGACAGGCTGGCAGGTTTGCAGGCAGAGAAAACCTTCTGGCTGAAGTGTGTGTTCAGAATGATATCACAGCTGAAGCCATGTATAGTAAGACTTTGCCTGGGAAAAGAGAGAGAGAGAGAAAGAGAGAGAGAGAGAGAGAGGGGAGTTCATTAGGTTTAGACTGAGTGTAAAGCAGATGTTTGAATCGCTTTGTTGCATTCAAACAATCCAGCGCTGCACTTTCTTTACCGTGCGATGCAAAAGCATCGCGTTTGGGACCTTGTATTCACCGTGAAACCAAACATCCTCAAGGTGTGGGGCGACGATAGAGCATCTCCGTTGTGATACGGGTGATAACAGATGCAAACCTGCGATTTTACACTCAATAGCATATAGGATATTGCACAAACGCAGGAGAGCTGACAGCTCCACACTGTTGAATGTCAAGCTCAGATAAGGTACCATCCACCTCCGCAGGTCTGCTGCTGCGTACCACCCAGCACTGAATACCAGTTCAAATACGCTCCCCTCCTCCGAGGCAACTTAAAATACACAACCAATGCATTTGTCCTCTTTAACCGAAGGTGAAAGGCGAACTTTCCACGTAACCGAGCTTCTTAAAAGGCTACGTCTCGCGGCACGGCACGACCTGACTGAAAATATTTTCCAGATGTGACATCACCTATGGAAAAATATATATATGACCAAACACGCTGAAGTTTTGCTGACGAAACACCAAATCGAATGCAAGTGCCCTGTGCTCAGGTTTTACGTACGCATCAGTGAGGACACACTGAACTCTTCTGTACAAATACGTCAAGAATAATCAACACAAAAATAACACACCTGATTTGTATCGAGCCTGAGAATAAAAGAACTTGTCTAAGAGCCAGATAATTATATGGCACGCTGCTACTGCTTGTGTTGGAGCGTTTTCCCACATGTGAAATGGATAATAGTGCGATGATGGCTTATCACTGAGTCAAAGCCAAGAGCATTCTGTGACTGAAACTAGTGCACATGTCACAGCTCGTCTCAGACCTGTGGTGATAGATGAACCAGTGACATTAATCACAAAGATAAGAGTGGAAAAACCCAGATTTGTTTGGATACGGAGCGATAACGAGACGGAGCGATTTGGAAACTACAAATCCTCCATGTCTTTTTAGATGCACAGCTTTCACTAAAACCCTCTCAGTTTCAGTGAGGAGAGATGTAAGAGGTGTTTATTTAACTTTATGCTGTAGTTTGCGGTCCTGGTTGGTTTCTAATCTGTAGCCCACACTTACCAATATAATTAATTAAATGTAAATTTAAGAATTATTATTAGGCTTTCATATTTTCACAAATAAAAGCTGGTGAAAAATTGTAGTTCATCAACAATCAATTAAAAAATGTAATCTTGCTGAAATGAATGAATCCGAATGAAAGTAGTACTTAGTGTTGTGTTCCACTTTCTAATTACAATAGCCAATAGTTCATGTTGTTCCTGGTATTGCTTCCTCCACCTGTACGAGATGCAGTGATGCAAGGCTAATGATAATAATATTAGGCATTCACCACATCACGTACACACGGTGTGCATTTCCATGCAGGCGCAGACTCAAACCTGACTCATCCATCAGTCACACAACTGAAAACGACTGAACAAAAACAACATAATTAAGTGTTTTGACAGTCACTAACTCCATTCATTTATCAACATTTGCTGTTTTTTGCTGACACAGCTTGTAAAATGTGCCCATATTAAGCATTAATGAGTAGGAAATAAAGATTTAATAAAGCAAATTATGCCGTATAAAACTATTTTTTTTTTAACTTGTTTATTTTGTGTGTATATATATCTATTGCATTGCCTGACTGGATAAATTTATTGTTACAGATTACAGTTTCCATATTTTTTTATTTGGTGGTGGAAGGTAACATTTATTAAATTAAGCACTGACAAGTTTCAAGGTTGTAGTTACATATGAATGCTCTAAGACTAAGACTGTAGTTAAACTTTAAGCACAGATTCAAGCACTGGACCTTTACTTATGAAGTATTTTCATAATGAAATACTGCCATTGTGCATCTTTTTTCTCATGTTTGAAAAATCCAAAACACGCAAGATTAACACTGATATGGATATTTTTGGGTGTGACCTTTGAGCGGAGATCATTTATCAGCAGAAGTCATACTCTCACGTTAGTGGAGCAGAACGTACTACTAACGGGAACACGTACAGTACAGGAAGTGTGACCCTATTGTTAACAGGTGAGTGGGCAGCTGTCATCATCAGACAGGTAGCTGACTTAAGGAGCGGCCGCGGCTGCTGGCGTCACAGCTCGCGAGTGAATAAGCCCTACAGGTATTTCCGCTTTGTTCTCGGCCTACTCACAACAAGGTGTGGGAGGTGGGAGGAGCCAACCTACTCAGTGTAGGAATTACGGGGGAGGTTACCCCGCCGTGCGACGCACCGGAAACCCATGAAAGGCCTCTACCAGACACACCAGCATGAGACAATTCCATGTATTGTTATTGTGGCCGGTCACGTGCACCACTTAACTAGACGCTATTCATTCTAGTTTCCTACTTATAAATTGATTTATTTTGTAAAAACATGAATTGTTTTAAATGCGAAGCAGATTCTGCAATTTCTATTGAGAAAAGAATGAAAGCTCTAAGGACGCACGCTCACATCATTGTAAAAGTACATGGTGTGTTTTAGCAAGACTTTGCTCAAGCTTGTGATTTCAGGAAAATAATATAACAGGGAAGAAGAGGTGCTAAAACTAGAGACTCTCAGGCCAACATGTGTTTTCAATCGGAGCGCTCTGGCTCCCTCCGCTCTCTTCTCCCAAATACTCCAGAAAATAATCCTACTGTGTTTTTTCCCCAGTTTGCTGGAAATGACCTAACTACTGCCAGGAAGAGGAATGTCAAGCATTCCCTGGAGCTGTTCGTGACGTCAGAGCACAGAGGAGGCCCCTGCACTTCCGCCAGCCTGGATATTCCAGATCACACTCGACACAAACTCCCAACAGCTGCAGTCAACTGCTGCTGCCGCGCTCCAAGTCCACAACAGTTCCAAAAACACACACAGCCCCCTCCTTGCCTGCTGGCGTGTATACGAGGGACTGTTCCACACATCTGGGCTTTTGCTGATTGCTGTTGTGAGCTGGGAACAGAACATTATGATACTCAAAAAAAAATACGATGAATTATGAGTATTGTTTAACATACACACTCGTGCGTAGTGGTCACCTTTGGGTTTGCCTCCTCAGCATTATTCTGCAAGGCCTTTTCACACTTTGTCCTGCAAGCAGTGAGTCATTTTTTATTTTTTTTTATTGTGCAACTGCCTGTAACAGGGTCTTTTTGTTGTGTCGCATTTGGTCGTTGACCAAGATGGGACAAGGTTAAATATCAAAAACAGGGAACTCCATGGGGACAAGAACTGACCAGAACAGAAACATGCCACCCTGCCCATTTCCTGTAGTGTCTTAACTTCGATGCACAGAACTTGTGTTGTAATTGATAATGCATTAGTTCTGTTTTTAGGTGAAACAATGAATCAATCGGTAAAAGATGTTAATGTCTTCTAATATCATTTAACATGAGTATCTTTACTTATTACTAGTTCAGTAGGTAAGGACAATGAACTCAGGTGTGACAAACACTGCATTCCCTCACCACGGTGGGTATATGTGGATGATGTCTCTGGGTGCAGGAATCAGCTGGGCTGCAGTCTCTCTGCAGAACAACACTAGCACACGAGCGCTCTCCTGGGAGACAGCTTGTCCCTCGGCAGGCAGCTGGTGGAGCTCACAGTGCACCAGTTGCATGCCGCACTCCTCCTGGACCTCCAGCACCTCCAGCACCAGCACCCCAGGCCTGTCCACTGGAGAGCAGAGCAACAACAACACAGATGTTTAAGTGTACACACACACACACACACACACACACACACACACACACACACACACACACACACACACACACACACACACACACACACACACACACACACACACACACACACACACACACACACACACACACACACACACACACACACACACACACACACACACACACACACACACACACACACACACACACACACACACACACACACGCTCTCTGTGGGACTCATTATGTCTTGCGAGATTAATTCACGATTTAGCATTTATAACTGTAGAGCTGTTGCTGACTTTGTCTGAACTGGACATAAAAAGGAGAAAAATCCCACTGAGTGAGTGTGCAAATGGAATTTTACTCTGACTGCAATGTTGGCTTAAACATTAAAGTCGACACAGAAAATTAAGAAGAGCAAATCAAGAAAAGGGCCCGAGGCTATAAATCACACTGAGATAAGACAGCAGCCTGGCTGAACATGGAGTGTGTGTGCAAAGTTGATTACACCAATTTGTGAAAATTGCAGCATGAGAACATGGAGCCATGTCAGCTGTTCAGTGTCTCTGTACATACATTAAATATGCCTAATAATGAGGGAACTTTAACATAATAGGAGTCACTCCAATCAGAGGGACCACTACAGAGCTTTGGGGATTTTTTTGTGCTAACCTTTAATTCATTACCAGTGATAAAAACTGAAACTATTATCTAATCTGACCTTCTTCAACTGATTAATGGTGATAATTTGTTTCCTGGAAGTGTTACGCACTTGTCTTTATTGTAGTGATTTTACTGTATGATGTAAGATCACTCACATGCAGATGAAGGATTTGTTTCCCGATTGATGATTTATCACATTAATTTCGTCTAGGCCAAGTGTGGCCTGCTGCCCACCTTTATTCTGGCGATTTCATAACCACAGTTTAGTCCCTAATGCTAATGAAACCATTCACTGACCACAAGGCTAAGATGGATTCTATGGATGGTTTCTTTTTCCACAACCAACTGTCACATTTAAGTCCCTACCTTCGTCCTATTATAAGGAGATACTTAAAGAGAAAATACAAGTGGTTTTGTACACAATGGAAAGAAAGAAAAAAAAGAACTAAAGGTAAGTGGTTTCCTGTCACCTACATATGGAGTTCACAGTTTAGAGTCTCAGTGATGTGTCCTCAGCGTGGCCTCTCCATACGATTACATACGTGAAGAGAAATTCACGCCTGCTTAGCGACGGAGCGTCATCCCACACACAAATCAAAGCTCATTGCTGAGTCTGAATGGTGATTCAGAGGCGTATGTGTGCAGGTCACTGATGCAGCAGGTCTGATGTAAATCACCTGACGTTGTTGCCGAGGGGTCCGCGATGGACTGGTGCCTCCAGAAGCTAACAGCTGACCTCTGTCTGCACTGCAGCCGATTCAGCCTCTCCGCCAGACCTCCACTGCAGCAAACGCACGAGAAGATGATGTTATGTGATAAACACACAGAGCACACACGAACAGAGCTAAAGCATATGCAGAATTGTTTATTTCAAAAGAAGAAGAAAAAAGATTTTCTGATGCAGACAACAAGCTGTGGAGCACAACAGATAGCCATCTGTCAGATTTGGTGGGCTTAGAGATGGCAATGACATTTAGCACCCACATCATGACACCAGGTGTCCCTTTCATCGTCACTTCTGCCGTGGAAACATCGCCGCCGAAGTCTGACTGTCACCTGGCAGCCGGCAATATCTCCTTTTGACTTTGCCTGCTCTTGTTGTGAAGCACCTCGCTACAACACTTGATAGCTCGCTGTCAGGCTACTTTATTAAATAGCACGTCTGTTAAACTGGGCTTTTGTGTAGATGTTGAGTTTTTCTCTGTTCAGTTGTTCATTGTTCCCTGCACTCAGCACGTCGTTGTACTCAAATGTGTTTCTAATGTTCTTTCCCCACATGTTTATAAAACAGTAGAAACACATCAGTTCAACACCAACACAGCCCATAGAAAAAAAATAATAATCTGACTTGGCAATTTATTAAATAAGCCTTTTTAAAACAAATACGGCCTAATTAACTGCATCTGAAATAAATCCTTCCTCATAAAGGTGATAATGTAATTTAAAGTAAAATAACAAAAAAGCTGTCAGTGGAATGCGGGACAATACAACAGCACCACAAACAACATCCTCCAACATAATGAGATTCAATCAACACCCTTCTAAAACAATGTGCTGATCATTCTGACCTAAATCAGCAGATCTGATGTTGCCAGATGTGGCTGACGCAAACTGATAAATACGATTTCTTTACTAACGTCATAAAACTCTCTGCTTACCAATGAGCTCCATTCATTAAAAGTAGCAAAATGCAACTTCGGCTAGTGCTAGTATCACACGTGGACATAATTTATGGAGCACAGCTTTAAAAATGCTGTAAAACCGTCACCATCCACGGTCTGTGAGATGCATAGATTATAGGATTATTTAGATTTAGGATTTGGGGAGGAGGGGGGACACAGACACTTGGAGCAGCAACCTCAAAATCAATATCACAGGAGCAACAACCTCAGCAGAACCTTCCAATAAAAAGAACATCATTCAAACCTTTGAAATTTCCTCTTCTTTTTGGCAGAATCCTTTGGAGTCTTGATCTGCCTGTCGAGTGATTTCTGAGGCGTCTGCAGCATCGCCTGGGCGAACTTGACCCAGTCACTGACTGACCTCCTGCTGCCCTCACCAGTTTGGGACGCAAGGCTCTTACAGTCCAGTGTCCCACTGGCACCCTCTCTATCCGACACGTAGCCTGAGACCTCTAGTTCTCTGACCTTAAAAACATTAAAACAATAGGAAAACACAGTTTGAAATGTTTCAATCTTAAATTGCACAAAACTGCACACTATATATATTGGGGAATGCCTATAGCCTGAAATGGCCTCAGCCTCCAATAAATTAAGGAGTCATTAAATTTAACAAAATTAATCAACTCAGTAAAGCAATGGGTGTATTTGGCAGACTGATCTCTTTCGCTGTATCACTCCTGCTGCACCTGAGGGAATTTGTTCTCATGGAAAAATCCAGGAGAAACCTGAGTTCCTGTCATGTGCAGACAAGACTGACATACCAGGCTCTGTCAGCTTCACCAACGTGCTCTCTTATTTGAATCAACTTGACCCTGCTAGGCGACTTGCCAGCAGACGTCACACTCTAACCAGCTACAGAGAAAAAGGAACACTATGTTCCTGGACGCGGCTCAAAAATGTTTTCACCCGGCACTCAAATCATTGTAAGTACACAGCACAGCGCAGCCTCATCCACTCACATGATTTCCTGAACAAACAGTAGTAAAGTGATGTTTATAGCTCTGAGCGGTTGACATGGACCTTATCTAGTGAAGAAGTGGAAGTTTTGACCCTATAAACACCCGGTGTTGGGGAAACCAAGCCCCTGCGCCACGCTTCATTCGGGAAGTGGCGATTCCTCTTCGACCTTGAAATGCAAAATAGCCCAGGCAGCTCCGCCCATCCACCCTCAGCCTTAGTACAATAACACAGCAATCTGGCAGACCTGCATCAAGTGAGTCAGCCGTGTATGTATCTGGAGTAATAAACTCAGACTTCATCCTCGTTGTCCTGCTAGATCCGGTTTGATTTACAATTGCAAGTTTGTAAGCAAGCTTTGCAGGAAGAACATCAAGCTGGGGTTGTACATCCTAAAGTTCTATTTAAATCATTATAAATAAATTCATTAAATCATCATTTAAACTATACGCACTTCAACCACAAAGAACAGTACTATTACATTTAGTAAATACGCTGCACACTGAACTGCAAAGATTTCAGGAGGAGCATATTTAAACTAGGACCCCCAAGGAGTGTGTTGTTCTATTTGTCCTAACCACAAGCGTCCTGTTAGGTGATCTTAGGGCTCATTTGACCACACAGAGCTGATATCAGCAAATTAAAGTGTGACAAGAGGAAGTAGCTGGGTCTGTTTGAGTGATGCTAATCTGTCGACAGGCTTCCTTTTGACACAGAGGCTGCACATCGCTAGATACTGGTGACTTACTGTCATCATGTGTTTCAGGGTGACTAACTGAGTCTAATTGGCAGGCCCAGTATGGCATCACGCCAGTGACTGACTTGATAACTGGCCTCAACCAGAGCTGTCCTGTTCCATCTTCATTTACTGCTCTCCAGCCAAACCACAGCGCCTCAGTGATTTGGCCGCATCTCGCTCATCAATTACATGCTGTAATGCTACGACGATTACTCACAGCTTATACACCGTGTGTGCAGCGTTTAACCTGAACATCACCTCCCTCACTTCTTGAACATTCCCTTCATGCTGGCCCTGCCCTGAACACACACTGCTCCTTAATGCTTTCTGAGAAGTACAGTCAATCCTAGAGGGCCCAAGAAAGATCTAAATCAGAGATAACATCAATACTACAGAAATAGGAACTTATGTGTATTCACTGCATTAAATAACACCATGGCAATATAGTGTTTTTATGATTAATGTGCTATTTTTGTTGTTGTTTGTAAATATTAAGAGAACAGAAAAAGCTGTCAGTGATGTGACTAAAAGTCTTTAAACAGCTCAAGCTGCAAAGAAATTCAGTCTACCTTCATTTAAAATAAAGGACCAAGTAATAAAATAATGTTTGTGAACTTTGTTTTGAAAGGTTACCGGTGATTTCTTGGTCGATGCAGACAATTAAATTTGTGTGTTGCAGCTGTAACCCATTTGATCAATTCCGTCAATATTTTCCCTTTAATAGTCAAAAGTTTAACCTTCATTCATCATCAAAAGTTATATCATGTACTGTGGGTGTGTGGATATGCGTCAGCTTGTTCCCTCAGACTCACCAGTACTGCTTATGAACTTTGACAGTGTGAAACATAACAGGAATCTACACACTGCTGACACTTAGTAAGTGACTGCGATACGCCACCTAGTGGAGTTATAATGAAGTCACCTGAAACACAATGGTAAATCCTCTAGAACAGGGCAAAGCAACTCTGATCCCTGACATATTCCCACCTCCTTTCCTACCAACTTTTACGGTTTCACCCACTGCTGGTTACCTGGGTCAGGCGTGTTCAGCTAATCAGTAGTGATAATTGCAGGGATGGTTAGAGAAGTACAAGTCATCCAGGGTTGCCCATAGGTAGGTGTACAGTGCCCCCAAGTGTCCCTTAATGTAAAGAAGGTCCTTGAGAAAGTGGCCATGTTATTTTACCAACAGGTTATCAGGTGTAGCAGCTCTTTTATGCAGTAGAGCAGATTATAATTCTGCTGCTGCTTTTAAATGGATTATGCACTGTTAAATAACAACAACATTTAAAGAGTGCAGTTAACTCACATTTGTAGGTTTATGGGTGGAGAACTTTGGCTTTTCATCTGAGGACTCTGACTCACAATCAGAGATCTGCTCCTCACTGGCCTGCTCAGCATCTTCCTCAGATTCACTGAAGTCACTGTCTGTGTCTATAACAGGAAGATCATCTACAGAAAGAATAATGACAAATGTTAAATACAGCTCCCTAACTGCACACATACCAATATATCTCTGCGCTGACAGACCAAGTCACAGTTTACCTTTATCAGAGCTGAGCATGCGTAGTGCTCTGCTGTAGGACTGAATAGGTCTCGCTGGTCTCTGAAGACACTGCTGCCACGGAGCCACAGCTCTGGACACACGCTGCACCTCAGTCTCATTGTCAGACTGTTCACTGTCACTGGAGCTCCATGCAATATGCAGTTGATCCTCGTTAGTGTTAGCAGCACTGGTGCGCACTGGGCAAACACATACGAAAGAACATAGTGTGTCAACATCACACTGCTTGTCTGTAATTTAAATGTGATAACAGTCTGGTGCCCAGGGCTAATCACTAAAATTAATAACTGAAGTAGTTTGAAGCACAATTACCTGAAGCAGAGGCCGGTGCCAACTTTCTTATGACAGATGGTTTCCGTCCTAATGACTCACGGTTCTAAAATAATAGAGACAGACAGACAAAATAATCAAAAATGTGACAATGAGCCAACAATGACTAATGTCTTTAATAGATCAAATGGACTTCACAGCAGGATGCATTTCTATAGCCTTATTTGGTGCATAGGCAAAATATCACTGAGCCTCTGTGTGCCTCTCAGACATAACTGTTAATACTGCTTTAAACCAGAGGAAAGGCATTCATAGAACAGCCTCACTATTGTCTTCGCTGACCTTTATCACTGGCGTTCCTAAAAAGCTGTCTCCACACTTCTCCCAGCTCTTGGCTGAAGATGCGGATGAAAGAGCTGATGTCTCTCTTCCCACGTTTTGAACGCTGCTCTTGACGTCATCAGGAAAGAAAACACACTTTATATCCTTAGAGTATTTCTTGCGCTACAAAACAAACAAGGAAAGAGAGCAGGTTATTCATAGAACTAAGGACTAAGCCTGTGTCTGACCGGGGTTCTGGAAATTAATAGCCCGTGTTTGAAAAAACCCAAACGGTTTGTAAAAACACTTGTTACAACTCTGGCAGAACTTTTAACATCCACGGGGAGTTTTCTAACCATCTGGACGCAAAAATATCTCTTTCTGGCAGAAATGAAAAGACTTTCCATGTGTCTCTAAGTTATTAGTCTATATTTTCCCCAGTAGGCGGCCATCTTTGTTTTGATTCGGAAATACGTGGGAAATAGTTTCAAAAACCACCTTTACCATTGAGTGGACAAATTTTCTTATCGTGCAGAAGATAAGAACGATATTTAAGTAATATGGATACACATTTAACACTTCGGGTCTTTCCATACGACTGTAGAGTTATCAGGCATCCACCACTGGGTTTTACAGAACCCTGCATACACGCTACAGGACGCACAGCATCACATTAGCATTGTGATGGTTACAAGCACTTATCTGTAGTTTTAACTGCTTTGTGGCTAATTTAATATAAGACAAGCAGGTGCACCTCCCTCCACTGAGGGTGGGAGCCGACAACACCTCTAAGGCCACCTAGGTTTTAATTTAACATGGTTAGCAAGTTGGCTAACTCGAGCTAGCAAGCCAGCTGGTTCTTTACCTTTCTGGAAGACATTTCATCCGGGTAGAGTGGGTTTAAACCACCATGAAGTTGAATGAAGTACTCTCATTTATCCATCTTTGTGACGTCTTGGTTTGCCCAGTTTCGCATTTTTAGCTGAAGCAATAAAACAAGCTATCACGAGGAACAAACTTGTCACGGCTGCAGAATCCAAATAGGAGTGTGTTTGATTTTATCAACAGCATCGACCGGAGGCGGGCGGCTCTGTAGTTGTAGACAACTCGGTAGACAAGTGCCCTTGTTCAAGTGATAGTAAACAACCATACACATTTCAACAAATACTTCACAATCTGGAGGGTAAATTCCTGCTTCTCTGCTGGTACCAAAATATTAATTATACAATGAATGGCTGCTTCTACAGCCTTTTATTCTGTAAATTATAACATACTATATATTGTAATAATTGATGAAAAAATATGACAAATTGCTCTAAAGAAAAGTAGAAAGGGTTTCTATTAAAGACCCTTTTATTAAAGGGTCTTTAATAACTGACAACTGCAAACTTTTATCAGTTATATTAAATGCTACTGAAATGTAGATGTGTCAAAGGTATTATAACAGCTTAAGTAACACATTTTGGTCATAGGGAAATTTTAATGTGCTATGAACAACAACCTGTTTCCGGCACAGACGTTTGGGGCACAAGACCATCAACCTGTAAAACATAGAAATAAATCTGCTGCTCAGCGGTAAATCTACAGTGACGTCACAATCCTCCCATCAGCTCAAAACGTAATTTTATTACAGCAAATCCATCCATATCTCAACATCGTTCGAATAGCAGGTTAAACATACAAAAGCTCAGGTAATGTACTTGTTTTTTTTATTAAATATGTAAAAAGCAGGTCAAGTTATTCACAAATAAAATGCCAACATGCAACACGTTTTTTGGGGAATGCATAAGTGGAACATGAAAAAAAAACATTTACCATTCATTAATTGTTGACAGTACATGTTTACATTCTTTTTCATTTACACAATAATATGACTAAAGCATAATGGTGCACTGCCCATTTTAGTAGAAGTAAATGCAATATTAAGAAAGGGTATACAATGTACTTACTGGAATATAGTATGGCAAATTACTCAGTGAACCAACTCAGCTTCCTAAGACCTGTGGTTTAAAAAGAAAACCAGGACAGACAAGTTCCAGCTCAGCTTTAAACGTTGAAAATGCTGCATTTATAGTAAGACAAGTTCACGACAATGCTTCTTCCTTCCCTAGGTTTATGGCATAGCAAGTAAACTACGAAACCACCTTGTGTGGTGTGAAAAACACACTGCTGAGCACACTGATTATCTGAAATATCATCATTTTGTCAAACAGTCATATGTTGGTATTAAACTACATTTTATTCACAATTCAGCAACTGTACTGTCCTCCTTCATGAGGATCGATTCAGACTCTTACACTATTCTTAACCGTTACGTATGCCTCCCTGCGTTTGTCCTGATCTTTCCCACACTTCAGGTCTCTCCCCTCCATGTGTGGCACACCTGAACACAGCCTGCCAGTAGTCTAGTTATTGGCTAGTTTGTTTAGGTGTAGTTTTTTTTTTTAATAAGAAGTTTATGCGTAAAAAAAGAAAAGTAATTCGTAATGTGGAGCTCTGCAGATAAAAGCAACTCAAAGCAAGGTCTGAGGATAATTCAATCTTTACATAAACACGTCAATTGGGTTTTTTACTGTAGCCCAATATTCACAATTAAAATGCAAATAAATACAGAATGAAAAAAAGTAATAATTATCCTAAATAAACAAACGCAAAAAATAACATTTATTTGTTGGACCTGCTGCATTTTGGTCTCCCTGTGTCTAAGCAGGTAAAAAAGGAGTCCGAGTTAATCTGTTGACTAAAGGTGCTTTGCTCGGTGATGAGGCGTAAATGATCTGGTAGTACAGCTCTAAAGAGGAGAATAAAATAGTTTGCAGCCGCCCATCTCTGTTCTACCAGCACTTTTTATTCTCTTTTCCCTCCAGCTGAGCACTGAATGCATTCAGGTGTGGAGCAAGGGAGGGGCGACCTGAGGTGAGAAACCGAGCAGTACACACACAGAGGCATGGGTAACACTAAGGCTTAATAATAAAAAAAAATAACAACAATAAATATGGTGAGGGTCTATGGACAGATTGTCCAAACAGAGTCAAATGTCAGTGCAACATGTGAGAGGGGGGGAAATAAGAGCTACTTAGAGCCCTTTCAGGGGGTTGCTTATTGCATCCTTTTGATTTTAATATTGTTGATATGTAAAAACAAACTAAAATAAAGACTGAAGCTGGGAAAATAATACTTGCACTGACAGGTAAGTGTTACCTGTAGAAACTTCAGCATTTCATCACACCTACTTTAGGATCTGAATTGACTTTTCACGGCCACAGTCTGTGGAACCTCCTGTGACGGTTGGAGCCTGTCTGCTGGTGGAGGTCGTCACCACAAACCTCCCACAGCAGTTCACCAAAAAATCACAAACATCAAACAGTAAGCAGAAGGAAAAAAAGATGGTGCTTCTATTCTGGAGTTTGCTTCCTGTGCTCAATCTTGGAGAGAACAAAAAAAAAAAACATGAGGAAAAAAATGTAAATCCTTTAACAGTTCTCACATATTAAAAAGACGGGTGTGACTGCAGTGAAGGATGGCGGCAGTCAGTATTCGTCCTGCTCCTCCTGCTGATCATCTGCTGCCTCTTCGTGGGCTTCCTGGTCCACTTCCTGTCCGTCACCGTCGCCAAGCTCGGCTCTGTCCTACAAAGTGACGTATCGCATGATTAGTATTGGTGAACTGCTCTGAATCCTGTTCGATAAGTCCATGGTTGCACACCGACCTGATCGTCTGTGGCATAAAGCACCTCCATTAACCGATCAACGAATGGGGCGTTTTCTTCACCCTGTTCCTGGCACAGCAGCTCCACCTCTCGCAGCTTGCTGAAGTAGTAATCCCTCTCCTTCTCCACCCCTTCCAGCGCCACCTTTAATGTGTTCACCTACAAGAACGAAGTTGATTTCAACTTTAATATCAAGCAGATGCTACGGTTTGCACAGTTGTGGCATGTTTAAGGATTAAACTGACTCTAGAGGCAACTCAAACATAAGTAACCCCGAACAGAGCTGCATCACCAAATCATTACATTGATTGGTTTGTGGCCTGAAATCCATCATTACGGTTACAAATAACCTGATCATTATATACTCGGGTTGGTTCTAGTTGCACAACTGTCAGGATGTAAAGGGTTCAAAGACCAGTTCCTTCAGGAGAAGGAATGAGGGGCAAAATCCACAAAAATCTCTAACAGTGATTACAAGGAGCCAATACGAAGCATTAGCATTTTAACATTATCTACTACAGTTGCTACATCACATCAGGGACACTGCTTTTTGACTTATTCTGTTTCCTGTCTGCAGAGTTTTCGCCAGACAAACAGCAGCACCGTAAAAGAAAACCCACTTATAATAAGTTATCAGCAATAAAACTCCAGCTGAGTTGCTGATGCTACTTTAGAAATCAGACATTACTGGCTCCATATTAACAGGAGAGCTTGTTAGCTTGTTTATCAGGAGAGATAAACAAGCTAAAAGTAAAAAATGTGTTCCCTTCTTCATGTACGGCTGTAACAGTGTGAATTAGAGGTTTTCAGGACTCAAAGCTGCACTACTCCCATTTTTCTCTATGAATACCACCCACTAATCACTACTCCCAGAGGCATCGTGGCCACAGACTGTGCTCGAATCAGGGACATGAGCAAAGTGAGGAACAGCGTACTTCATGTGTGACTACTGGAATCGATAAAGGCAAATATTCAGTACCTCCTCGGTGAGATGTGTGACCTGTGCCTCGAGCTCTTTCTCTCCCTTTGCAGGAGCCGATGCAGCTACAGGAATCTTTTTGGCCGATGAGGGTCTGGATGTTGGTGTGGAGGACTTTGGGGTTGTAGAGCTTGACCTTGACGCGCCTGTAACAAATAACAAATGTCAATCTCATTTTAGAAAATACTGCATGGAATGAGGAACCCGGGTGGCGCTTACCTGCAGTAGGGGAGCTGGCTGCGTGGTGGGACTTCTTTGGCAAATTGAAGATCTGCTCACCGGGGTCAGGGGGGGGAATGGCATCCTGACCCTGTCTGGCTGCAACTGGGTCATACTCCTTCCCATCGTAATTGGCATCAAAGAACTTCTTAAACCACTGTATGAAATCAAGGTTGTCCTGAAACCTTCCTTTAACCAGCTTTTCCACAGGAATAATCTGTTAAAAGGGTCCAGAACACTTGGTCAGTCACAGAAGTGTGTCGGGCCGGAATTAAAGGTCGTGAAACCTACCTTGTCCACATTCATCCTTTTGAAGGACGCCTGCAACAGTTTGAAATTGTGAATGTACTCATGTTCCAGTTTAGCTTGAAACTTGACCTTCTTAAGACTAATGCAGCCAGGGAAGAGCAGATCCATGAACTGGCAATAGGCCGCTCCTACACACAGAATAAAGGAACAGTTCAGTGCAAATCTTAACAGGTTTTCCTGCCTTTAAAATAATAATAATAATATCAAGTCTGAGAGGTTAGATTTTTTGCCCTGTTACTATAATAGGTAACACGGCTAAAATTAACTGAAGCCTAGTTAGGCTTTTATACATTTAAAAAACAGGCCACTAGCTCAACCTGGTTGTAGGTAAGTGACGCCTATCTGATAAGTCCAATATTATCATCTACATTATGAGGGAGCCTGTGTGAGTGTGGAAACCTCCCTGTGTAGGCAGAGAGTGATTGAAATGGGATTACTTGGTCACAGCAGGGGAGCTCTGCAAGCTATACGTGTATTTATAGCCAGAGAGGTGCTTTGCTTTAACTGTCAGACTACACAGAAAAGATGGAATGCGTAAAACACGCTTCGCCTTCAACCGAACATCCTCCCCGACAGGCAATGCACACAGAGGGAGGCGGAAGGTGGGGAGAGAAGCGCGTGGCTCAGTTCCTACCTGAAGAAAGCTGCTCCACTTTCGTGTAGTTTAGGCAGAGAATGTCATTAACCCAGGCAGTGATGTCATGCCTGCTCATAGTCTCCTGGGTGATTGAGGTAGAATATACGTTGACCGCCATCCCCCAACTGCAGAAAAAGAAAAAGTTAGGTGTCTCGTGGCTCAAATAATCCAAGGGAACATACAGTAAAGGACCTAGGACTGAAGCTAATAATGAGCTTAATACAAAGTGGAGCCACACGGATATCAGATTAATGCACCCGTTCTGGTCGGAATATCCGCTCACACAACATTCACCTGTGCTTTGCCACTGGAAACCACACAAAGCCTGTGTCACGCTGTGATCTTTAGCATTTAACCATCAAACAGACTAGACAAACCCACAAAGGAACCCGGCAGCCAAGGGAAACGTGGGCTCTCACCAACACTCGACCCCTCGGTGCTGCATGTAACCAGAACTGCACGACCTGTCACAGAGTATTAGGTGTGCGATAACATACTGGAACCCGGGGCTCCTGCACCAACACGGATCGTTTTAAAAAACAGTTGTAGAGGGAGCCTGATGAATGTTAGCGTGATCTATCATTTTGTTTTGTGTCTGATTCAAGCTGTCGATGGCTTAACCAGCTACTGGTGAACCATGATGAACATGTGTCAACGGTACATTTGCTGCTCATTTGGCTTCAGCTCTTCTTGACACATTTAAAAAAACTAATAACAAATGTATGATATTAAATGATAACACATCTGTTACAGGTGTGAGGCGCTGTCTGTATTCATGTCGGGGACCCTTTAGTTCGATTTTACCTGCACAGTTGCCCTGTGATCATGTTCCAACCAAAGGCCCACCTTTAACTCCATGTCCTGTTCAGTCAGTGTGTATTTTATAGCTTCAGTTCCCTTAAGACACTTCTACAGCAGTCACTTCTATAATAAACCCTCTCGCACTGATCTAATTGCAGGACCATTTTGGAGGCTGTTCTGCTGTCGGCTTGTCATGTGTTATAACCAAGTCTGGGTTTGGACTGAACCAAACTAGTAGCAATCGCGTTATACACACTAACCCAGGCCGCTGCAGCCTGCTTTGTCCACAGGGAGCAGCCGGATCTGCACTAAAACACCCCCTTATTGGATTATGGCAGCCGCTGATACGGTATTAAATCATGCTAAATCATCATGGTGGTCACCCTCCACATGCAGACGCCAGCACGATGACACCGATCGCACGCAGTCATTAAAAGGCGAGCAATCGCAGCGCTGCAGGCTGGGTCTGGGAAGGAAGGAAACCGGGCCAGCCGATGTCATGTCAACAAAGCGGATGTACGCGCTGCAGCTAGCACGCTTTGTTAGCCGGGGCTGGGCTGACCCTGGATCCGCGCACGGGAGGAGGGAGCCCGGCGCGTGCGGCAGGTAACGGGGCGCCGCGCGACGCCGTTAAAGCATCGCGCAACGATACTGGAGGCTGCGAGGGAGCGAGCGGCGGGTGGGGATATTGGAGCAGCGGCGGCGGCGGCGGCGAGGGGCGGCTGCCCGTGCATTCCGCTCACTTGACAGGCTGCGCCGCTTCGGGACACGCCGCTCTCCGAGCGCCGCCGAACGCGCCGGCGCTCGAGCGGCGGCGGCCGATAATTGCGAGCGCTTTAAATAAGCCGAAGGGCGGATTTGTGGCAGCTTGAAGGGGATTCACTGCGCGGCGCCAGCGTGACCAGGGGCTGCGGGGATCGAGGATGGGAGCGGGGCGAGCCGCACGCCGTCGAGCACGGAGGCCGGACTGCAGGTCTCCGTCTGCGGCGGAGCCTCGTCCGTTTCATGACCTTTAATCCTCGGATGAAACGCGACATTGCGCGGATTTACCTGTAGGCGCGCTCTCCACGCACTGTATTTTTCCTGTAAGGAATGATGTTGGTTCCGTTGTCCTGCACGATGTCGTTGTTGTTCTCTCCATTTGGGGAAAGGGCTTGGGTGGGACCGGGCATTTGGGTCTCAGAAATGTCGAACAGATACTCTGTTCTCGCTGTGGCCAGAGAAAAAAAGAGGAAATCGGCAAGAGGGACGATGGAAGTGCCAAGAAAAGTGCTTCACCTCCGGGGCTCCTGCCGTCTGTCTCCTTATTCTTCACAAATCTCTGCCCTAATGACGTCGCTGCTCCCCGGATCACGTGACCGGCGGGGGCCTGCCCGTTCCGTCTAATGGGCTAGCTCACTTCGCCCAATTGCATCGATCGCTCGCTCCAAAAAAAAAAAAAAAAAAAAAAAAAAAGAAAGCCACATAACCGCTGGGATCAATGCGTGACGCTAAAAACGCTCGCGGCTGCGGGGATGCGGATCGACGACTGGACATTAAACAGGAAAGTTTCACAATCAAACACATAAAGTGTGATGAAAATGGCCACGTGTCTAATAAATATAATAATTACTCACCCACCATATATTATTACTACATATTTACTTTGGTATGGTGGTTAGCTGGTGCATTTGAATGTGCAGCCCTACTCAACTAAGTCACTAGTGACTGTGAACATGTAATATGTGGTTTAAGTCAAAGCCGCATGTAGTCCTGCACCTAACGATTACTTGTCTGTCTCCTGGGGGATTATCTTCTTGTGTTGCCAGTCTTTACCATTTGTGTTAATGCCATAACACAAACTTGTGTTTGTGGTAAGAGGGCAAAATATGAGGTTAGTGTGGCCTCATATCTATGTTCTATCACAATGTACTGCATCCTCTAGGATGAATGGGTTAGGTGATGGAGGTTAAAGGTCGCTGTGGCCTCTTGTCAGTCAGTGTCAGTAGTGTCTCTGTACAAGTGTTGCTCCTGACTGTCTGACTGACTGAACGCACGCACGCGCACACACACACACACACACACACACACACACACACACACACACACACACACACACACACACACACACACACACACACACACAGCTGCAGATCTTGGAGATCTTGGAAGCAGGTGGTGGACTTGCTTCATACAAAACTCATAACAGTAGGAAACGCCAGACAATATTATGTTTATATAAAGAACTGTTGGAAAAGAAGTGTTCCTTCATTGATGTCATGTCTTATCAGCTGCACACTTTAAATATACTGACTGATAATTTAACCATGCAAATGGGTGCTCACTCGACTACAGTGCAGGAAACACTGCCCAGATGTGCCAGAATATGTAGACCAGGCAGAATAAAGAGCTAAGAATCAGCTTGAAAGAGTGTTCTAACTCAGATGAACCAATCACCTTTTTTATGTGAATGCCCCCATCACAGGAAGGCAGGACGAGACTTTCTTCAAAGCGTATTCATCACACGTTGTGTTGTGACATACACACAAAAGTCCTGTGGTTGCTAAGGTGTCTCCTGGTTGTGTTGTTACATCGGTTGGTTTTTAACGCTGCCTTGTTTTGTACATACTGCTGGGCAACCGGAACCGCGGCACTTCCTCACTTTATATATAAATTATAAAAAATGTTTTACTGGTAAAGTGATGAATAACCCATACATTCTCATCTATATAATGACCTCAACAAACTCCTATTTATTCAAGTTAAAACAATGGAACCTTTAATCCAATCAAGCATGTTTGTCAAAGACGGCCCATTAAGCCTATTCATCAAGCCAGTTGGTAAATTTATAATATTAAGCTTGAACACACCTCCAACCTCTATTGAGCCCAAAGTCCAAGTCTTAGTCTCATTATAAGAACGTTTGGACATTCTCCACTAAGAATCAATAGCATGCAGGCTCTCATCCCCCTAAAGTAATACTAAAAGCCCTATTAGAGCAGAAGGTGAGTTATTGCAGTGCAACGCTTAATCACATTTTTGCCAGCTGGTCATGTGTCTGAAATTAATGAGCGTCTTGCAGTGTCAATGTCTTTCTGCACAGACAACGGATGCAACGCAAAGCGGACGTAGACGCGTCTGTCAATTTTGTGAGGGGTGGAGTAACATGTTGTTGATGCACCATAGACTGTGATGTTGCTGATCCATTAGAGGCGAAGCTAGAGCTCTGTGAGCTCACCAGTGGCTCCCGGGCTCCGGATGATCAAGTGGGTGGGTGGGTGGTTGTGTGGGTGAGGGGTGGCAGCTCCAGCCAACAAACCCAGCCCTCAACATTCAAAAGATAGCTGCGAGGTCACCGCTGGCACCGAATCCCACGGTGGACGGGTTCACGCGTCTGCGAGCTTGTGAGCTGCAACAATGGCACTGGTGGGAAATGAGAGGAGCGTGGGAGCAGCGACGGGAGCTAAACAGGGGAAAGCCAGGAGCAGATGAGCCTGGTGCCTCTAGACTTCAGCAGCATGTTTACATGTGTCGTTTTTAAAAAGGACGACCGGACCCATAAGGTGAAAGACCGTGCGGGGTCTCATCCAGGCGACAGTGCAGCCGCGGAGTAACTTAGAGTGTGTTTATTGATAAGGCAGCCTTGATTTGTCAGACTGTAAAGGCGGCTACGTTAGCTAGCTGCGGCACATTATGTCAATGAAGCTAACTCGTGTTACGGATGACAGTTAGGCGACTAACAGTGAGTTGAACGCACGCAAACGACGTAATGTTCGGCGAGAGACTGGATTCAAGCGAGAGGTTCCCAACCAGAGGCGACGGCGCATCTCGTCCGGTTAGAACCCAAGTCGCCCCGAGCCGATTTTGATTCTCCCAGCACTTTGTGAGAATAGTGACGGGCGACATGACGTTACACGCTGACCCCGGGTACCATCCACGCACGAACGGCCGACAACCGCGTCCACACGCCCCGCTTCGGCGTGCACGCATCACGCTTTGCCTTCCGAACCAAACTCCACACTTAAACCGGCCAACAAAGTAAACGCGACTTACCAGTGAACTCCGATCTGCAGGTTACGAGGTGGTAAAAAAAAGAAGCTGTTTTCCGGCTGAGTCACCCCACCCTCAAAACGCCCATTCCGGCTAGAGCGCAGGGAGGACGTCTGATTGGACGACGCTCCATCGGTGTCGCACCTGATTGGTCGGCGCGTGACATCTGTCTTTCGCTCGACCAACCACGTGTCGATGCGTTGATCATTCAGAACATCAGGCTGCCTTCTGTCTTGTCAGTTTGCATCATTTCACTTTTACTGCTTTAAACCGCGTAATATCTCCACAAAGCATTGTTAGAATATTCCAAGTGTGTTATGAAAACCGCTCTGTTATATAATAAAATTAAATGTTCTGCAATCAAGTAGGATTATTAAAATGTATAAGTGGTTTTTAGCATTCAGTCCAAAGGGTGTGTCAGTATATATTTAAATTATATATAAATGTATATTGTTATTCAACACTGTTGTAATTAAATAATTACTAATAACACATTAACATGAAAATAAAATATTAAGATGATCATACTGGAGATATTTTATATAAGCTAGGTTTTATACAAGCTAGCAGAATTAATATAAGGGCCAATTTAAATCTAAATGTAATAGGATCTCAACACAACTTTATTGTATGCTACACATCATCTACTTTACTCTATGACAGAGTATTCTAATTGCTGCAAATGCATTGCTGTCTGGTTGTGTTATAAATATTGAATATATTAAATTGACACATGTTGACGTCTTAGAAAACTAGTAATAATCATAAAAAAGTTCATTATCAGTAAATTAATATGCTGATATTATTGCTTTGGCCCAAGAGGGAAATTCTTCTTGGTAATATCCACTTGACTAAGAGTTTCAGTGCTGCATGGCTGCTTTTATGTTACCTCAGATGGTGGCTCTGAGTGATGAATTATAGACAATAGGTTGAGGGGCAGCCAACAGTGCATTTATGACAGATAATAAATGTGCTCTGCCAAACCAAGCCAATTGAAGTGTGCTGTTCTGGAATGGAGAAAGAGAGAGAAAAGGAGTTCACAGGCAAAAAAAATGGAATATTGTGTCAACACTTTATTATGCATCACCACCATGCAAAATCACTGCTATGAACTTGCTCAAAAATCAAACTAGATATATTTCACACATTTACGATTTTAGATTGGCTTGCCACTTTCCCCAAAGTGACTGAGTAAAGTTTCACACACACTCAGGGGATCCATCAGGGGTGTGTGTGTGTGTGTGTGTGTGTGTGTGTGTGTGTGTGTGTGTGTGTGTGTGTGTGTGTGTGTGTGTGTGTGTGTGTGTTATTGGGCAAGTCACAAATAATTGTGTGAGAGCATTGGCGCTGAGAAATGAAACAATGGCAAATGACAGATGATCAAACCTCATAAACCACATATGTACACAATTTATTCAACGCCCTCATCATGTAAAACTTTTTCATTTTAGTAATTTGGAAGAGTTTCTGTTTCTACCATGTTACTTTCTTTCTATTTTAGAAATACTGGACAGTTTAGACAGCCACACTTAAAACAAAAATCACTTCCCAAAGCCTAATTAGAAGCGTTTGACCCCATTTGTCCAGTGAACACACTAGCAGTCCTGCTGAGTGGGCTTGTTTGCTGTTCGCTACATGCCCCACAAGTCCCTTGTAAGCTCATCCAGTCAGCTAAGGCGGTATGCAATATCATTATGTATCAAATAAAACCAAACAATTGCATCATCAATAAGTCAAAAACAATAGAAAAGCCAATTGACAATAACGGTATGAAATCTGTAGTGATAAAAATTTGGTCAGATTTCTACATTTAGAAAATTGGATCACCTACAAGTTCAATTCCAGCAGAATCTTTTTTTAAATAAACTCATGGAACAAACACCTAACCTTGTTCACTCTGTTCTAAAACTAAAGAATCGAGTTTGCCGCCACCGTACTGTTGTACATTTGCCAGACACCTCACATAAAAAGAAATAATTGCCCATATCGTGTGTGTGTTTATGGCACCTGTGGTATAGTAGACAGCTCAGTAATGAATCTCTTTACATCAGCTCACAGTATAACCTTAAATATGCGTTGGTTAAAAATATATATCTTTACATAAACGTTTTCTATGGTTTGATTTTTTGTCTTCTAATCTTCAGTGCTCTGTTCTATCTCATCCAGTGTCTTCAACTATTGTCATTTTCATATTGCTCACCTGTTAAGAATACAAAACAAATTATTAACAACAATATTTAATAATTAAATTAAAAAAAAGGCTAATTGCTTGATTAAATTTCTTAAATCTTATAAGACGTATAATATGTATAAATAAATGTTATTCAAGATCGACTGATTTTCAGATACTTGCCAGTAACATGGACCAACACGGTCACTGCTGCAGAGTCACCTGCAGGACAACAAACCTTAAAATTAAAATTCAGACGGAGGTCAATCAAATCAACATCAACTGTTGTAGGCTCCAACTCACCATGCATGTTTTCTCTGCATCCTGCCTGTGCTTCGTTAGCTCGTCCAAGGTGAGCTCGTCCTCCAGCTGCTGCTCCAGATCGTTCTCAAACCTCTCATCATCCGCAGCACTCCTGCAACAACAACAACCAAGTCTTCTACGCTCACTTCAACATGAAAGTAAATGTGTTCTGAAAAGTTCCTCCCACACAGGCTCTGACACGGACCTTGGTTTGTAGCTGAGGAAGGGATCTGAAGAGGTCGTAGCCAGTAGGTCACCGCGCCCAAAGTCTGAATCCACGGTGCTCTCTGTCTCACTTCCACCCTCTGTCAGAGAGAAAAGAAATACTAAATTATCTGTAGTATGAAAATGAACAAATATAAACATTTTAAAACCTATAAGTGCACCTGAATTGAGTTCCTTAACCAGTGATGACATTGTGTTGGTGATGGAGTCAGCCGCTATGAGAAGGTCATTTCTTAAATTTCTCCGTGGACCTTGGCAACAGACACAAAGAGTTGAGCCACGATGAGCTTTTGAGCTACTGTTAGCACCGTGTCTGTGTGCGCCCGTAACACTGTGCTAACCCTGAGCGAAGGCCTCTTGAACATCCCCTCCCACGCCCATGAGCGAGTCCTGAGGCGTGTGAGTGGGGGTGGTGCCGGCGGAGTCCGAGTGGATCGGGGTGGGCATCGGCCGGCTGACGGTGTGGCTGGGGGAAGAGCGCGGAGAGCCCGGACCCTGAGTCTGAAACAGCAGTGGAAGAGCTGTTTGTGTTGACGTCGTCCACAGAGGAATGTAGGACGTTAAATAGAATAGTTAGAATAGAAGCTGAATACAATTAATGGATAACTTCTATGGTGTTAAAGCTTAAATCCCCACCGAGTGCACAACAACAAGTCCATTGAGAGGCTTAAAGTACAGTACAGAACAAAACATTACACACAAACGTATCAATCAAGTCATTAAACTGTTTATATCAAATCAGCACTTTTTACAAACTGAACATGCTGTTAAAAACATTCTTTTCAGTGGTCACACAGACTAAACATTATGCGTTCACCGTCACACTGACTCTTTTAAGCCTTTAAAGCAGAAGTCACCAGCTTATAGTTATAACGTTCGTTCAACAACAACAACAACAACAAGCTTTTTTCACACTTGCAGCCCAGTTTTGACACTTACGCCTCGTTTTCGTTCCTCCTCCTGCTGAAAAAAATATACATTCTGCTCCGTGAAAACAGCAACAAGCACGTGGCTTCATGCAAGTTTAATGAATTATTATTGATCCTTTTAGGCTAATCAGACTGACATTCCCCCCTTCACTCAAGCCAGTAGACCATGTAGTTTAATGTGGGCTTTGAGGAACTCGACTTGTTGAGCGTGATATTTCTTCAAGGTCAGACAAGGTCAACATTATTATCACAGGGTGGTACCTTGAGAAGCATCATCAGTTGCTCCAGCTGCACCATGAGTTCCCTGCGACTCTCCTGCAGAGTGGACATTCTTTGTTCAAGCTCGTCTTTCCGTTGCCTAACACAGGAAACAGGCCGTTCAGGACGTCAGGAGAGTCAAACGTCATTTATTCATGGTTGCGTGTTCAGGGAGCAGACGTGCCTGAGAAGTCGCAGCTCAGCCAGCAGCGTGGGGTTCTGCTGGCCCCTGTCGGGAGGCGGCTGGGAGGCCTCCTCGTGCTGGAGACGCAGCCGCTGGATTTCCTGCAGGATTTCTCTGAGACGGCAAGTACAATGACATTAATGTTATTAATACTAAAACAATCTATGCTTTATCTAATCTTTCACAGTTATGTCTTGAGGTAATTTTAACACTAAGCTTTTAGACCATAAATCTGCAATGACTGACTGCATTCTGCCACTTGGGGGCAGCAGATACACACTGAACGCAAATTGAACATGAATCATAAAAATTATAGAATTAGCTGAAAAAACATTAAAACTGTTAATAAGTAGTGATGATAATAATAATAATAATGAATGGCATTTTGTAAAAGCACCTTCTATTTACACTTACAACTGCCTTCTTATACATTACACTACAAGTATATATTTATGGAAATATTTACTTCTCAGTTTTTAATGTAATTACGACCTACTGTATTATTAAGTTCATGTTTTTTTGTTGAATGGTGAAGCTCCCGTTGGGCAAATGCAAAACAAAGTGGAGAGGCAGACTGAGAAGTACTGAACAGGATCAGCGAGGCAGCCATCCCTAACCTGTTTTTGCTCTCGAGCTCTGCAATGAGCTGCCGCTGCTGTTTGTTGGCATCCGGAGAGCAGGGGAGGTCCGTGGGGACCCTCTGCTGTTGAGCCTGCTGGTGAAACCAAGCAAGAGACACCTCATGAACTGACTTTACCTCTGGGTGATGTCATCCACTGCTTTATCTCATCTCTCAGAAGGAGAACAACACAGTTGCATCTGGACGAATGCACAGACTACAGAGCTGCTAGGAACCGATTACCAGCTGTAAACCCCGTCTCTATATTAGCAATAAAAACACTGAACCACTGGACACTAATGAATGACACCACAGTATTATGTGTGATCATATCTCACCGCAGCATCAGCAGCCAGTCTAGCAGCATAGCGGGCGATAAGACTGTGCTCTTCATCTTGATGGTTACTGCTGTCCAGCAAACTGATCAAGAGGAAAATGGAGATGGGAGCAAAAACATGGCACAGTCGTTACACACCTGTGCAGAAATAAAAACATGCCAGAAGGTACAGTATAATTTGTCAGATTAGTCCAAGAAGAAGTGCACGCTTCTCCCAAGATAGTTACTGGAAAACCACAGCAGCAGATTTCATGAGTTGTTATAAAATAATGGAGGTGAAGTTATCAGTCGCTTCACATTTGAAGGCCAGAAGCACAACACAACACAGGAACACATGTAGTATGAATGTTCAAAGAACTGGAGGCAAAAGCATCTTCAAACAAAATGTCCCCCAGCAGCTTTTCCAGAGCACAGATGATCTGATCACACCTGTCCTGCTTGTTTTCAGCGCTCTTGGTGGAAACAAGGCATGTCTGACATTAGTGAGCCAAACGCTCGCCGATGCTGAAACACGTGCCGCCATTAGCGCGAAAAGGTCGAGTGCCGCATGCAGCGCGCGGGGACCGCATCACACCAACTGACCATGTTGTGGGGTGGTTTTGGAGCAGGTTCACATAGAGGCCAATCAGAACGTGTTCGTCCGCGAGTCTATCGGCAACGTCGAGGTTGTAGTTCAACCTGCAACAGTGCACGGGTTCCACAAAAAAAAAACCACACACAAAACGTGCCGTTACACAGGTGACAACGGTGGGACGGTGGATGAAATGGAGAGAGAGAGAGAGAGAGAGAGCGAGAGAGAGGGAGAGAGAGAGGAAGGAAAGAACTCAGAAAAAAAAAGAGAGGAGGAGAATGAAAAGCAGCCATTCACGGGTGACTAGAGAGAAACAAGGCTGTATTATGTTTGGGAGAGACACCACTGACGGAGCCTGGAGGCATGATTAACAACATGCCCGCCAACTGTACAAGCCACATGCACTGTTCGCACGGTCCAAACATCCATCACTCAGTGCTCGTCCTTATTAAATCTATGGGCCGGCCTTCTAGGAAGCGCTGGACTTTTGTGTGGCCCCGTTGACCTCCAGGTGGCACGTTATCGCGTTGGGCCCGGACTTAGCGGCGCTCGCTCGTCGCGTGCACGCTTGTCTGAGCCTAGACTTTGAAAGGCAGCGGTGTTCCCTAAAAAAATCAGCAGCCATAAAAGTCCACAAAACAGCTTACAGACAACCCAAGCTAATGGCTGAGGATCTTTATGATGCATGCTTCATGTAGCAGCTTTGAAACAGCCCCTTGAGTACGATGAGCTGCAGCCTTGTTAATAGTTTTCCCAGCACTCTAGTTTATGCCCTATGATTATTATCTATATCAGTCTGCACATGCACTCCAGCTATAAAAGCTTTCTCAAAGGCACACCTCTGTCACTTACCCTCTGCCTTTCATCAGATGCGGAGCCGCCCCAGTCAAGGGCTTTCTTTGCTCAACATCATTATTCTTGCTGTAAGGCAAGCCATTTACATTTAGCATAGAAGAGATCCGGGCGATACAGGAAGGTTCACGCGTGCGCATGCGACAAAAGGCGAGGAAATAAAGACAGAGTGGGTCACGGAGTGTGTTGGGCGCGAGGCCTTCAGGGAGCGTGGTAAAACTGAAAGGCTGCGTCTGTGAAATCCAGGGCATCCATTGTTTCTGCTGCGTTACTCACTTTTTGGTGGAGTAAGGGTTCCCTGATGTAGGCATGGAGTGGGAGAACGAGTAGTCATTGGTGATGTTCACTGGTCGCGGTGGCCTGAAAGGGAAACAAACATTAGCCTCTCAAATATAACAAAAACTGAACGCTCGTTTGATGAATGCTCGTTAGTTATGCAGGGGATCAAAGACAGAACTATGCACTGAACTGAAGACACAGGGTGCTTGGAAATGGACACTAGAAGGACTGTAAACCTAAGAGAATGCACAGGGACATGTTTTCTAGTGAGTCAGATAAGGAAAAGAAACTCACCACGTGTCTCTATTTTCAGGAAAGTAAAAGGAAAAAAGAAAGGAATAAAGACATTTAATTAAATCAGCCCAACAGTTCACGTCATCACAGACAGTGCAATTCTAAGGGAAAATAGAAAAAATACATTTTTATCAGCTGTCTAATCTCAGCTGATCATGTTTAACTTCTTCAGACACTGTATCACAGGCTATTATAGCTTTTAATGCAGGTGTAGGGAGAAGAAATGGCGTCAATATTTATGAGGCAACAAAAAACGCATTAATCAAAAATAGGAATAAATGGCAGCAGCACTGCACATTACAAACATTCCCAGGGCTATAATTAAGCTTCATTGATCAGCTGACCCAAAAGATCGACTGGAATCACTTCAGACGTGGAGGCAGCAACAGGATAATCATCAGCTCAGGGACGAATCCAACTATTTTAGATCTGATACAGGAATCTAAGCGCTATCTTTTCTATCCAGCTGCACATCATGCATCCGTAGGCTCCTGCTGGATCGAGAAGAGAGAAGGAAGATGAACTCACACAATATGAGCTAGGTTAAGAGGTTTCTCTGGCATTTCAGGAAAGAAGGGGTGAAGAGGCTCTCTGCTGGATGCACAGCTCAGCGATTTACTGAGGGCATGGGATAACTTCTTAGCAGGGGATTTCTGGGACAGACACAGAAGCAAGGAGGCAATTACGACGAGATGAGGATCATATTAAAACACATCATGGTCCCAGCATCCTCAGAAGCAGATAAAAAAAATAACAGCCACAAAGCCACAAGGACTGGTCCACTGCAGACACACCTACCACCCGCCCGCCCCGTCTCCTTCGCTTACCCATGACGTATACTCCTTCATTTGGTGCTGGTTGCTATGGGAACCGCTGGCATGCCCCCTCCAGAAGCAGTCCTGACAGAGCTGGTAATTATGACATTGCTGGCAGCGGTAGCGGAAGCCCATCATACTCTCAGTATGGCAGTAGGAGCACTCGACCGGGTGAAAGACTGCAGGGGAGGGGGGGGGTCACACACACACACACACACACACACACACACACACACACACACACACACACACACACACACACACACACACACACACACACACACACACACACACACACACACACACACACACACACACACACACACACACACACACACACACACACGCAGATGTGGCGTTAAACCCAGATTTTTAGCAGCCGAGGATTAATTTTCATTAATTTAAAGGCAGATGTGCTGGGATACAGTTCGGGCGGCAGCATCCTTCCATTGTGAACAGTAAACAGACACACGGAAGCGGGAGCAGCGGGGGGGGAGGTGTGTGCACGCCCAGGCCCCGGGTGTAAGGTCCCTATGGGTCATCGCCTCTGCGTGCGTGACTGTGTGCGCTGACTCAGGCTCGTGATGCACAGCTGAACTTTACATCCTCCCGGCGGCTCCTCCGCTTCTGAATATTCTTACCGTTCTCCACGTTGGCGAGCCGGTGCATGAGCGGCAACCACACCAGACACTGAGGGGGCGGGTCTGACATCAGCGTATCGAGGAATGTGTTGAGGGAGACCTTTTTCTGGGGACGTGCGTGACAGGGGAGAGTGAGACAGAGCCTCAAGCATCGCAGGTTCAATGAGCATCGCCGTCGCATGCTTAACGGACGCTCACCTGCTGCGCGAAGCAGGTTCTCGCAGCTTGTTCCGTGTAACCGAACGAAGGCCCCTCGAAAACCGCCATCGGTAACTTGAGAACCTCCCTCAGAAACTGGTCAAACTGTGACGGCGCCATTATTCCAGCGGAATCTGATATCTGTGAAAAAATATCTGGGAACGATGTGGGGAGACGTCGACATGAGTCTAATTTGGAGCTAATTGTCAGCTGCCACCCCAGTGGGCTAATTACAGCATAACACAATACAATTAACCTACTTATTTGGGAAAACAAATCAAAGCAACGCAGTTCTTCACATCATTTGCCATAACACACCAACATGAAGTCGTCCTCTGTTTCAGATATCAGATTATGTAATAAACCTTATCTGTAACATGAATCATTAATTTACGGGGACGACCAGTGAAAAATAAACAAACAGAAATCAACAGGCTAAGCAGAAAATGCTAACATATAATAATAAGTGTGCATATTAAAACAACACATTACTTTAAAAAATAAACTATATAACCTTTAAAATTGGAATCTGATTTATTACAGTTCGAACATTTATTATTTTCATTGCTACAATTAAAGGTAAAACAGGGATTTTCGTGTTGCTTACATCTTAATTTATCCAGAATTTTCCCTCCACAGATGGTTGCTACGGCCGTCTTCACAACAAAGACAGATATTTTCCCGCGGCTCTCCCTAAAAAGGAGCAAATGAGGCTCAGGTTAGGGTCGTGGATTCTCTTAAATGGACCTGCCGGAGCCTGTGGTGTTGCTCTGACGTTGAACTGTCTTAAACCTCGCGTTAAAGAATGTTTCGCTTGGCTCTGACCTCCATAAAAACATGCCGCCCGCCGCGTGTTACTCACGGGTCGTAGGCCGCCAGCAGGAAGTTGAGCAGCACGCCGACGGACTGCTCCGCGTTGATCTGGTGGGTGGTGGGCATGCGCTTGTTGAGCTGGTAGAAGATGGTGGACAGGACCACCTCCAGACGGGCCACCGAGAGCTCGGCGCTGAGGTCCATGGTGTTGAGGCCGTTCTCCCGGAAAGCCTCGATGACGTTCCATATGTCGACCAAATGCACTGAGGAGCAGAAACAGACATTAATAAATAGGATGCTGATGGGAAAACGTATAAAAGTATGTGGCACCTACTTACAGTTGCATTTCTTCTGCACAAATCTGAGTTTGCAAGCTGTTCTGTATGTTGATAACCGTATGGAGTCCAAATCCTGAGCCCCTGCAAAAGAATTTGAACATATAAATCAATTATAACCACAACACACTGACATGTGAATAATATTAATACAAATACAGTAAAATGTTCCTTATTTTGCAGCCTATATGTGCAATAAGTAGAATCACCTTCATGAACGTTACACATAGTAATTAGCTGTTTTTCTGGCTGGTGAGTTCAACCGATCTCTTGCCACAGATCGTCCTGAGCTGCGGCTGCGAGCACTTACTCATTTCAACGAACAGTTGCCGTCTATCTGCCATGTTGTCACCGCGCTGCCTACAGTCTTCAATCATTCTGGTCAGAAGGAGAGAAAGTGACGTCAGAACCTACGACTCTCAGCTCTTAAATCTATCACTATGTCATCGCAAATATTTTAAATCCATCACAATGAATGTGGCGTTCGATAATCGCTGAACATGTGCACAAATAATGACCTGAATTGTATTTTTAGTAACATGCAGCTGCAGAACCATTAGTTTATTAAATAGCATCAGTTTATTAACAAAGTGCCTTCTAAATAGCTGCAACATTAGCTTAAGGCTCATAAAGTTTTAACTAAAGGTCCCAGGCAAAAAGTCAGCCTCATCAGCTGATTGACAGGTCTGTTGACGCCTGGCGAGGTTTCCGGGTTCTGATTGGTAGTCGCCATCTAAGGGGCGGGCTTTAGGCTAACAGACAGGAAGTGGCGGTGCTTTTGCCGGTGGAGGCCGGACGGCTGCATTTGCGACCTTGTGACCCGTCGCCTTAAGCCCTGGAAAAGCAGGAGTGAACCTGAGTGGGTACGAGTGAAAAACTTTATCAATCCTACCGCGGTTCCCTAGAGCAAGGTACCCGGTGGCGATCCCCCGTAAAGCAGGCTGCGTGACACTTATAAACGATGGCAAGACAGGGACAAGACTTTGAAAGGGGCAGAGCAGCAGAGAGAACGCTCGCGCCATGCCTGGCTGCACACTGTCCGAGGCAATCTAATACACCTAGTCATGTGGCCGGTTGCCATGGTAGCGAAGATCCCAGCCGCTCTGTTCGTAAAAACACAGCACCCCGGCACACACACACACACACACACACACACACACACACACACACACACACACACACACACACACACACACACACACACACACACACACACACACACACACACACACTTTATCTCTACTGAAGACATGCAAAGTTGGTGGAGGAAAGTTTTGTGAACTACATACAGCATCTCAAGGACGATAACAGTCGAGAGCAGTGACGCCAAAAGCACCTGTTGTGTGAGACACCGGTTTCCACGTCAGTAACTGGAGAACCCAAATAAAGCCAAACAGCAACAACAGCCAACCTCCTGTGCTCTGATTTTGCTGTTTTCACAATACACTGGCGTCCGTGACCTTCTCGCGTCTGCGTTTTATCTCAGAAATAACTGAGACTGATACAATCTGCTGCAGGAGTGGATATATAGTGTCTCCGTCACTGCCGTCTCACGGACACAAACGCCCGCGTCACGAACCCCTCGTGGCAGACGGACGGGCCTGACTGAACATATCTGAAATCAGAACCTGTCGGCGAGGATCCGGCCCGCGCCGCCTCTATCTTTAACTGCACGCGCGAGGGCTCCGCATTCTTGCGCGGCTTTGCTCGCTCTCCGGTTGCAGACCCCAAACCTCAGTCCTGGCACGTGCCCAGCAGACATTGCTCTTTTCTCTTGTGGCGTTGGGAAATAACTTTCCATAAAAGAGCACGTCATCCGTCGGCGTCACCGGCTCGTAGAGGCCCGAAGAACCGCCCGGATCGGAGCCGGGAGACTCGCAGCGGCAATAAAAGGCCTTATTAATCAGTCTTTTGCATTAAGAGTCTATTTCTGTAACATTAAGGACGGGGCTGTTGGTTTATAGGTCTCCACTGGTTTTACTTGGCACACAACTTCCACACACAAGCAGGTACTTCACTTACAGAGCAGCATGTGTGTGCGCCTCGGTACAGTACATCCCAGCTGTTACACCAGTGATTGGAGTTATTTTTACATCACGCGACTATAAACTACACCGGCATCCAAATCCAATCCCCTGACAGGAATGAAAAGGCTCTGCCACTGGCTTAAGGTTAATATGTGGACGCTCCTGCCTCGACTCCGGCCGGTGATGTGTGCCTCCCGACGCCGATCACCATGGTTTCACTTGTGAAATGGCCAAAACTTTGGGACCCTCGTGGCAAATGGGGACGCGGCTATAAATTAACCGCTCCCCGCTTTGTTTACTGTCGGAGCGAGCTGCAGGAATGAGACCCGTGACGGCCGGAGGAACGCTCGGCCGAGCGGAAACTCGGGCTTTGTGTGCCGGTGCAAACTAGTAACGTGAATAAGACTGAATTGCATTTGCATTTCAAGCACATGCCCGGGAGAGACACGCTCCAGGGCGCGGAGACTCACAACAAACGGAAAACACCCAAATTCCACCACAGAAACCGCAGAGACGGGCAACAGGCGCCCTGTGGTTCAGGTTCGGCCCAGGCATCACCTGTCACAGCAGAGACACCTGTGCGGAGCAGAGACAAAGGTCTCCCTGTAACACAAACACCGGATTGCATTAACGACTCCCTTTGTCGCGCTTCGGTCGCGCACACCCTCGCTTTTCATCGCTGGAACTACATGGGGAACTCGTTTGGTGTCAAACCAGGTTAAGGTCGCAAAAGCAGCCGCGGCGGCGCACTTCCCGAGACTCACCAGAATGCGTTCCGATGTCGCGCAGCATCACTGTTTTCCGTCCAGGAACACGACAGCCGGTCGTCTCCCGCGGCGCGATCACGGCGTCTCCGGCGTGGGGCGCAGCATCACTGCGCGAGGCGGCCGATCCCGCGCCGCTCTCCCGCGAAGCTCGCTCGCGCGGTGGAAATTTTCGGGCAGCGCACCGGCTGAACTGAGCGGCGGCCAGCGTTCGCCTCCAGTGTGTGGCCTCCGCGATGACGTAATGCGGAATCTCTTCACTTGCGTCAGCCCGCTTCGACTGCAAAATGTGAAAGTTGGACGCAAGAGATAAACAGTGGGAAGTGGGAAGCGGACTCGTGTTCGTGCGTATTCATGAAGCGATGTTCTATTCGCTCGTTTGCTCGTTTAGGCTTTTCTTTTATGCGACTTGGAGGATGACGTCATTCACATAAAATAAGTTTTTGTAAATTTATTTGCGAATGAAAATAAAGATTTCATAAATGATTAGGTAAATATTACATTTTTAGTGTTTTTTTTATTTTTTTTAAATATTACTTTAATATTCAATTCAATTCAATGTTATACAATACAATTGCGAAAAGAGTTATAGTTACTTCTTGCTGATAACGTGTGGTGATAAAATGAACTGATGATGAATTAACCTATATACTATTAACATAATTTCCCAACTTGCATCGACACAATGATGAAATAAGGCTGTTGTTCTTTGATGTGAAAGACATCAACGGACAGTGATGCTACAGACATATGTTATGTTTATAATGCAATGCAGTACTGTACTTAAATTACTGCAGCATTGGGTAGTCTTACATACAGCAATATACACATTGACCCAGTAATAGTAATAATACAAAATTGTATCAATTCGTAATTATAATTTAATGATTTTTTAAAAAAATCTTCATATATATGAAGTCACACATGCACGTATTGTTCACGTGGATTATATCGTTCGGTCAAGTTGACTTTTTTGTTATATGACAAAATACGATCTTTGTATGAATCGAGAGAAACACCTCACAGTGAAGACAAAAAAAACAACACGGACATTTACTAATGCACGTGAACGCAACTCAGTCTCTCCAAGCGCAGCCCCTTGTTGCCAGGCAACCTCCGCAGAAGATTGACGGGAACTTCAGTAGCTTAATTTGAAGGAAACGTAAATAGACGGCAAGTTTCTCCAGGACGGCGGTGACACGCATCACGCAGACTATAAACAGGTAGCGCTGTGAAACACAGTCGACAAGCAGACAGTGGTCGCTTTCATATTTTGCCATGACAACGACCCCCCCAGCTCATTAATTTCTTATTAGCCCTGTTAATTAAACGCTAACTTACTGTTAGCTAAAAGACGAGTCACACGCTTCGCTCACTTGCAACTTTCGCCGGCGTTTGCGCTACTTTCGTCAACTTTCCCCAAAAGTTTAGCGGCAAATTTCAAGGCTACAACTACAGGAAGCGTGTGTAGAGATTCTGCTTTAGTTTTGGAGACATTTCTGACTCTTGGACGCAGCTAAACTCTTTCACCCTGTAGCCGAGCTCTACCCCGTATGTTGTCATTGTTTAGAATAGGAAGCTGCAGCTATGCCAGACGTGGAACCCATCAGACACCCGTCCAGGGAGAGACCACCCAGTCAACAAGGTAAGAGGCGCTCAGTTAGCAGAGCTAGCTGGGTCACGGCTAGCATCCTGCTAAACACTAATGGTACAAGTACACAGAGTGAAGTAGAAAGTTACAGTAGTGGTTGTAGCACCTTGAAGTATCTACTAAGTACATTTCATTTTTTAATTGATTCAACTAATTAGCTGAAATTTCGATGATGTACTTAATTTATTTATTTTATTTGAATTATTATTAATTATTATTAACACTTAGACGCTGGGGTTATTCAGTATCAGTATAGTGGCATGTTATGCGCAATGCTGTTTAGCCACAGCATCTGCACAATCACAGTCACAGTGTTTAAAAGCCAGGGGTTTGTCCTGAAGACTCGCACGGGGCGGCTCTGTGACTTTAATACGCTCTGCCAGCATGATTTACAGCTAATTCCGCCTGCTGCTGATATATACCTTCTTGCCCCACCTGGTTCCTTCAGCGTGTATTATTCATCTAAACTGCCCAGCAACAGATGGCATTCATTTCAGGCCCCCTTCAGTTCTCCCTCGACCCCGTTCCACTATTATCTGACTCAGCTCATTTGCCGGCTCTTCCGCTAATGAATGGGGCATAGTGACGAGATAACGCTCCTCAGGGGAGAAAGATTCAGCGGGTTCACAGTATATTTTGTTATCTTCTGTACCTGTTTAGACTACTGTTTTTTACAAGCCATTTTGGATTTGATTGTGCTTTCATTCTGTGTATGTAATAGAGAACTTAAATTAAAAAGCTAATCAACCACTATGTATATTTGATGTTGTACCTAATAAACACCTGCTGGTGCGCATCACATCAAAATCTACCATTGTGGGTTTGTATATGGTTGGGCCTCTTTTTAGGAATGCACAGTTTGTCGACATGAATGTATTGGAGAACCTTTACAGCTACAAAGGAACATTTTCTAAAAGGATTTTGAACACAAAGAAGCCAATTTCATCCAACTTTTCACAGACTCTAAGGCAACGGACATCCGAGTTTCACAGATCTCACAAGCTGCAGCTAAAAATATCCTTATTGAATCATGAACTAACAGATCCTCCTGCTAAACACCAAGCTTTAATCCAGTTGATATGGGAGAAAACAAGGTGGGATGCTTGTCTGACTTTTGCCTTCTGTGTCTCTCTAGTGTCTAAATCCCCTAAAACACCACCGCAACCAAGCAAACCAAGAACAATGTTAAACGTTAAGGGTCCAATACCTGTGTAATACGGCCCTGGAATTATGCATTTATTCAAAATACACCCCGAAATCCTAATACTATATATTGTATATGTATATGTATGAAATGCTAAGTTGTCTACAACATACGCTTCAAATTTCTTGCTAATGTATAATCCACAGGTCACAGAATTAGGAGAATGAGAATTATTTATAGAATGTTATACATGTGCATGTAATAATGTACAGTATATCTGTGATACTGAACTTACTGTATAATTAAATTAAATTCTGACATCTGCTATAGAATTATCCGCTGCTGTTTCTCTTTTACCACCTTCATCAGCAGATGGCGTACTTTCACCACTAACAATTGTGCCTTTGGGTTTGTCTTCAAATAATCAAGTTAGTGGTTTCTGCTTTTTCAGTGACTTGAATGGAGTCATTCTGACCGTATTCACATCACAAGTAAAAATCTACAGAACATGTTCCACAGCCAAACACTTTACTTGTTACTTAGAGAATGAACCTATTCAAGTAGGACACATTGTCTTATCAAATTATTATATATATTTTCCCTGTAGTCAGGTATGGTTAAATGGAGCTTTCATTTAGGTTTCAGAAGCTTGAATACAGTTGAGATTCATATAAAGGCAGAGTCAGGGTTAGCTGAATGCATTTCCAATCAACTGAACTTGATAATTTGTAATTCTTAAGCTCCAACAGATCTTCAACTTGGAGGTGCTTTGCTCAACAGTCCTTCCCCTTGTGTCAACAATGCTATGTACCATATTCGGGAGATGAAGAGGACTGTGGAAATTTGGTGTCAACAGGTGAACTAATATCATGTGCAATCAAAAACCCTTTTAATGTGAAATATGAGTAAATTGTTTATGTTTTGTCCTTAACTAGTATGGAAAGTATCATCCACTGTTCAACCCAGACAAGAAAGACAGCAGAACATTCAGGTGAAGTCTGGTGGCTTTCATTTTATGTTTTCTAATATTTCTGTATGATGCCAAAGTATGACATGAGATTGATTTTTTTTTCAACAGATTTCAGTCCAGAGACTCAGATACAGAATCGGTGACTTCTTCAGAGTTGTTTGTTGAAGGAATTGCAATTAGTGCAAGAGGTGAACTTATAATTTTTTTCCGTACAAATTTCCAGGAAGATACTGTATTCTTTGAACACTTTACCTATTTCTCAACACTGGCACATAAAGGTAGCAGAACAACATACAAGAGTTTAAAAAAGCTTTAAATCACAATTGAGTCCAGATTACTTAGAATTAAGATTCTAGGTTTATGTTGTAATTGGCCACATGTTTGCATTGGGGAATGTTTGTTAACTTGTCTAGTCTGTTGTTTATGAAACAATGTTAAATTTTTTATACCCCAGAAAATTGTTCATCATCACCACTACTAAAGAAAATAAATGATGTCCTCGGAGAGGCTGTGTATCTCATTGAGCGTCTGGAAGGTGATCGGCAATATGCAAAGGAAGCGCTTCACAAGGAGAAGCAAAGAAAAAGACTTCTGGAGAGTCAAATGGACAACATTTGCCTGTGGAAGCAACAAGAGCATGCCTTTGCTGTCCAAAAAGGTAAGTGGCTACGCAGTTTTGTGGAATCATTATATGTTATATTGTTTGATCTCTCCCTAAACCTTCTAACTCACTATTACCTTTAATAGAACATGAAGCTTGCAGTAGAGACATCATGGAACTGAAGTGGCAGCTAAAATTCAGAAGAGAGAAACTTGACAACGTCCAGGAGAAACTGACTCACACTGAGGTGTTGAACCAGCATTTGCATGAGGACATCGACTTTGCCATTAAACAAACGCCCATTGTGAGGGAAAACCTTGACGTTCAGAGGGGCATCATAAATGAAATCAACATTGCTCAAAAAGAGGTAGCGTAGTATTCTTCTCTATAAAAATAATTTGCTTTGGAAAACATAAAATCCATGATGTTCCTTATGTTTTTTAGGCTGATGATGTATACTCAAAAACACAAAGTCGTCTTATAATGGTTCAGAAGGAATTAGAAAAGTTGGAGCTGGACGCCAGCAAAGAAAGAATGTCCCAGGACTGTGAACTGGTAGCAATAAAAAATCAGCTGGAAAATAAATTGTGAGTGTTTTTTCTATTGTCTGTGAAACCAAATTCATGGTTTAAAAGAACAACAAATATTAAGATTCTACTTCAGTTTATGTACTGTATAAAATGATTTAACAAATGTTTAATCATAATGTATTTACAGCACTTATCCAACCATAGGTAAAACTGGCAAAAGCTAACAGCACATCACATTACTAATATAAGACGCTTCTTTGTAAAATAAAACTTTGCGTTTATGAGCGAACCTCCATACAAGGTTTATGTGGGTATCATGATCTATTATAGTCAATTCTGCTGCAATATATTGTGTATCCTGTCAGTTGTGACGCTATCATGTGCAACATACCGTGATAGCAATGCATTTTATGTTTCTACAGTATGTGATTCCACCAACTAATTAACATTTCATTTACCTGCAGGAAAGAGTTCAACCAGTTGACAATGGCTGATAAACACATACGTGTTGAAATAGAAGACACTGAAAAGACGGCTGCTGATACGTCACAAAAGTGCACAGCCACAAAACAACGTATCCTTGAAATGACGGGGCTTGAGAAAACTGAGAAAGACTTGGTAACGTCTGATTTTTAATCTTCTTTTAACACTTTTAACAGTATACAAAAATAGCATTGCTCTTTTTTCTGTTTGTTACAGATTTTACAATTAACGTATAAAATTGAAGAGGAAGTGCCACAAAATAATGATTTGGAGAAGCAACTTATGGCACTGCAGGAACACTATGAGAGAACTGTGAGTGTTGTCTCAATAACACAAAAGTAATGTCATACTGTAGGACTCTGTTACTGCACATCTTTATATGATGTTGTTGCTGCATATGCTACTTTACTTATGTGTTTTCAAAGTTCATTGGAAAAAGCTTGACATGCAATTGCCAAGGTTAAGATTTAAGTCTCACTGGAGCCCTGCATGCTAATGTTCGCATGCATGGCACCGTAAGCGGTTTTGGATATGTGCATCCACTCGGTGGCATACTGTATATGTTATTCACAGAAACATAATGGGGAAGCAAAGGTTTCCTGCACAGAAGAGCGGCTGCAATCAAAACGTAATGCTTTTGCAGCTGTCCTTAAGGAAAACATGGAGTATGAACAGAATATTGAAGACTACAAGACAAAAATATCTAAAAGGTACAATGTCAAAGCCAAACCATGCAACATCTTTATTGGATTTTAGCTTTTATAGACATAGTTATCTCATGTGTGTTGCTGTTATTTTGCTGTGTAATGTTTGTATTTATTTTTGTTAGCGAGAAAGCAGTGGAGCACTTGTGTGATGAGAGGGAGCAGATGCTCCAGGAAATCACTGACAATGAAGAGCAGTGGGAAAAGGCCAAGAAGGAATTGACCCAAGTTATAGCCCAGCACAGTGTCACTCGGAGAAAGCTGGAGGAGCAGGAGCAGCTCACCTTCATGGAAGAACAGAGGGCCAGGGTCAGTGACAGCATATGTGCATGTTCTATGTACAGTTCACACAGCAATTTTGGACACATGCACATTTTTTCTTTTGTGCTCAGCAGAATGAAATATACTGACTGAGGGGCATGTTGGGTGACCAGTAAATCATTTGTGTGGTCAATAAAAATCCTGCGGAGCACATTAGGAATGTTCTCCAGCATGTACACATACACTACATGCCCTCTTATCAGAGATCCACAGAACATATGACCATATGCATTGCATAAAAAGGAAAGTAAACCATAAAAATGCTGTAGGTTTAAGGCAACCACACAGCAAAAAATCAAACGTACCGTACAGGGATGTCACAGCAAGCAAAAGGTGGAGGCGGCTGGCGGCAGTGAGGGCCCAAGAGAGTGTTATTAGGGGAAGGGGTTGAAGACTTCCAGCAGTCACTGTCTAAGAAACCTTTTCTGCAATAAACAAAAAAGAACAAAAACATCCATAGAAAGAGGAATGCTACCAGCTGCCTTCCCTAGTGATGTTTAGTCCACCTTCTCTGCCTTACAGAAAGAGATGGAGAACCTGACAAATGGTCTGACAGATCAGAAGACTGCCCTGGAACGACTGAAGGTAAATTCATCAGTCACTTTCAGTCTGAGTAGAACCTAATAGAAAAAAACATGATTTTATTCTGTCTGACACTATGATTCTACACGTTTTTCTGTTGTGAAACAAGTTTCATAGTGAAAAGGCAGAATCATTTTCATAACTGACAGTTTTAAATGCTTAGTTATACCCTCTGGATAACTTGATTTTACTCCCCTGCTTGTTTTTCTTTTCATCAGGGTCAATGTGCAAATATTAAAGAAGAACTGAAACATCAGAAAAGGAACTCAGCCCAAACTTATGATACACTTCAGAAAGAATTTAAAGATTCATCTTCAGCAACAAAAGCTCTTGAAGCCAAAGTTGAGGTACTGATTAATAGTATTTGCTTTTAGCCCAATGGCAAAAATGCAGTAAAGTTTTATAATAACTTTATTATAATTTGGTTCTATAGAATATCAAGAAATTGCTGGCAAATTTGGAAGCAATTGAGTGTAAGCACAAGAAGATTCTAATCAACCTTGAGACAGAGAAGAGACTCAAATGTGACCACCTGAAAGCTGCACAGGTAAAAAACCGAAAGGTTGCGCTTGCAGAACATGCTTCTTTATGAGTCAAAGAAGATGCTACGTCAGGATTACCCAGTAAAGCTCAGTGAGCACCAAGCTAGGCACCGCTATTTATCATGTCATCCTTCTGTTGAACAAAATAATTACTTGCTCAAAGCACTTTGAATAAAATGTGGTTTCTTGGCGTTTTGTGTACAGGATTCATACACTGCCACTGTGGAGAGATATGACCGCACACTGGACAGGATCAGTGACCTCACAAAGAAGACCGAGCAATACAAAGATGCTTCAAGTCAACTTGAAAAAAACATAGAGAGAATGACGGACGTCATAGCAGAACTTGAGTAAGATGTGCAGTAATTGATTAGAGCAGGAAAAAGTTAATAATTGGAACAGGAAAAACAAAAATATAAACAAAATAATTTTTACTCTTTCTTTTATGTTGAGGTGAGTGATGTCATTGTATTTGTTTGTATCTCTTTTTAGAAGTGAGTTAGATGTGGTGCATTTCAAAAACAAATCAGCTGCTCTCATAATGAGCACCTTGCAGTCTGATATTAATAACTGCCAACAACGAACACAGCGATCCATGCAGACACACACTGCTCTTGTTAAAGCGAGGAAGAAGGAAATGGAAGAGACCAAGGTAACAAACTGTTGTACTGTATGTAACCCTCTGTAAATACATGACTTCTTTGTCACATGCTGTGAAATCAGAGACACGCTGTAAAAAAAACCCACCTCATTGTTTATTTGTTTGTGGATTAGTGTCAGCACATTGCTTGTCACAATACTTCCCTTAAGATGCAGAGAAAAGAGCTGTGTGCAATTAAAATTACAAGCCATGGTCAATCTTGTTTAAGTGCTTTCCCCACAAATGACAACTCACTGTTGTTATAGTCTTTTGTCTGGACAAATTTGATGATGCATGTCGTGGTGTGGTGCTGTGCCTGTTTTGTTACCTGTAGGCCACGTTTTCAATAGCAACGTCAATTCTCAGCTCACAATATCAAATAAGCATATTTTTATTATTGCCTAAAATAAGGTCTTGTGAGAACACAAGCACACTGTGCACGAAATAGCATGTATTTGAACACTGCTTTGTAAGAGAACCCCCTATTTATTGTAAGGTTTTCATCTGCAGGATTATCAGCCCCAGCCAGAGCCTCTTTGCTGATGGGGGTTTCACATGGCTTATCTAATGTGAAATCGCCATGTGGTATATAGTTTCATTAAACGGTGATCAAGAATGCATTAGTTCAAAACAAGAAAAGGCAATGGAGCTTAAGCCGCCATGCATCCAAGTGCAGCAACTTTAAAGAAGTTGTTGGCGTGAGACAATTTAAGAATTAGAAGTCTTCCTCATAGACACAACTCCCATTAGCCAGATAAAAGTTAGCCATGCAAAAAAGGGTTTAGTCTCTTCACTTGACAAAATAAGATGATATAACAACAATACTCCTCACCTAATAAAAAGATCAGAGAGAGTCTAAAAGTCTAAGAAAATTGGTCACTTTAATCACTGGGACCAATATAAAGCACACATAATGTCTGCATTAGCATAACCTAATAAGAAGAGTGTGTGTTCAGAAATCACAGAGCATGAAGCGGAAGGGTTATACTCTTAAATATGAGATTTCTTATAAATATGCTGACCCTATTCTATACTCCCATCTGAGCCTGTAGTTTGTAGCTGTTTCTTTATAGAGACATTGATACAGGTTAGTATAACCTAAAGCTATATAACAGTGTGTGTCTGTATAACATACACACTTTTAAGTATGCAAATTTTGAATTTAGTATATTAAGTTAAAATAGTCTGACCTGTTAGGACTCTGGTCATTAAGCCATTTACCTCATACAGTATGTAAGAGGGCCTGAGCTTCCATACATGCACCTAATTTTGATTTGATCAAGGCTTGTCGTGTGGCGAGGACAAAGTAAACAGTGCAAACTGCCTACGCTATCAGTTTCTTATGGGCAATGAAGTGTAATTTGTTCCATTTACACTTCACAACAGCATCAGATGGGCTTTGTCAGTGCTGCATGGAGTAATTAAACCTGAAATCAATAGCAGGCATTTGTCATGTTTACAGCCCCTCTTTCTGCTGGGTTAAACTCATCACTTTAGTGCTGTTCAGTTTTACTGCAGAGACACACTTCATTATGTCTGCAGGTAGAGTCGAGGTATTCACCAGCCACACATCCAGTAGTTGGGGACATTGTTCAAATGAAAAGGGGACACGTAGAGACACGCATGCTCACTGTGATTTATTTGCTTGATTTCCCAGGAAAGAAGCTGTTGTTGCATGCCTGCTATTTATGTTGCCTGTATTAACAGCACATCTGCAGAATGCATGTACTGTACAGTGTTAAACTGAGCCCACATAGGAGGTCAGTGGCATCACTACATGTCTTTCAGTATGCTGCTTTAGGCATTGCATACAGATTACAGACTCCCCAGTTTGCTTCGTTTCCTTGGGTATGTTTACACGGCAGATTGGGAGTTCTGAAAACACTGATGTATGTGATAATTCATTATGTATTTTACATCTGTTCCATACATCCTGCTGTCTCAGCAGTAGTGTCACTGTAGCTGTGGTCTTCTACAAACATATTGGTAATTGTTAATCATACTAACACAAATCCACTTTTTAAGGGGAGTTGCTCCAATTTTAAAATGCACATTCACTGTAAGTGTTACAGGAACCCGGGTGCACTTTTGGTTGTATGAATAATATGTTGGTGACAGGGATGCACCCAGGCAGATCCACCATACAGGGCTGATTCTATGATGGTTATTTCAGGTACATTCTTATAGTCAAATCAGAGCAGCCATTTAGACCTTTAGTCCAACAATTCTTGGCCTTGAAGTTCCTTTGCAAAATATACAGACTTTGGGGAAAAGAAGTATTGAAATAGAGCATAAGAGTATCTAATACAATATAATACAATTATACAATAATAAAAACTGTTTACTCCTAATGCTTTATATATATCTCTTCCTTTTATGTGTCTAGGAAGCGCTGAAAAATGCACTGGAGGAAAATAAAAGGCTGAGTGCGGAGTATGAAGATCTTCAGATGGTCCTCATGGAGGCCAGACAAGAGGCGGTGACGGCTCTGAGCAGGAAGAACAACAAACACTCATCTCTCCATCGCTACACACAGGTAGCGTTCAGAGGACTATTTGCCACATTTTACATTGTTAGGAAAATATTCCTGTATTTACAATATGTCCATTTTATTACTGGGCTCATGCAATTTTACTTGATACAGTAGTTCATCAGAACATATGGGCAGTAAGTTGAAGGTTTTAGCCAGTGAGGAGTTTGCTGCAGCAATCTAATAATGATGAGATAACTTGCGTGGAGGAGGATGATGGATGTGCCATAAGGTAATGATAGTTATGTATTTTTGCCTCCAGAGGGAGTAAAGCAAGAGGTTGCTGGTAGATGTAAATACTATATCTTCTGCATTCTCCTTTTTATAGTTTTTGTCAGGTGGTTAGAGGTTTCCTATTTCATCACAGTTCACCAGGTCAGCCGGTTGAGCATCAGAGGCAAACACAGGTTAGCACGAGGCAGCGAACTGGCTTTCAGGGTTAAAATAGCACCAATGGTGTTGACTAGTTGGGGGTGAGAAGTCAGCAGCATTTGCTGTTTAATCTTTATAGTTTCTGACACTATTTAACCAGATAGGAATTACACATGACAACCATAACACCAGGAAGAAGCGACGCTGCTCCTGCAATAGGAAAATACATATTATTTGTTCCAAAAATGACTAATACCTTTACTTGAGCAATTCCTCATCTAACTGCATGAATGTTATCAAGTGAAAAATGCATGCAAAAATAAAATCCTGTGGACAGGATTTGCTACGCTCATGATCAAAGCCTGATTTTCTTTTACTCTGGATTCAGCCTTCACCATTTTTGTTTGTTTCAACTCTGCACTTGTACAACAGCAGCCTCTCGGCTACTGTTCTAAGCCTAAATTCATTTTTCATAACATGCTTAAAATCAACACGTTTTTGAAATGTAGATTCAAACCCTGCAGATTTAATCAGGTTTTTCAGATACATTCAAGTCCGTCTATTTTCTATTTAAAATGTCTACTTACTGTAGTTTCATGATATTTGCATTATATGTCTCAGTAAATTCTGTCAATTACACATATGTTACTAATTGCAGTTGATTGGAATTGATTTGTTTTAACTGGAGGCAAAAGATGTGTGCGTTTAACAACATCAGGATCATTTCACAGATCAGAACATTAGTGTGACAATGTGTTTGGTGACCCCATAATCCCTTTTATTCTATTCAACACAGGGACAATAAAAACATCTATTAAATATCCTTAGATTAGCATTTGGACGTTACCCACATACACCTCTAAAGACACTTTAGTATCAGGATTAGAATAATTTGTCATGAAGAAAAGTTCCAACAGCTAGTACAATGTTTGAGTGTTGTTCTGGGGGACATTTTCAGTATGACCATCTCACATAATAATGTTTCATGAGGACTTTAGTTCATATAAATCTAGGTCGAGCATAGTTTAATTCTTGTTAGTACTGTTTGTACACTGTTGTGTAGTTATAAGCTACTTGTGCTTTACTTCAGAAATTCCATTTTATATGAATTTATTATCAACATTTACATAAGAATTAAGAATGCCTTTATTACATATAGGTGTATTTCAGTTATAGATAATTTGATTATAAGCCATGTTACATCTACATCTATTAACTCTAAACTAGACACACATTACTTCATGAAAATTCAACAAGTATAAAAACAAAACAGATATTGCACGATTAATTAACATCTGATAGTATTTGCTGACCTGCAGCACTCTCTTGTCTTGAATCTACTGTACATGGAGGCATAGCTTTGTTTATATAGAGGCTTTTAGCTCTTGGGTTTTAACAGGGTAAACTGTAAAGAGCATTCTTGTTATTGTCTTTCCTTCGGAAGCTGATGACTGAGCTAATTCGCTTTAGTTTTCAATGCACTGGGGAACACATTGCCAAGCAATGATAAGCTTTGTAGGAAGAGTAGAGAGATGGAGGGGAAAGAAAAGCAATGGCATCTATCAGAATTTAAACCTCTTTGCTTGAAACTGTGTTCAAATAATAAAGCAAGCAGCATGTCTTTCCAAGAGACTAGGAATAATTTCTGGTTTCAGTGGGGGGTTCATGACTCTGTGTGTATGTGTAAAATATGTCTTGAGGGGATTGGTATAAAGTTAAACTGGGTGAAGTAGAAATATTTTACTCATCAGCTTTGCAGTCACAGAGTTTGCCTCGGCTAGAACAAAACTGCTGAAGCATTTAGAGAAAATTAACCCCCCATCCTGGCAGCCAGATGTGACTGGATTCTGATGAGTGCACACGAGTGGGCAGAGAAACCAAGAGACTGTGAAATTCCTGTCAGGCCCGTGTACTGCAGAATGGGCTATTGACTGCTTTCTCTATTCCCCTCCATCATTCTTCTTGAACACTGCCATTAATTTCCTCTCCTGCCTTACCAATTCCTTTTCTCTGCATTCTCTCCCCCTAGCTCTCTTTGTTGCAGAAGAGGATGCACAAAGCTTTGGAGAAATACTTCAAACAACGCAGCCTCTACAGCCAGGCTGAACTGGACCGTTGCCAGGCTCTTTCTCAAGAGACCAACCAGAAAATAAAAACAGCCCAGGTATTTGTACATATACATGTAAATCAGGTTGCAAAACTGCACAAACTGTCACCATTCATTTAAATGGTAAATCCTTTTATTCAACCTTTATCCCAGTCTAGGTGTTCTACTGAATGGTAGCATATTCTCTTGCATACTACAGTGACTCCATGTTATGCTTGGCATTGTTTGAGCCTCATCCGGCTAGTCAGTCGCCTTGTGTCTTCTTTGCCAAGCTAGGGCAGTCAGGCAAATATCCACCAAAGCTTCTCGTGCTTCTCTATGGTGGAGCTAAAGACGCTTCTCTCACAGTCTATACATTCACTCATCAGATCCCAGACTGGTGTGATGGATGATGTGTCTGCTAGATTGCATATGCAGTGACCCCATGGCTGAGGCTAGCTCTGCCTCTTAAGATAACTCTATACACATTGTCTTCAGTCACATTATGATTACACTCCTAGACTGTTTCCCGTTCAATAGGAGCATTCTGGAGTTTATACCTGACATCTGAGAGTTTATTAGACCACATGGAGGATATGTGTGCTCCGGTTTCTTCTTTGATAGGAATAACCTTCTGTCTCTCTGACTGAATAGCAGCAGCATGTTCTGCAAGGTTGAGAAGTAAGGATCTTCAATTAGAGGATAATCGGTGTCTAATCTGTGCTGTGATTTGAGATGAGGTCAAAGCGGACAGAGGGACAGTGATGAATCTTTATGAAATGTCCTGTCCAGCATTACTGCACAGCCAGGTGGCATGCAGCAGAGCTTTGGATCACCTTCTACCTCTTTTACTCTTTACTCTTACAGCGGGGAAGCCCAAACTCATAACTATTCACACTGGTTCACACAGTTTTTGTTGTTTACTTTTGTTCACCAAGATTCAAATTCTACAGACATTACATCAGATATGCTAGAGGCAAAATATGCTTTGATTTGATTAGAGGTTTTCCACAGGGGCACCTAGTGAAAATACTATTAAGTGGTTTCCTTTCCCGTTTCTCCTCCTCTGACTGCTGACATGTTTTTTTGATGGGTCTGGCCAGACATTACAGGGAGCAGCCGTGTCTCAGCGGCCCAGCCTCAAAAGGCCCCAGCAGATCACAGCTCAAGGCAGGGAGGAGTGGGGCACAGGGGGAGGAGCTATCAGGGAGCTGCAGAGTGTGAAGGACAAAAGAGCTGGTGTATTCAAGCGCACCACATCGTCACCCGTCACAGCTCAGAACAGGGTCCATCAGAGCAGGCAGCACTCACTTTAAACAGGCTTCTCATGAACAGTCCAGTTCAGGGTCTATTCTCTAAAACGGGGAAAAGGCAACGTTCAATCACAAACCAGACACTCTGCATGATTATGTAAATATTAGGATCTTGAATTGACAAAAGAGATTCAGTGGAAATATGCAGATAGTGAGATTCACTGGGAATTTTTGAATAGGTAACAACTAAACACAAAGAATCACTTGTCGGCTTATAAGAAAGAAATGGAGGAATCAATAGAACTGATAGCAGTTGTAACTGCAGTTAAACCAGGCTGAATCCTGATGAGGCCTATACTAATCCATCATGTCCACTTAACCCCACAAGCAGAACATATGAGAGGTCAGGTTAACTCGTTCACGGCTAAGGCGTGCTCGAGTCTGAAGCCAAATGGCAGTTTGCTGAAAAGTAGCGCGAGGGGAGGAAGTCTGGGGAACCCTAGGGTGGGCGGGTGGGAGTGTGGGGAGGTGGGAATAGGGGGTGGTGGTGGGCTGTCATCCTGTTACACTCCTGCCAGAACTGGCAGTTCAGCTTTGTGTTCTGCGAGTTTACACTAGGGATGGCATAATTGACAATGGCTAACAGCAGAGAGCAGTGCAGAGCCTTGTTGAATGGCCAGTAATGATTGGAGCAGACGCCCACTGCCCCAGTCCCAGGAGACAGTAATCCAAGATCCTGTTTCTGATATAATTGTTAGTCAGAGAATTTCTGCATGGCTAGGCCGGTTCAGATTCCCAAGCTGGTTGACAGTGCCAGGCACTTTAATAGAAAAACTGGATGCTGAGGTTTTTAAAACAGAAGCGCACTGAACCTGGACGTGGTTCACCAGGAGCCTCTTGTTCTCCTTCCTCACAAAAATAAGAACACGGCGGTAACTTTACTCTCACGGTTGTAGACCCATCAGCTGTGTCTGGTACGCGCGAGGAGTGGGGTGTTATTGCCTTGTGTTTTCTTAATTAGTCTCTTTTAATTTGTTCCTTTTCAACAGGATAAGTTGTTGGGAGAAATTCAGCGAATCTCAGTGTTCCTGCAAAGCTCGACAGATGATGCCAGGGTGAAGACACAAGCCAATCCTGATGAGACTGGGTAGATACTAGCAGTTCAAATACGTTGTAATTGGACATTCACCTGTACCAGACAACTTACTTACCCCAGCACGCTTCACTATTCCCCCCTCTTTACTTGCAGCAAATCCATAACAATGAAACAGGTGACTTTCATGCTGCTGTCAGGACTGATCTAATTTTAGCTGGGTGAATGATTGCAATTGGCTTTGCCTCATCAGATAATTAATCTATGTCACCATTAATTGGAAAAGAGAATAATTACAGGCAGTGTTGACAGAAATTCTACGCTTCTCCAGATTCCAAGATCTAATTACAACTAGTGAAACCCTGTGACCTTAACTAGCACTTAGTACACCTTAGCCACCTTGACCATGCCCACGTGAAGACCACTGTCTCTGGAAAGACCCCGTTTTGGGGATTGCACCCTGCACTCCTCCACTCTCCTCATTCTCTGAAAGCTGTCGCCCTCAATCACTTTTCAATATTCAATCTTAATTTTGTGGAAGTTTAGCATTTTCAATGAGCTGGAGATGAATGATTAATGAATAAATTTAAATGCTTCATTTTGTCCATGGATCATTAGTTAAGTCCTTTGTGGGAAGGACCTGAGAAAGGAGTGAAAATTATTGAGACATTAGCCTGAAGCAATCCAGGGGTAAATAGTGTGCACAAAAGGATGTTGTGTGTGCACTATCCACTGGCTTTCTGAAGAACCCTGGGGAAACAGTGTTTTCAATTTGGAATCTTAACTGAATCACATTTAGTACTTGTAGAAAATTGATTCTTGTTTCATCATGTATCAACAATGTCATACTAATAGTCCACACCACGAATGTCTGCTTTATATAGATTTTCAAAGTTGAGTAAAATATGTTCTCATAAACAACTCATAACTAAATATAACCGGGCTTGTTAAATATTTAAACTTTCATCAAAAGCGGCTCATTTCTCATTTATTCTTTGTAATTTTGGTGGTTTCATGCTTGATGCTTTGATGCATTTGCACTGCTGCTAAGAAATATGTGTCACCCTTGTCTCGGGGCTGCCTCACAGAGACGTTGCCATGTTGATTTGACGTCTCAGCCACTAGTGGAGACAGCAGGGGGCAGTGTGGACACAACAACCATAGGAACAACAAGACGCCTGGCCATAGCATTTAAAGTTCATAATAATCATAAAAACACTAAATGCTTTAAGGTAAATGTGATTTTTCTACCAATAATTTACTAATACTCTATAATGTTGTACAGTGATAAATAAATACTAACACGGTGCTTGATATTGACTTCTCGCAAAGCTGTGATGCCACTCGGTCTCCAAAAGCGCCTTGAGGAGAAAAATGTTTAGTCCAACTCATATTCCTTTTAGACTTTATGGCAATATCTCAAAGCGAAGTGCCTCCCTTGCACATTCATCTGGCCTCGTTGCATCTAATCAATCCTCTAAATAAATGAAAGTGAGCCACAACTAGATGCCATCACATTTATCTGCGGGCGTACCTGAAATCTCACATACCTAAATGCTGCTACTCCAAACGAGGAGGAACAAAGCCCAAAGCCTTTTAACCAGCTGAGATGTAGTTTCCTTCACATTAGACAGTTGCTTCACCACACTCAGAATGGAATATGCAGCTAAATCGCGCTGACTTCTGAGTTACATGAAACCAGGCTAAGAAGATTCTTGTATTAAAGCATATTTTGCCGGAGAGATGTTGAGAAAATCTGATTTACAGGCAGCATGATTCTCATTTTCAGCCTGGCGCCACCATGCAGACGAAGGGCTCGTTTCGCCCGGATTCACTTCGCTGATCGCCTCTGATCGATGGTGTGAAGCCAAGTGAATCAGAGCAACGTGCCGTCTCCTCGGGCTAACCAAAATTCTGTTTTGAGGTCTTTTTAAAAACGCGAAAGACGGAGGTGTCCACTCAGAACGTCCTGTCTTTGTTCACGAGCAAGTGGAACCATGGAGCCGATGGAGTCAAGGAAAGAATGCAAGTGGAGAGAGGTGCTACTGTGTCTAAAATATCAATGAGGGAGATGCTGCCAAGTTTTGGAGCACACAAGAGGGAACAGGTAGACAGAGAGTGGACCAGGCAGTTCTGCTCTGCTACAGATTGTAGCTGTTAATGTAGAATCTTTTATTTATTTATTTATTGCTAGCTAATTAGTTAGAAATCACATGTACTCCTCAGTCGACATGTTCCTTTAAAGTTTAGCTACAGCATCTGTCACTCAGTCATACTGTATGGCTTAGTGATACACTGGAACTGAGTGTTTGCCCAGGTGAGTCTTTAATGTGGAACTCTGCAGAAAACATGCCACACAAATTCATCACTAGAACAATACAGGTTCCCTGTGTTTCCACACTCGTTTGATTTCCAAGATATTTATCTTAACAGGATAATAATTTGTGAAAGTCTCTGACATTTGTGGCTAGCTAGCATGATAATAAATCCATGGCTTGGAACATTTTTTAGTTAATTAGAGTCAATCAATCCAAACTTTGCTCACTTACCGGTGTGAAACCGGAGCATAATGAGCAGAAATCAGCATGGTGATTGGAAAACACAAATTACAGCTGTTAAAGAGAAACTCATCCACTTTTCTTCTGCTGATGCCAATGCCTGCTGCGAGGATTTAAAATTAGCGTGGCATTCCTTTAATGGATGTTGGGGGAATGCGCTCCTCTATAATTAAAAAAAAACCTGTTAATATCCTTGTAGACTAAAATAACAGGTTAGTGTGATTACATGACAGAGACGAACGGAACATGTAGGTCTGTTGACTATTGAAACCATAAATACGTTGGTATTAATTGAAGGTTTTTATTGCCAACATACAGCATCACGCAAATATCACACAGTAGTATAGAGTGTATGCGATTATATCTGTTTATCAGTATTAAACAAGTGGGGTAACGCTGCATAATGATGTGTGACCAGTGACAGTGAGGTGGTCAGCACCGCTGCTTATTCTGTTACATACGGGACAGCCTGTGTGCATCTCTGTGGTCGGGGCTACGTTCGTATTATTCCAGACATATTCCATGCACCTTACATTCATGGTGTAATGATGTGAGTAATAACCTGGTGATGTTAACAGCAGCCCCACCACAGCACCTTTATCTGATGCAGGCGTCCGGGCAGTGGGATGATGTGACCCAGCTACCAGTGGCCGCCATGTGTGTGACCTTCCTGTGGATGTAATTTCCTCTCAAGAGCTCTTGGAAGGAGAGAGCTTATGTTGTTGAGCTCATGTCATCGGGGCTGGGAACAGCAGCTTGCCATTGTATTAATTATTGTCAGGGAATCCAAGGGGTGTAGATAATACAGAATGCACTGGTTGGTCCCATTTGTTTCACTTGTCAGTGGAGTGAATAATTGGGAGTGCTGACCATATTAGACACAGAGAATTTCTAAAAGATACGACTGAAACAGTTGCAACACAAAAGTATGGCATGGAAATTAAAAAGCTTAATGTCTGAGAATTTCAAATCAGTATGGAATAATTTCTTGGCTTCCCATTGCCAGAGGAATTTACTGAAGTTTAACTTGACAATAGTAATTCAGAGTCAGAGTGAAACCTAGCGTTTAAAATATGATGCTTAATTAGAGAAACTGTTTTAAATATATTCGATGTTTTCTTTGTGACTAAACATAGTATTTGAACAGTTTCCCCTTTGTTGTGGTTCTTTCAGCGAACATGAAACTCAGACCAGTGTCACATATTTCCCCCAGCTTTACTCTGTAAGGGCTTGAGAACTTTGATACAGTTTTAGTAGAAGCGGGTTGCTAATACAATGGGGCTCATCTTGAAATTCTCCCAAGGAATAACTATCAGTCCTGCTACAGCGGCTCCAGCGTCCCCAGGTGACCGCGCCACTGAGCCCGTGCTCGCTCCATCGCACCCCACTCCACGCCTGCTGCCACCCTGAAGGTAGATGCATCACGCAGGGGAGAGTGCGCAACAGCAGCCCCCTTTCCCTCCACGGCACAGTGGCCTCCTGCAGCCCCTCCACGTCCGGGTCTCCTCTGCAGCCCCGGCCCCGGCAGCTCAGACTCTCCCCTCAGGTGAGTCTCCACACCACCTCCGTGTCTCCTCCCACCTGAACTGCACAACTGGTATCCTTTTTGTCATTTGAGAATGCCACACACACACACACACACACACACACACGCTCCTGTGCTCACTCTGGAGGGGACACCGCCTGTTCCTTTCTGCTCACCTCCCGGCTGCCGGCTGACTCTCTGAGCCGTGTCTGCGGTGGCTACGCCATGTGTGGGGATCTGGGGGTTTAAAACAGCAGGCCTCCCATACTCCCTGAATGGCAAATATAAGCGCTGCCAATTTATTACACAGTGGAAGTTTTATGAATCATGTCTGACTAAGTTTGATCTGAGATGACAAGCGTGCTCTAATCAGCCCCGATGTCTGTATATGTAGAATCTATATTTAATAGATAAACACGCGGCTGAAATCATTTAAATTAATCACAATCGAGTACAACCACTATTAGAAATGATTGCTTCCAGTATACACATTAACCCTGTTCATTAGTTTCTATGATGGGGACTCTTACTGGGAGATAGTAACTGGTCCAGGAAATGACTTAGCCCTTTAAAAGCGCATGTTACCTGTTTCCCTATCACAGCACAACCGCGTGTGAGACACAGACGTTGAATCACATTGTATTAAGACGTGCAGTTACTGAAGCTGAGGGAGATCTTCAGTTCAAATGTAACTGCTGAAAGCTTTTTAATTCTCTGTTTACTGTAACCTGCAGTTTGCAGTCATTGTCTCCCTGCAGCATTCCGTCCCTCCCTTTATTTATATTTTCAGCAGGAGGCTTTAAACTACAACACTTTTGCTAAACCACAAATTACAACTTGGACTTTTTTAGGTTGCTATACCACACCACACTTAGTTAACAAAATATTTTACAAACAAGATGATATCACCCTCTCCATGATATTAATATGATATGTTCTCTGATCTGTAAACAGCTGGTTATCTTGCTTTTCCATGATAAGAGAAAGTGCTGAGGATTTACGCTTGGTGAGCACATTTGGGCTGAATCTTTCACACGTCACAAATTGCAGATGGGAAGCAGTGATCTTGAACAGCCGATCACATTTCCGTGACCATCTGACACCTTCCATTTAGGAAAATAATACTTTCTATCTTAGCATACCCCTCTGCTGCAGCCTGCAAAAGGAATTATGCCTGGTAGACTTTGCTATTCGCAACTTTGGAGCTTCTCCTATTGTTTTGTTTCATTGCTCTGATTAGATTAAATGTTCATTCTTTAATGAGTTATCCGGAGCCACGGTAATGTCTGTGTCTGTGTGGTGTAGGCTTATTTTTCCATGTTGTTGAATGCACTAAGCTGCAAAGTATTACACAATCAGAGAATGTGCTATAACATAGGCATCGCAGAGGAGCCCCTGAGCTTACAAGGAGCTTATTATAGCACAGCACTGTAAGACGTGCTGTATATGATCTGTGGCTGCATTTTTTTCTGATTGAAAACTCAGCCCAAGTGTTGATTTTTCACCTCCTGTGCTTCAGGATATTAAGCACAAAAACACAATGTAAAGACTTTTTTAAGCCGTAGAGGTAGATATGGTATGTGAGTAATCTGACAGATAAATATGAGTCGGGTTAACTGGTACAGAGAGTTGTAAATCACTGTAGTGTGATTCTCTGTCTCAAAGGGTTTAATTAGTCTAGAAATTCTTCTCTTATCTGATGACCCTCCTTCCCTCTGCACACTGCAACAACTTACAGCCATAAAGGCCCTGCAATCTGAAGACCAGTGGCCTCAGGAGACTGAGTTGCTACAAAGAGCTGAAAGAGTTGCAAATGGTCATTTTATTGCGTTAGAATAGCTCGCTCGAGACTTGGGTAATGTAGTGCTAACTGAATGCTAGTAAAGATAACAGTATTGGGCTGCGACCAGAAATACACTGTACAAGTACAGTAGCGCTGTGAGGCGACGTGGTGATGGTGGTAAACAACGATAAAAGCTGCTTTTAGTAGTTCCCAACCACTAATTAATAGTAGAGCATTAGTAGTTCTCCCTCAGCGGCGACGCTGCTTTGAAATGCAGTGCACAGTCTAATCAGTCATCTCATACACCTCATACAATGAACGTGTTCAGGGGACGCGCAGACTTGTCAAGCCTCAAACATCAACGTGTGCTTTCATCTATCAGGGATTCTACCTATATGTGTCCTGTTATTGCATTAACGCTAGCTTGGTGTTGCTCTATTTCATAGTACATGAACAAACCCATTTATCCCTATCTGTCATTTCAGAACTTGTGAGGTATCTGTCACTTCTACTCCCGCGGGAGTTAGGGCTTATTTTCACTTTAATTGAGCTCTTTATTTAATTGACAGTTTATCCTGCCCTAATAAGTCGCACGTATCAGTCCGTGGTTGAATTTGGACGATTACGAGTTTGCTGGTTTTGATCCCGAGACCAGACTACCGGACTAATTACAGTATTAGGACGATATCACCTGGTTTTCCACTGTAGGATGGATTCAGTCTGAGATGAACTAATGAAAACAGGCTTTGACCTGAGTTAAGGCATCCAGGTTGACTTTGAGACAGGACCTGAAGCTAAGGTGTTATGACACCACCTGCAGTCACAGGACAGGGTGAAACACTGGCATCTGTGAGTTTGCCTGTCACGTTAAAACCCAAACAGCGGCCATGGTGCCGGGGCTGAATATGCACCCAGCCCTTTAACAGCGACGATGCTGCAGCAGGTTTCATTCATTTGTGCTCTCAGGCCAGAAGCTGCAGGGGGTGAGGTTGTGAAACAGGGATGTGATCAGAGGACATAATAACAGAGCACAGTGCTGTGTCAGGCTTCATTTTCCTCCCAACTTTACATCACTTTGTGTTTCATGGGTTGTATGACCCGGTGTTTATAATATAAAAAGGTGGCGGCTATTTGCTCCCTGGACATTATGTTGTATGTTGTATTTATGGCGCGTATGCAAACTTGGGTTTGCGTGGAGCACCTTCATTTGAAGGACTAGCAGGAGCAGAATGAAATGAGGGGTTATTTTGGCGATGGAGATTAAGGCAGGGGCTTTTTGTCATTTGTGCGAGACAAGCCATTCATCCATCCAGTTCACAGCCAAAAAAAGGCTGGTCCCAGAAATTAGCAGTTTCAGCTCAGCAGCAAAGTCGTCGGGCTGTGAAGGCAGAGAGAAATTGACTAATTAGCAATGCGCACTAAAACTTGACGGTTCTCTCTATAACAGCGAGGGAAAGACTCGGTTTTTCTCCCCCTTTCTCTTTTCTTTCTTCCATAGATGTTTGAAATCGCAGTCATTTACGCTCGACAGTTTTTACAATAGCCTTGAGCCATAATTTTGCGAGTCTCTCCAGCATCCATACCCCTGCATGGTCTCTCTCCACCGGCCATGCACGACCGTTTCTCTCCCCAACCGTGGATTTCCTATTACTCTCGTTACGACTCACTGAGCCCCAGGCCCAAGGATAATGATGTGTTGTTTCTTGGTAGCATAATTTGTCACACGTATATTTCTTCTTCTTCTTCTCTTGCAGAAAGCACAGCTCCCTCTCACACACTCACACACTTCTTGTTAATTCAGAAGAACAAATGATCAACGTCAACAAATAACCCGAAATAGTGACTTTGTGAGTTGGAATCAATGGTTATTTTGAGGCGCCGCCGACTGTAGACTTTAACGGAAAGGACGTTTCTCAAAAGGAGAACAAAGGAAAATTCAAGTGAGATTATTGGGAACCTGAAGGTTACTTTTCTTTTTTGACACGAGCCGAAGTCAGGTAAGTTTGCCTCCTTCTCGGGCTGCTCTCATCATTTAGTTGTGACAGGCGCTTTTGGCGAATCTGGCGACGACGCCACGACGCGCTCGCGTTAAGTTCCCTCACATTCCGCCCGCAGCCGCGGCGTCTGAGCGACCACCGCGATGCGTTTTACATGGAACTTCCCCCGGAGCTGCGTTCCCCGGAACCCTCCCCGGTGCTCAGGTACAGTAGGCTGGACGCGGAACGCGCCCGCGCCGCTCCCGACGGCTCGGCGCGGACCCACTAATTGCTTTTGTATGAGTCCGTAAACCGGGGCGACGTGCGGTGTCCTCGTCGTGGGGGGGGGCGAGCGGCGGCACGGAAGCCGCGTTCTCCGTCCGCCGGAGCGGCTGCCGCTCGCCTCCTCCTCCGGCAACTTCAGCCGCGTCGCGGCGGAGGACGCGCCGCGGCGGCGTCGTCGTCTTGCTTTCGGCGTCGCCGCTCGACCGCCCGCGCGTCTTCCGCTTTTCAGCCCTATTCTCGGGTTAAGAATGACCGCGAGCACCACGCCGTGGGAACTACTGCGTTTCTGTCGGCTGCTTTACGAGCGGAGCCCAAAGTTGAGGGCGAGCGAAGCCGTGTGGGACGTGGATTCACGCCGGCCGCCGTCGCACGCCGCGTATCGCTCGCCGGATGAACGGGGGGAAACTGTGCGATAACTTGCTCCGGGAATGTTTTTGTGTATTATTAGCGTGCATGAGCCGCGTGTGTCCTGCAAATAAATGACCCCGACCTAAATGGCGTGCACGGTTTATTTGTTGCCTAGGTGGCGTTCACAGTCAGGAAGTCATGTCCAGATCGGGCGATAGAACATCCACCTTTGACCCAACACACAGTGACACCCTCCTGCACGGGCTCAACCTCTTATGGAGAAAGCAGCTTTTCTGTGATGTAACGCTCACAGCCCAGGGACAGCAGTTCCACTGCCACAAAGCCGTGCTGGCGTCCTGCTCCCAGTATTTCAGGTCTCTCTTCTCATCCCACAATGTGATCAACAACGAGGGGAGCAAAGGGGACCAGGGAAGCAGTGGGACCCCGTCCTCCTCTCCCGATGACAAGCTGATGACCCCCAGCGCCAGGCCCATCAATAACCTGGTGCTCCAGGGCTGCTCTTCCATTGGATTACGATTAGTGCTGGAGTATTTGTACACGGCAAATGTGACTCTTTCCCTGGACACGGTGGAAGAAGTGTTGTCAGTCAGCAAGATCCTCAACATTCCCCAGATTACTAAGCTCAGCGTGCAGTTCCTCAATGACCAGATCTCGGTGCAGAACTACAAACAGATCTGCAAGATCGCCGCCCTTCATGGACTGGATGAGACCAAGAAGCTGGCCAACAAGTACCTGGTGGAGGATGTGCTGCTGCTGAACTTTGAGGAGATGTGCGCCATGCTGGACGCTCTGCCGCCCCCCGTGGAGTCGGAGCTGGCCCTGTTTCAAATGTCGGTCCTGTGGCTGGAGCATGACCGGGAAACTCGCATGCACTACGCGCCGGACCTGATGAAGAGGCTGCGCTTTGCCCTCATACCCGCGCCAGAGCTGGTGGAGAGGGTGCAGTCGGTTGACTTCATGAGGAGCGACCCCGTGTGCCAGAAGCTGCTGCTGGACGCTATGAACTACCACCTGATGCCTTTTAGGCAACACTGCAGGCAAACCGTGGCCAGCAGGTGAGAAACGCACACACACGCACACACACACACACACACACACACACACACACACAGCTATGAACATATAGGAGGAAGCAAGGCGACTAAATGCCTCCCTCTTGTTAAATTAGATCAAAGTGCAGTTCTGCCCTCTAGTCCACGTAGGTGGTCAGTCAGAGGCGTGAGGCCCAGTAAAGTGGGACCTGGGGCTTATTTCCTGTAAGAAAATGCTATCAGGGTGTTGATCGACTCCATGCCACAGTGTTTCCCTAATTACAGAGTTGCCTTATGTTCACGTGAGGAATAACAACTCTTTTTATCCTCAGATGTTTGCGCAACTGCTCACTAATTAGTGTAGACAAAGCAGATTGATGTGATACATTTGATAAATGACCATGACTACAGCAACCGATCCGATTTGATGGGCGTATTACATTTTAAAGCATGGCCTGTGTTTTCAGGTATTGTATGAGCTTGTTTGTCCTGATCAGTGCTTTGAGGGGCAGCCTTGCAGACGGGCCTGTCAGTGAACGGACTGACTGACACTGATGTTGCTGTTGCTTAGAGAACTTTCTGCAGTTACACAATTAAAGCTAAACTCTTTGGACTAATTACACGTCAGCCTGAACATTTTTATTTAGATACAATGTGCGAGCATAGGGAAAATGGAGCTGCATGTTAGAGATTTGTCCGGAACTCGAAAGCCCCACTTTGGAGCAAACAAATACAAATATCTTAATAACATATCTATTCTCACGCGCAGACTTAAATGAGCAGGGAATCAGGAATCCTCGTAATTAGTTTCACGTGCCACTGTTTCTCTCCTCTCAATTAATCACCATTATCTATGTCCAGGGGCTCATTTGCATATGAATAACCCCAAAACACTTCAGATTGGGGCAGAGGCAGGAAGAATGTACCAAGACGATGGTGATTCAGCCAGGCGTGAAAAAGTAAAATATGAAAGAGGGAAAAAGGTGAACATGCCCAAAAATAAAGGCCAGCTCCTCTTAATCCTTCTCCTGCATATTGTGATTAATTGGTGGATTAGTGCTGAAATACATTAGAGCTAGACAGTGGTCATTAGTGACATTAATGTACAGTAAAGTGTGCAGCTCTGATGTTAAATATCACACTATATAATAAATATATATATGTTCCAGCTGGTAATTTCTCACAACTGACACAGTGGTGTCACATGAATCACTGTAACCAATGAAATGGAGACATGACGGAGGCAGGTTTATGTTCTCGGTTGTGCTCTTAGCCTCCAGCATGGCACCCTGCAGCATTGTCCTTGCTGCACAGCTAATTGAAAAGATATCTTTAGAGTACAATAACCATTTAATAACACATCAGAGGAATAGATGTGCTGTTGAGCAATTCTTTGGTTAATTATAATAAACATGGCGACATATTAAACCCCACAGGCCCTGATTAGTAGTCTCGAGTAGTTGTGCTCAGACACAGAGCATTTGTTCTTTTTTCCACTCAAAGTAAAAAATCAAAGTACGTATTTGTCACAAGGCCTTGACTGTAAATGTTTGGTTCCAGGGCTTCTCACCTGTTTTGTTCTCTCTCTCAACCATTCACAACCTTTGACGTTGCAGAATCCGTTCCAATAAGAGAATGCTGCTGCTGGTGGGTGGTTTGCCCCCTGGACCCGATCGTCTCCCCAGCAATTTGGTCCAGTACTATGACGACGAGAAAAAGACATGGAAGATCCTCACAAGTGAGTAGCGAGCAGCTGGCTTCCTCCTTTACCTGAGGCAGCTCGCGTTCGTGGCTTTCATAATGAGAAATAGTTGTTCCTATAGATGAATGGAACACAGGTTAATTTCACCGAAAACGAGGGGAAGGAGTTCCCTAAATCCTTTAGGTAATAATGTCTCACTATCACTTTTAATATAAGTTTTTAATCAGAGCGTGACTTCACAGCACTGTGGAGCGTCATGCCCGGCTTCCCTTGATTTTGCAGGAATACGCTGGCAGGATGCATGATGAGATTTACTTGATTCTAATGATCTATTGTGGCAGAGATGCAAGAATAGTGAAGAACATCTTTGTGTCTTCATTATTTCCTGATGTGTATTAATACATACAGTACATAAAATTCCTCTATACGTGAGATATACCTGTAATTAGCCTGGTGTCAGTATGAACGTCAGCATTAGTGCCATAATTGGAAAACTAAATATTAGCACTAACAAAAGGACAGCAAACAGGGATGTACACCAGGATGTGGGTTACAATATTGATTTTATAATATCATGAAGCAACATGTCATCATTCCACAAACACACACATACACACAAATGCAGCCTCTGCAGAGAACATATTATGGAACCTTTGTGAATTTACAAACGCAACCCTGGAGCATCCTCCTCTTTTTTGTCTCTGTCTTACCTGACCTTTAAGGTTCACCACTATATTCTTGCCATGCTGCAAAGGTCAAGCAGGAGCTAATGGTAGCCCGTATTTGCCGTTTGCATCATCATTTCCAGACGTATCGAGTTGTCTCTTCATTTGTACTTATTAGCCTTATTCTAGGCCTGTCCTGTTTGTTGTCATCTTGGGCCCGCGTGGAGATTCGCTAACGATGTTGGACGTGTTGTGTTGCTTCTTGGCAGTTGCCTGTTTTTTATTTTATTCTTTTTTTTATTTTTAGACATGCATCCATAGCATCCTGATGCTTGTTGGTGTTTATATTGTCATTTTCCCATTAAACCCACACTCCTGGGTATAAACTGCAACAAGCGAAAGGTCAGTAGGGATTTCCATCATTCAAAACTAAAAAGTTAACACTCAAATGGTCCGTGGCCAAGTGGAAGGACAAAACTGCAAAATCATCCCCTTACACATCAGTGACCATCTGATGTAGGCTCCACACAATGGTGGTGGAATAGAAGATTATTAACATTCAATCATAACTTTTCAATGAGGCGAAACCTGAGAGGGACAGCCTTTGATTAAGACATTCATCAACACAATTTGGGCAGAGTCTGATCCCTCTTGTTGTGTCAGATAAGTCTGCTGCTCTGTGATTCGAGTGTAAAGTTTGCCATCTAGTGTACCCACTGCAGCGTGGACGAACACATGACAAAGGCAGGCAGAGGCTCAGCCACAATGCTGGATCCTTCTTCTTCTCCTCCTTTCACCCAACCACATATTAAACTCTCGCCCTTGGAAATGAACCCGGTGCACGCGGAATGGCCTAGAACAAAGGACTTCAGCTCAGTGGGAGACGATCGTAATGGTGCTAAAGGCGCGTCATGGCTGGAGCAGCAGTGGCGCATTAGCTGTGGAGCCGCTGGAGCGTGCGGAGGCTCTGTGCCGAGGCTTCTGACTCCCTCTAGTGAGCCCTGGAGCTCACTGTAGCGACTGGAGTGAAGGCGTCCATCTCGTGGAGGACGTGCTCATCCCGCCCTACGGTGGCTGTTCACCCCTGGGGTTCTGGCAAGATTTGGGAGAAGAGGGGACGGATTAAATGTAACTCATAGATAAAAAAATGTTTTCATTCTTTATAAATTATTACAGTGGTACTGTATGGATTCTAGTACTTATCCCTCTGTGGCACCTGTAGATACTGTTCAAGGTCCTAAGAACCCTCATACTGTAGCCTGACATACTGCATAGTAATAATCCTCTTTTCACGTAGGATGTGAGATGATTTTTAGTACAAGTCACTAGACATCAAATAAAAAGGCGCCCATCCATGTCCTATATACTGCTGACTGGAAGATAATGTAAATAGCATGTAAAGGAGTTCGGCAGTCGTATGGCTCGTCTTTGAGGTGCACTGGAGGCAGGCAGCGTAATCCCCTTGTTTGAGATAAAGCTGTGTTTAGAGTATGTAGCATTAGTTCCTATCGGAGACGGCTCGCTCACGCAGACTCCACAGGCACATGTCAGGCAGCCGGAGTGAGATTGCAGAGAGAGGCCAATTGGAAAGAAATGAGATTCAAGGCTGTCTAATTTTGCAGCAACTGTGATCCATCAGGCGATGGGGAGGTGACAGTGGAAATGACTGATGGAGACAGACAGGTGGGCTTTAACATTTCACTGATTTGTGCTCAAAAAGCACCGGGCCTGAGATTTATTGAGTGAACACGATCATGTTCATTATGACTGTCACCTAAGACCATTTCTCTACATCTCAATGGGGTCACTCCTGAAAAAAATGGAGCCAAGGAGGGAAGCTTAAAACATGCACAGGGACAACCCTCCATGAAGGGTCCTGTCAGACAGACAGACAGACAGACAGACAGACACACACACACACACACACACACACACACACACACACACACACACACACACACACACACACACACACACACACACAGAGTCTTCTGGAAATGAAATGAGTCTTGACATTGTTACGTGCGGTGATCAGCCCCTGTCAAACAATCGTACACTCAGCGTGACTAAATAGAACCAGTCATTGAATGACATCACCACTTGCACAAATATCCTTTATGAAGATAATGTTAGGGAACGATTTGTCGATGTTCTATAAATACTGACCTCGTTTTAGTCTGACTAGGATCTACTGAGCAACAGTTATTCACTTATTTAGTCAATCTGTCCTATGAGACAACTCGTTTTAGAATAACATAATATAACAAAGTATATAGGTAGAACAGGTTTCACTGAAGAAAATCTTTGAGTACATAGTTGACAGTAATAGTACATGTAAGCCTGCAGAGACAAAACAACTAATGAATTACTGTAAAGGTTGTGGATTGAAGGATGACTGGATTATGGGAAATGCAGAGCAGATCAACAGCACACCTGACAGCTAAATCAGAAAAGCTCACAGCAAAACAACTAAGATCCCAAATGCAAAGTCGAGGTTTGACAGGAAGGATGAAGATCAGTGAATGTGAAGCACAGTCACAAAACACACTTTGCTGTACATGTCTGCAAGGGTGTAATTCAGTGGATGCATTTAATGCATGCACGTTCAGCACGGCTTAGTCCTAAGATTGTTTAGTTGTTTATGATTTTTTTACAATATTAAAGTCAGTTCGACCTTGTGCGTTTCATGTTTCTGACCCCCTTCAAACCTTGTGTCTCGTCCAGTTATGCCTTACAACAGCGCCCATCACTGCGTGGTGGAGGTGGAGAACTTCCTGCTGCTGCTGGGCGGAGAGGACCAGTGGAACCCCAACGGTACGGACCCGGGCCCGTTCAGAGCCGACCCAGTCACTGCAGCGCTCGCAGATACTTTCACACACGCGACAGCAGATCAGCTTCGAGTGGACAAACAACACTCCGCTCCACACTTGCTAATAGCTGTTACTAACACTTAAATATTTTGGTGTGTGCTTTGTTGTCAGATGGTGAAGCTGCCTGTAAATGACCACACGCTGCCGTGCTGTACTGTCGCTACTGCTCGTCTCCTCTCGCTTGCTCCGATCCTTTACTAGTATAGTGGCGTGTGCGTATGTGTACTGTGGGTAAACAGCAGTAGACGTCCTGAGGAATTATTTAAGCGGCTTTGAACAGACTGTCCTCCAAAAGCAGGCGACTGTGCGCCTGAAAAAAGCCTTCAGTCAACACTTGTTAACACTAATAGTGGTGGGAAGCAGCATGTTAACGCTGAAAACGATCACGTGTGGGTGGTGATTTTCAGATATTATGCTTATTTTTAAACGAACACTTGCATTTACTGGTCCGCGACCAAGACTCTGGCACTGGCCTGTTTCGCTTCGCTCATCGGAAGCCTCTAAATAGCCGCTGTCGCCCGTCTCGTTTTCAGGAAAGCACAGCACCAACTTCGTCAGCCGCTACGACCCCAGGTTCAACAGCTGGATACAGTTGCCCCCCATGCAGGAGAGGTGCGTTTAATAACGGTTCTGTGTTTGATTGGACACTGACCCAAAGGTGAAACATCTGAGCTCAGAAAACGATGTCTTAATGATGTCGTCCGCCTGACGCCTCCTCCGCAGGAGAGCCAGTTTCTTCGCGTGCCGCCTGGAGAAGCACCTGTATGTGATCGGTGGGAGGAACGAGGCGGGCTACCTGTCCAGCGTGGAGTCCTACAACCTGGAGACCAACGAGTGGAACTACGTGTCGTCCCTGCCGCAGCCCCTGGCTGCTCACGCCGGAGCGGTGCACAACGGCAAGATCTACATCTCAGGTCAGTGGAGGCGCTGCCTCTCAGTCACACTCATTAACCTTTGTGAGATAGAAGCCAAATACAAGATGTATGTCACAAAACTTTACCAAGGCAGCCGTATTAGTGTACTGTAATGTTTGTTCATTTTTCAATTTCAGTCACATCTGTTTATAATGAGACTTCACAACAATAAACTGACTCCTAATTCTGCTTTATCTGCATTGCCTGTTACTTTGTTGGTTTATTAGTGAGAAACGCACCAAATAACTCTACATCATTCCTGAAATTTGTATTGATTTGATTTGATTCTGTCATATTCAAATCAGACACAGACTCATCTCTTCGACACTGACTGTCTGTGAGTCACTGGCGAACTTCATGACGTGCCATGTTATGCATCATGCGAGTCATTATATTATAAATCTAAAAGCGAATATTAATTATGACGACAATAGAGCTGGTTGTATAAGATGCTTTTAACCCTTTACGAACTGAGAAACAATGTGGTGGCAAAAGTTTAAAAGAAAATGTGGAGAATAAACTTACAAATAGTGATTTATAACAATATTTTTCACGAAGGGAACTAGAATTTTTGATAAAAAACATTAATAATGTCAGTGAGTTCACACAGACATCATTTCTCTTCTACTTTATTACCTCTCATGCAGTGGCTGTGTTTACCTGTTGCAGGAGGAGTACACAATGGCGAGTACGTGTCCTGGCTCTACTGTTATGACCCCATAATGGATGTGTGGGCCAGGAAGCAGGATATGAACACAAAGCGAGCTATTCATGTCCTGGCGGGGATGAACGACCGCTTATATGCTATTGGAGGAAACCATTTGAAAGGTGAGTGCTCCAGCCTTTCAGGAGCCGAAATGAGGATTGATGCATTTTGTTTCCAAAAACGGTGAAAGGCACGCTGCAGGCGATGCTGACCTTGATTACACCGTCCAAATCTGAGGACACTGGAGAACGAAGCAAGAAAAGCTAAACCTAATAGCAAAATAAAAGGTGTAAAATAAAATTAAATAAACTAAATGCAAAAATGAGCATTCCAGGTGCTTTAAAGTCACATACGCTTCATACCTGAACCCTCAATGCCCCAGTAACTGCCTGTGATGCACAAAGTTGCTTTCTCTTTCTCACAGGCTTTTCCCATTTAGACGTGATGCTGGTCGAGTGCTACGACCCCAAAGCGGACCAGTGGAACATCCTGCAGACGCCCATCCTGGAGGGTCGCAGCGGCCCGGGCTGTGCTGTGTTGGATGACAGCATCTTCCTCGTGGGCGGCTATAGCTGGAGCATGGTACAGTACAGTATATGTTTACAAGAAAAGATATGTGCTATTGGCAATTTGTTGACCCATAGAACTCTTCAGCTGAAGGGCTGAGCTTTCCTTAAAATATGTGCCTGTTGCTTTATTTAAAGTTTTTACAAAGTCAACCATTGTAAAAAGGGAAATGAAGTTAGTGGGTGTTTTGTTTCCTCAGGGGGCCTATAAGTCCTCCACCATCTGCTACAGCCCAGAGAAAGGAACATGGACAGAGCTGGAGGGAGAGGTGGCGGAGCCCTTAGCGGGTCCGGCCTGCTCCACAGTCATACTACCCGCCTGCCTCCCCTTCAACAAATGACAACTAATCCCAGCGAAGGGCAGCGAGGTCGGGGAGCAGCAGAGTGACTGGGGGGAGGACCACCAATAAGCAAAACACTTGTCCACAACTGTGTGACAATTTTACGGAGGCGTGTATAAATTATTTTTTTACAGGTTTGACCAGAGCACTTTCGTTATTCCTCAAAAAAACAAAAACAAATGAATTGTGTAGCTCATGTATTTAAACTCGTGTGTTTTGAGAAATGGTTTCATATTTGCTTTTTTTAAGCTGATAGTACGTGTTTTTGGCTTCTCTTCTATAGCACGCATAGTGTTGATGAATTATAGCTTTCCAATCCATTGTATCTTGTATTCAGTAGATGCATAATTCCAACATAACGCCGTGTTGTGTGATGGACTGACACTGCTGCAGAAGGGGTTCAGTAAAACTAGGGCTGGGTGAGTTGCTCTGATGATCCCAGTGTATAAATATTCCTCATGGCTCATGTTCATTTTTCTGGCTGTACCGTGACTTAACCTGCTGTCTCACCTGGCTGGATCGTTGTCTTTGTCATGGACATTTTTTAATAAAGCGCCTTCAACAGTCGTCATTGTTGGTTTGAGGCAAAGACGAGAAGGTGTCCACGTCACCCAGCCCTAATTTTGTAACTAATTATCTGTATAACTCGTTGAACGTAAGAGTTTCTTACAGGTTCTCTGCTCGACAGACTAGAACTTGCCAAACTTGTGTCGCAAGAAAAAAACTAAAGAAAAACTATTCACAGATTTACCATTGGTTCCTAAAGCTGGTTTTCATATAAGTTATACTACGACGGTACAATCAAATTGTAACTGCTCGCTCATGGATGTGTGGGGGGCATGTTTGGGGAGGAGGTGGTCCTTTGCTTTGTTCTTCTTTACAGGTTGATGTTAACCGGCCTGTTGATGAGGCCCGACGTCAGCTCCATGAAAGTCTAATCTGTAATGTATGAAAAACAAACACAGTGGCTCCTGATGCACTAACGGTGAACTCTGAATTCCGCCAATCCAGTTCACCGAAATGTAAAGTTATTAATGTGATGTGTGTTTAAAAAGAAACGTCATCACAGATGAACCCATTGCAGTCGACGTCATTAGGTTTAAAGGTTGACGCTAAATATCGATGCAGTAACTGACTTCATTCTTGTACATATTCGCTTGCAGTGAAACATTTTTGTGCACTTAACCTTGGATTTATTCTCAAATCCTGTTATGTCCTTTGCATTTTAGAACATAAAAATAAATTGAATCTTGATTCTAATGCCAATTTTGTTCTTTGACATTGAGACAGAGAATTGGTTTAATCTGTAGTTAAATATGTTTTAATGTATTTTATTTGTTTTTATTTAATCCTAACTGGAAGGTCTGAGTCGTTTGTTTAACAAGCAGCACATTGGTTTGTAAAATTCTGAAATTCTGTGAAATGAACCAAACACTTGTCACTTCGAGTGACGATGCTTGACTGAAAACACTGGACCCATAAAATGTTTGAACGAAAACGTGTTGTTGTATTTGTTCTTGGTTAAAGTGCATCGCGTCTAATAGCCATCGCTGTTGAATAGGTTTAGTTCAACAGAAGCAACATCAAAAAAAGGCAGAATTGCATTCGACCTCCAGACTGTGAGACAACGCCAATTACCTCTAAGACTCGTTCCTTCGTAAGAAACGTGAGCCTGAACCACCTGAAGCTAAAATCGCAGCATGTCTGTAAGATGAGAACCTGATGTTTACCCCCGGGGCAGTCGCTCATGCCAGACCACAATTGATTTGCCAACCATTTACTACCAACTGTCTCACCGTCCACTCCCCCCCACACATCCACACCTGGCGCTTTTATTTCTGACGGGCTTTTTCTTTCTTTCCGTGGCAGCAGTTTCTCTCTGCTTGGCGCCTCCATGCATCCACTTGGCCATGTGCCTGGAGGATAAGACAGCAATTATTTCCTCACTGAGATGATTTTGCTAGTTTACATAAATCCATATCAAATTCACACAATATGGTTTCGAGACTTCAGGAAATACTTAGCGTCACAAAATGCCTTGACGACGGTGACGGCGATTCTGCGGCCGTTTCCTGTGGTCAGTAACAAAACAGAGAGAGAGAACTGTAATTTGAGTGTGAGCGTGCAGCGTCTGTGGATGTGAAGTCTTCATTTACCCTTCACTGTGGCGGCAGATGGTTCCTGCGCTGCTCCCAGTCCCACTGCGAACACCTCGTCCTCAGCTCGGGGAATAAGCGGATAGTTGAAATGAACGCAGCTGACCTTTTAATTAACTACATGGACCATAATGGCTCCATTTGATTACAGACAAAGTATTCTCTGTCCTTGGCTCTAGTTTCTTTATAGTACAAACACACAGCTCACACCCTGGAGGCCTGGGAATAGTTTACAGTTTTTTAAACATAAAACACTGGAATTGACCTTTAGCGTCTACACCTATTGACACAGGTTAGGACACACAGAAGCAGATCATTTGGCGTTTTAGCTTCAGCATCTTCTACATGGTTCCCTGACGAGTGATTTGTGTCAGCTGCAGGGGCAGAGAGGTCACCCAGGGAGGCACCGGCCGCCCCAGCTGGCTCAGTGGACACCCCAGGTGCCACTCCATTCAACTACATTTACGCTTGTTAGCCAGATGCTCCGCTGGCCAGAACTTTAATCACAGGCATATTTCCAACAGAGGCAGCTTCAGTTTCTTTTAGATAAAATACTGGTTGTGTAGGTTAGGTTAAAGCCAGTTAAATGAACTGGCTTTCTGTTTATTCTGTTTACTGTTTTATATATATAAATTATGCTTTAAATGATATAGGTGAGTTGGTCCCTAAAAGGCTTTGCTCCGGCCCTGCGCTCAGCTTCCGCTAATCAGCCGCTCCTTTGCACCTGCGGACAACACTCCTGTTGTTCCTCGACGCTTCCTGTGACGTCAGCGCCCTGCGGTTCGTCAGGTGGCTTTAGTCCACCATCTAGTGGCAACTTCACCTGAGTCCGTTTAGCGGAGCTGTGTGTGTGTTTTATTTTAAATCCAGATCACCTTTTTAAACGAAACCTGTTGCTTCTGCGCTCGGCCACACATTTAATCCGCGGACACGCACACAACTTCGCTTGAGGGAAGAACCGCGGCGGTGCAAGTATAATTAAATCTGCAAATGAAGTTTGCGGGCACCAGCCATTCATTCCAAAGCGCATAAAGTGAGTCATCGCGGCAGGCTGCTAGTGAAGATGATTGGGATTATTTCCATGCCTCGCTCCGGTCCCCGTGGCTGTTTACGTTCATCTGTGCTACGCTCCTCTGGCTCGCAGCCACCTCGCGGTATTTATAGCCATGCAGCGGTAATCATCACTCAAGGAATCCTCGCGGAACCGTCCTCGAACCACTAAACTTGGACCGGAGTGAACGGGCTCCACCTGATCAGGGCTCTCTGACGATGCGGGCGCGCGCACCACCTCAAGGTAAACGCTGTCAAATTCATTAATCATTGCTTATCATTAGTTAGTTGGGGTTTTGTTTGCTCTCGCGGGCGCCGCGCTCGTCTTCTTCCTCCGGAGAACATTTTTAGCCTCTCGTGCATCTGTTCTCGCTATAAACGCTCCGTGCGTTTCTTTTATTTTCTCTCGCTGGCGCGCGTGGGGAAAAAAACGCGTAAACTTCAAAAGAATAATTTTTTAATTAACAATATCCGTTAAGGGGCTACTTAATACATATGTGGCCACCTGAAGCTGGGAGCACAAATGAGAGGGGGTGCTGTTATTTGGTCTGCAGCGGTTGGACTAATTAAAGCGAAGGAGATCACAGCAAGGAGCTGAGAGGACGAATTAGAATGGGAAAATAAACGAGTTTCAACTTAGACGCAGCGAGACGAGGTGGACGCCGTCTGCGGCTAATTATTGCATGCAGCAGCTTTATTGACGTTCCTATAGCAGCCTCACTCCCCGTTCATTCTGGACGTGCACCACGAATGCCACGAATCCAACGTGCTGTTGCCCCCTGACGCCTGTTTTTCCATACAGGTGCTCGACGTCCAATGTCCGGGCGGCTCCGGCTGCCGGACCCCCCCCCCCCCCCCGCTGTGACGCGTGCCATCGCATACATCCGTTTGAACCGCACTCGCAGCCCGCCCGCCCATCAGCGGCGCACGGCCGCCACGGAGCCCACCCGTGTAAACGCGTGCGCTGACCTTGGAGCCCCCGCCGGGCTTCCGGGCGCGCGCCGCCACGCGCTCCGTTCGAGGGCAGGCGCTCGACCCCGACTGCGTCCAGTTCACGTCTCCGAAGCCCCGCTGCTGATGAGTGACTCATTGTGCCTTTTGCTCGAGCTCTCCCACACGCGGTCATCCTCCCGTTCAGCTCCGGCTCGCTGGAAACGGCCTCGTTCCGTCTGTCTCGCCTCAAACTTGCTGTTTTCCAGCCTCGTCGCCTCGTCTGCTCCGTGTTTCCTCGCCTCGGCTGCACGGTCTCACCCCTCACGACCTCTCAGACAATGGTTTAACCGGGTGCGTTCAGCATCTGGGAAGGAAACGTGACTGAAGCAAGGCTAAATTGTATTGAATTAGGACGTCTGCTCATTAGAACCACTTTCTGTACAAACTTTGAATCCACCCACCACGACTATTATTGGTGCTATTTCTGCACAGCTACTGCTTCAAAGCCTTTGTTCATCCAATCCAGCAGCGACATCCAAAATCCTGCTGTCAGACTCCCTCACAAAACAAGCACCTTTATGAATGAATGGTGCACAGTAAAGCTGGAGTTCTCCATGCTGGCACCTGCAGCTTTACTGGTTCTCCCCCAGCGTTATTACTGGGCGGGATGGGAATGACCATTGGTAATAAGCATTTTCTACCTCTCCACCTTTTTACAGCATTATGCTGAATCCGCCGACGACCACCCTCCGTAGAGATGTTCACCAGTTCCGACCAGTCCCTCTCCCGCTCCCTGTCGCCCCACCCCCCCTCCCCGCCCAGCGGTGGCCCCGGGGGAGCGGCGCGCGGCCAGTCCTCGCTGTCGCTCCCCGAACCCGAGGCCTGGAGGAGGCCCGGCCCCTCCCCCCGCCTCAACCTGGCCCAGGCGGCCCGCTCCTGCTCCCTGCAGGTCCCGCATGAGTTCGTGGGGCTGCCCCCCCGCGCCGCCAGCTTTGACGTGCCCCGCGGGCGGGAGGAGGCCTCGTCCGACCAGGGCTCGGGCTCGCTGAGCCCCCACTCCAGGCCGCGGCGGCGCGGGGGCCTCGTGGAGCAGAAGGACATCATCATGGCTCACCAAGCGCACAAAATCCAGAGCACGCCGCAGGCCCGCAGGAAGGAGTGGGAGTGAGTATAAAAGAGATTCAGAGGCAGAGGGTTCTTTTAAAATTGTACGTGTAAAAATGATAAATCTCTATGGAGGAGGATGAAAGCGCCAGACTAAAGGAACACACACACACACGTACGTAGTTGATCCGCACAAAGTCTATGCTCCGCTCCACCTGTTGGGTCCAGCAGTGGAAACACTTGCAGGGAAGCTTTTAGAACCCTGTTTAAGTCAACAGACCCAGAAACCCAAAGGCCCGGGTGCAAACGTCCACGTGAGCGGACGTCTCCGGGCTCCGAGTGTCCGCGCGCGCAGCCGGCCCCAGAACGGGCCCCAGGACAGGAACTGGAGCCGACGGCGGCCACACCTGGGCTCCTCCTGCTATGACGGTCCGAAGCAGCCGCTGCGTCCAGCTGTGCTCTCCGACTCCACCCGGCCCGGTGGCACGTCCCTCCATCATCAGACGTGCCGGTTCTAATTGGACCACCGACCATGATAATTCGCCTTTTTTCAAAGTTGCTCACGCCTTTCATAATTTTTTTTTTTTTTTTTTTAATTTTGTGACAGTTGTCACTAAAGGAATACACAGAAAGCAGCGATGGGGCTCAACACTGCAGCGGCTGGATGGCTGACCTCAGCCACCCTCTGCCCCAGTTAGCCACAACCCACCGCAGCTTCCACTTACAGCCACACGTTGCTTAGAACCCGAAGGCCCCTTTTTAAAGCCACTGTAATTTACCTGTCCAGCGCTGAACAGCAGACGGAGTTAAACTAGCAGGTGCCTGCTCCTCGGTAGTTGGTGCACATTGCACATTTTTATTACCACGCACGCACGCTTGTAGCTCGTGAGTCCTGTCTTGGCTGTGATGTAGGCAGGAAACCTGCACGGGTGTCCATCGTGAAATGGCAAAAATGATCAACTGGGCGCTAATGTTTGCTTGATCATCCACGCAAACAAACCGAACACCCACATGCGGTGCATTATTCTCAGCATCTTCCCTTTAAAGCTGTGTTCCACAGTTTCTGTAGATAGAATGCAGACCAAAGCTTGAGCCCAGTGATTATTCTCAGTATTAGTTGTGGCTGATGCCACCCTTGCTCTTGTTACACCCCAGGGGGCCTTAAAGGAGCCCATTAGAGCCCAGGAGTTTAAACAATCAGCTTTTACAATATAAAATAAACATAATATGTATAATTTTCGTTTGGTTGCCTGTTTTGAAGCTGCTCCATCGACCGGAGCAGGCTTCGTTGCTCAATCTGAACCGTGGAACATCACTGGCTGCCGTTTACTGTAATCAGATGCTGGATGGAGTTATTAATGCTGGAGATGAGGGTGCTTGCGTGTGATCTTTTGAACTCGGGAGCCACATGGCTCTGATTATCTGCTTTCCACCACTTGAACGTGGAGTGGTCCTCCATCAGCGTAACCCCCAACCCACCAGCGAGCCCCAATCTGCCTCCTCCTCATCCTTCCACCAGCCTCTGATTCCTCTTCATTTTGCCGTCCCTCCATCGCCCACGTATCTGCTCACATGTGCTGTCACGCTTTCTAACCACGTTAGTTCTAACGCTAAACAAAAATGTGAACCCATATCTGTATTTTTTTTCCCCCATCAGCTTCCACACACATCACCAAAAGCAAATGAAACAAATTGATGGAGCCGGTTCCGGTGCGCTGCTTCACGTGCACTGTGGTTGTTTGTCCATTAGGGGGCGGTAGGGAATCAAAGTAGGAGAGCAGCAGGGAGGCAGCGCGTGACGCCTATGGATCCGAGCAGCACAGTCTGAAAATGTTGAGGCGAATGTTTGATGAAAGCAGATGATCTGTGAATATTATTTATTCAGCCGTAATTTGACTGACGCCATCTCCACATAATTGACTTGAGTGCGAGAGAGGCCTCTATTCTTCCACTCACAACTTATTCTTTTGAATTCCTTTTCCCGCTCGCGCCCTTTTACAGAACCCAGAACCGCGGCGTGGACGTCTCAAGGTAAATTGGCACGGTGCCACGCCAATCTGCGATCACATAAGCGCCCGTTATTGGTTGATTCGGTTGCTAGGGAACAGGGAGGAAAAATAAATGCTAAAACCACTCCAGTCAGCGTTGGGTGAAAGCCTGTCTGCAATTATATAAATGCTCTTCAGAGTTCTGGCACAAAGTACGCCCATTAACGTTTTAACTCGCAGTGCGTGTCACCTGCAGGCCTCGTCTGTCTTCCTCTGTACAGTATCTGTATATGTGTGTGTTGTTTTTTTTTTTTCCATGGACACAGTGTACTGCAGCTGCTGTGCTTCCGACAGCACATCTGTTTCCCAGAAAACAAGTCCTTTCTGTCACCCTAATCGGCCAATCACGACTCCGTCTGATTGAGTCGAGCTCATTTAAGCGTCGTTGAGGCCCAGGAAAGTGGAAACGAGCGCTTCCGCCGGCGGCGGCTCCACAGGTATTTTCAGGCGCTTTTGTGTAGGCTGTGAGCAACAGCCGAACAAACAGGCGAAACGGCCCCAGATCAGACTCACATCTGGATCTGTCTCCAGTACAGGGGCTCCTCAGGGCACCAACTGGGGCCCCGCTGGCCTCCTCGTTGACGTCCAGTGACCCCGCTGGAGCGGGGGGGGTGCGTGCTGGAAGAACAGATTTCTGTAGGAAGAGGTTGCTCCATTGTGCAACGTGGCTTTTGTTGGCAGAAATGAAAAGAGCCGAGCAGGAATTCAAGAGAGTTATGTCGCTATGGAAACAACAGCAAAGAGCGAGCTGGAGACACACAGGCACAGATATGCACTCTTTACTGAGATGGACAAATATTGTTTTTTTTTCTTTTTTCTGCAACGTGCACGTAGAATTCATTTTGCAACGAGCCTGTATGTTCCAGCAGAAGGACGAGGTGAATGTCAGATATGTTGATGCAATATGTTGAATGCGGCGCGTTAATTTGCAAACTGTGTATAATACGTGCGTTCTCTAATCCCTCCACTCTTTTTTTTTTTTTTTTTTTTATATATCCTCTGCTTAATGGGTCAGTGTAGCCTTTTGTTGCTCGCCTGCTTTGCATGAAGTGACACGCCCGCCCGCCTCATGCAGATTAGGAGCAGGCAACCCAGTCACGGCTGAGTTTCTGAAGCTCACTTAGGGACTTATTCATAGATCCTGTTAAATCCATTTTTTTCCATCTCCCCCAGATCTCGACTTGTTTGCCAAGCATAAATTTGTCACTCTCTCTTGGCTCGTTGCACCATCCCTCGTCTGAGCCGTCGCGCGGCGCCCGCGTGCACGCCGCCGTACCTGCGCCGGGGCGCCGCGTGGACGCGGTCGAGCTTTAATTGTGAAGTCGACGGGAAAGGATCCGCCCGCCGGTGGACTGCGACCCCCGTGCGCGTGGGGGCTGGAGTGGTCATCTCCAGGAGAGGGAGCAGCAGATGGAGCGAGAGCGCCCGGTCGCCTAATGAGGTCTCACTTGTGGCACGGAGTGTGAGAGAGACCCTGCTCTGCTCCGCTCTCCCCTAAAAAGGGAGCAGCCCTAAGATCTATTTCATGCTCTATTTTTACTCCAATATTAGCACAATGGCCTAGTTTTAAATGTTTTAATAGTACAACTCCGTCTCCGTTAATGGGATGTGACAATGCTGTCAAACAGTCACACGGGGAGCACGGATCGAGCCCATAATGACAATATCTTTGCGTTATTTATGCACATTTCGCTGCTTTGCCGTCGCTGGTATTGGTGTTAAATGTCTTTTCACACCACAGCACCAACATCTTTATATAATCGCTGTTTTGTGCCATAACCCACACATCCTACTGTATAGAAGCTTCTTTTATTTGGGAAATTGTGTTTTTCCACCCCTCAGCAAACTCTAATTGCTATGGTAACGAAATGTATGTTCCTCCTCCACCACCGGCTTTTCATTCAGCTGTGTTTTGAATTCGCCCATCATGTACCGTTACGGTGGGAGGGGGCTCCGGTGCCTGCGCGCTCCCGGCTGCGCGATCATTCTCCAGGTGTTCAGGTTGTAACAAACGTCTAATCCGGCAATTCAAGGCAACATTTCCGACTGATTTGAGGAGAATTTCGTGCCGTTTTTTTTCGGGGAGGATTCTGTTAAAAAAACGGACTTCATTTCCTTCCAAATGAGATCTTCCTTCCGTCAAGTTTGCCGCGTCGAGGAGATGCGTAAAGTTTGCGGAGACTTCCCTCGGATCTTTTTAGCTGATGAGAACATAGCGTTTGACCACGCGCCCAGTGTTTCAGATCGAAACGAGCGTGGATTTTGATAAAACCGAGACATAAACTCGCTGGATTTTTTTTTTTTAGAGACGCGCACATTAAAAGTTGTTCCGAGTTGAATGCGAGGCTCCGATAAGCGGATGGAATAACAAAGATGCTGACTGTTTGCAGCCCGTGCACCTGACTCGCTAAATAAATGGATGATTGTCTATTAGAATTTAAATCATCCGAATGATAGACTCGTTTAAATGGTGGATATGGAGTAAGTAGGAGTCCGCAACTTTTTTTAGGGAATCTTGCCTCGAAAAGCTGTCGCTGGACTGAAGGTGGATCATTCCCCGTTTAGCTCAACTTCACATTCCTCTATTAGAAGCCGTCCCGTAGCGAAGCGCTATAAGCCGCCCGTCTCCTCGTCTCTCTTGTAGAATGGCTCGCTTTGGAGACGAGTCCGCTCCCGCCACGGTGGATTCCGGGGACGGGGACGTGGAGCGCGCCGGCGACGGGCAGGACGCGGCGGCGGCGGGACTCACGGCTTCCATGAAACAAGCCAAGGCGCAGCGGGCCCGGACCATGGCTCTGTACAACCCCGTCCCGCACCAGCAGAACTGCCTCACCGTCAACAGGTCACTCTTCATATTTGCAGAGGACAATATCATTAGGAAATACGCCCGGAGAATCATTGAATGGCCATATCCTTCCATGATAAACGCTCCTGTCTTGCTCTATGACATGTTGTATAGGCTGGTGTTGGATCAGCACCATGGACAGCGACAGGCAGCTTTTGAGCAGCTGAGTCCTTTTGCTTCCTGTCTACAAAGTGCAGTTTCTCAAGTAATAGTGATGTCAGTGTGTGTTGCATGACTACATTCCGATGAAATCTAAACGATTTGCTCTTTAAACCAACTGAGCCGAGCATCCTCGTAATTTTTGCTAACCAACTTGCCCCGATTGGCTTCGTTCCGGGCTCCATGTGCTCCACTGCTGGCAAGAGACGGAAAGTTAGCATGTGGTGATCATTGGAAGCAGCTCTGCTCACTGTGGGGGTGGCATGTAGGCACATCGCTGCTGCCTTAGTGCTCATTGGAATATGAACCCGGCCATGAGTAGGTGTCGGTTCAAATCCACCAGGCAGCGCTTCCTCGGCTTCCTGCTGCAGCGCTGGCCAACAGTTCCTTACTCCTCAACTTCTACAGAGCTAACAAACGTCATCAGGGTTGTTGCTTTTCACAGTAACTTCGTAATGGACTCGCGCAGTGCAAACAGGTTAATCGAATCCATGCCAGATAGAACGAGTGCTGCTTGTTGAGTCTAATTAATTTGTTTACCTTTTCTAGGTCTGAAACGAATTCTTGCTCCACACACATTTAAATGTTTTGCTCTCATATTCCGCTTAACAACTTCGCCGTGTTGCCATATCTACCCACTGCTCCTCCTGTCTTACACCCCCTCCAGCACAGCGTGCCAGTCTCCCGCTGTTACCTAACCACAGGCTCTGCGGGTGTGTGGGAGTGGGGCTAGTGGTCAAGACTAGCTGGCCACCGGCAGCGCAGCAATGTGACTGCTGGTATCACAGAGGCAGAGTTATGTGGGAGAGAGCTGGCCAGTAGTACTGTGGTGGATCGTGGGCTGTGAAAGCAGCACATGTCAGAGTATTGACTGGGCGAGACCCAGATTTTCCGCACACTGCATCCAAGATCTGAGATTTCTAGTGAAAAACAGACTCATACCAAGTTCTGATGGCGGCATCACTGTGCTGCTGCACGAGAAGTTCTGTCCAACTGTCTGACTTCCGTTTGTTTACATCATGAAAACATATTGTCTGATTCCTAAAATTAAGTCAGACTCTATTTATTATTAGTCTTATATTTATTTAACATTTATTCCAAAAAAATCGTGTCATCCTGTTTCATGTTTTTACATAATGCAGTGGGAAAAAAATGTAAATCGGCACGTGTCCAAAGAAAACAGCAGCAACGTGTGGGATTTGGTCCAAAATGGTCTCCTACCTGCATAATGACTCTTGGTAACAGGTATCGGGTAGTAACCGAGTGGGTGAGTTTTATTAAGTGTTTCCCACTCCAGCTATTTTCAACCGCTTTCAATGGCAACAATGTGGACTTGTCAATGTGAGTCAGTGTGGGTCCCACAGGCCCCTCAGCTCTCCTCTGTGAGTCAGTGACCCCGTTTCAGTCGAGGCAGGAGAATTAATAACAAGGAGCAGCTGTCTCATGGGAATTCAAAGGGAACTGGAAGTCACAATCGCGCACAAGCGTTGGGGCGTGTGTCGTCTCGTTCCGTGCGTCCGGTGCTTACACGTGTAAATACAGTAGCCGTGGGGGCCAATCACAGAGCCAGGTGAAACGCCATTCAGCCTGATATAGTACAGGTTGTGTAGAAATAAAATAAACTTCAAAGCCGACATTAGTCTTAGATTATATTCATAGACACCTTTTCTCATTCTTTGTCTTTTATTCTCAGGAATATACATTATGGGTGCAACTATATTGTCATTTTAACACATTAGATCATTTTTTCAATTAGCAAAAACTTTAGCAAATGTGTAAACAAAATAAACAGTGAAAATCCCTGAAATAATAATAATAATAACGCAACTGTCTGGTTGGGTTAATTCAGCCCCGGCTGCTTGTCACTAAAAGCACAGAGCCTGCTGGATGTAATGGTTTGTGTAGTCACAGCAGTCAGGCCAAGGTGACTGCACAGTGCTCGCTCTCCCTCCCCAACCTGCTCGCTCTCTCTTCATGAAAAGCACTTTTAAAAGCAGGTTGCCATGGATACTGAAATCTCTCTAACAGATTGCTTCCAGTCGCCGCGACTATGAACCATGCCATAATTCATCTGTCATTTAATCATCCATCCGTCAACGTTTCCCTTTGCTTTCCAGTGAATCACACGTTCAGACGTGTACTTTTTGAAAGAGTTGCGCAACTGGAACAAGGATGTGGGTGAAGAGCCGACGTCGCCGCGGTGCGAGCCGCAGGACCCGCGTCCCAGCGCAGGGCTGTCTGAGTTTGTACGTGTGCTTCTCCTTAACTTTGCTGCCTTTACACCGTTTGAGTACATGATTCTCGCCACCATCACGGCCAACTGTGTGGTCCTGGCCCTGGAGCAGCACCTCCCAGGAGAGGACAAGACCCCCATGGCCAAGAGACTGGTGAGGCCGACCTGGAGGCTGCTGTACAGTAGTGTCTAATGACCTGCTAAAAACACTTAAATACCAGCAGATGATGATCTCACAGTATATTACAATATGTTAGAATTCCACCAGTCCAGTTGAAGATGTTTTCTTCATCTTTTTTTTTAATTTTTTTGACTTCCACAGGAGATAACGGAGCCGTACTTCATCGGGATCTTCTGCTTCGAGGCCGGGATCAAGCTGGTGGCCCTCGGCTTCGTGTTCCACAAGGGCTCCTACCTGAGGAACGGCTGGAACGTCATGGACTTCATCGTCGTCCTGAGCGGGTGAGTGCGTCCGCCCGTCTCCATGACAACTGGCCAGCGACCGACAGGGTGGGAAGTGTTTGCTCTAAACACTGTCAACAGGCTCCTGAAGCACTTCCCACCGGGTATGCTACTAAAATCTGCCTTCTTAAGTGCTTTTCTATTATTAGTTCTTTACACATTAACCTTTTATACTTTATGAGTACAGATTATATAATGTTTAATCATTTGTGTAAAGCCAACGTCACGTCTGCTGCTGTGTTGGTTTCCTGTGGAGTGACCTGCTCATCTGCTTCTGTTGAGGAGGGCAGGTAAAGGTCAGCTGTGTGCTATTATGGCCATGTGTAGAGTGGACTACGTGCTTGCGTTTGCTGCCAGGCGACTTTCCGCGCTGCTCCGTGGACGAACGGGCTCCGGGCGGCGCCGCTCGTACAAGAGAGTGGGAGAGAAGTTCCCCCCGAAACGAACGCTCCGCAGCCGGTGCCGCAATTAATCCTGGCACCATTCACTTTTCCTCCGCCGGGCTGCGACTGGTGAACCGAGGGATTAATTTCAGTCACCGATTGTCGAGCGGCGTCGGCGCATTCATGCGCGCGACGCCGCCTCTGTCAACACTGATCAATATTTTGGCATTCTTGCCCACACGGCGGCGTGAAGCCTCCCGATCGGCGCCGCGCGTGACATCGCCGGTCGACGCCCCGGGCTGGTTTTCACTTGTGATAAGTCTGCGTGTGTGTGTGTGTGTGTGTGTGTGTGTTTTTTTTTTGATTTCCATACATTCACTCGGCTGCATACGTCGTCACGCAGAACAGCGGGGGGGGGTGCGTGTTTCCATGGCAGTCGGCCGGAGGTGGGCGGATAAATGGATTGGCAGTTGTGTCTAAAACCTGCTTCGCCCCCAGGACCTCTGTGAATTAAAAGTGAACGCGGCGCTGGAGATGTTATGCAAATGCACACGAGGATGGGATGGATGGTGGAGAGAGAGGGAGAACAGGGGGGGGCAGACCCCACAAAAGTCATAATGAGAGGCTTAATTTGTTCCCTGTAAGACTGGGCTGAGTGAATTAATTGCGGAGGAGTGCAGCATTGTTTCCACCGGGCTGCTGTTTCTGCTGTTTGTGGCTGAGTGTGCTGCGTTCGGGATTCAGGGAGGATTGCTGTTGGCGCGTTGACATCTCATTTCAACCCGACGCCCACATGTTTCTTTCTCTCCCTCACTCCTCGCTCTGTCTTTCCGTCCGTCTCTGCCTCTTACATAAAAGGGACATCGGCATCACGTTCGCGGAGCGGTGGGCGCCGGCCTCGGAGCCGAGCAGCTGCGCTCGGGCGAACGCACATCTCTGCAGCCGGTCGGCTTTAGGGGGTAAATGTTTCTAATAACAGTAAAACGTGTTTATTTCATCTCATATGAAGCTTCTCCACGAGGTTTGTTTCTGGCAGGAGAAGCAACTTGGCGCCGGCGCGACTTCGAAGCAACGTAATTCGCGACCTTATGGGTGTGAGTTGTTTGACATTCACTGTGTTACTGGGACGAACGCTGATCATCACCGTCCTGAAACGTTACAGCCCAGTGGAATCATGGGAGTTTTTAAAGGGATTGAGGAGGGAGTCCGGTGCTGGTAAAGGAACACGGCAGAAGAACTGGGGGCACAGCAGGGCTGATGATTCGGACTTGCTTTGTTTCGCCACCATCACATCAGTCATGGACATGGACACCGGTTGCTACCGTACTCGCCCTCGTCCTCGCGAGCCTCCACCGCCAGGCGAACTGAGCGACGGCGGCGGTGAGCTGTCTTTTCTGTAGCCCACATGTCGCTTTTGCCCATTTCCAGACACAACTGGAGCCGGTAGCTGACGACCTGGTTTCCTGCCACCCATCTGACACATTTTCTGGTAGCACATATGCCGCTCTCCTCTCTGTCACTGACTCAAACACACACACACACACACACACACACACACACACACACACACACACACACACACACACACACACAGCTGTGGCGCTCTCTTCCTCCGATGGCACCGCACAAGGAAGTTAGACTTAAAAGAAAACCACACATGTGTCACGGCGGCCGTCCGGGAATCAAATCGAGGCCAGTGGGCCAGCGCCGGCGGCATTCATTCCATTTTGTATTAATGAATTGCTCGAAGCGAATCTGCTGGGACGCTGAGCTCAATTAAAACCTTTAATCTGAGGGAAGAGTGTGTAGCAAAATGGAAAAAAAACACTACGAGAACAACTCGCACGCAAACCAGTTTAAGTCAACGGGATTCCTAAAATGGCCCATTAGAGCCTGCGGCGAATGGATGAGTGCAGGTGGATGCTTTGATTAGCGTGTGTGTGTGTGTGTGTGTGTGTGTGTGTGTGTGTGTGTGTGTGTTGCTCTATTTTTAAATGTGCAGGTACAGACTCCTAGCAAACCCGCTGCCCCCGGTGTCGTCAGTGGAGCTTGTAAATGCTGCTGATGTGTGTCTCGGCCGCCGCGTCGCTCTGCTGCTCCTCGCGCCGACACTTTGCTGGATCGCTGCTCTTCAGGCGGGATGAATAATACGAGCGGGCGGGAGTCGGGAGTGACTCACGGGCCATCTGGCGCCACGGCAGAAGGCGGAGATCGGAGCGGCTTCGACCTGTAGCGCTGAACGCGTGTCCGGTGGCGGCCGCGTCCCTTCGGGCCCAGACGCCCAGATTTCACCTTTCATTCATCGTTGTGGAGACTTCGACTTTTGCACGCGCTCCGATCCAGGAGGCGCTGAAGTGCGGACTTTTCACACAAACCGGGAGCCGATGCAGCACAGTCATCGAGGTCTCCTCTCTGCTTCGTCGTCCAACTTTATTTACATGTGTTTCTCATGCTCTTTCGGTGCGAACTGCCTTGTCATCACACACACACACACACACACACACACACACACACACACACACACGCATCTTATCCTTGTAAAGGAGGCTGCAGGTGTTTGAGCTGAATAAACAATAGCTCAGGTGGGTTTCCTTCACCCCCAGACATTTATTCAATGACTAATAGTGATTAAATACCTGTTTTCAATTCAAGGTGAAATTCCTAACGTTGCCACGTGCCTCCACGTTACTTCAGCGACACTAATGTGTGGGTTCATCCGTGCGCTGCCGTACGCGGAGCTGTGCTGGAGTGTCGAGCAACGTGACGCGGCTGATCATCGGTGGTGGTGGTGGTGCTGTGTAGGTGGAGGTGTGTGGGAGAGGCCGCGTTCTGCGCACGCAGTGAATGCGTCCTCTCCAGGGCTTCGCTACAATGCGAACAACGCGGCCGCACCAACGAGGAAGAGACGGACCGCGAGAGCCACGCGTGCGTTGTGTCCCGTCGCTTTTACAGATGTAACGGAAAATGAGGATAAAGAGTTAAAATAGAAGACATAAGAGGAGGAGACTGGGGATTTAAGATGGTTCTTTGTGAAGAAATTATTCTTTTAATAGCCAGGAGACTCTGAGGAGAAGAGAATTACCTTTAGAATATGAGAGTAATTACTCTGGAGTTACAGCAGGGCACTGACTGAATGTATGTATTGTATGAGAGGAGCTAAGTGACATTTACAGTTTTACAAGATAGATTAGAAAGTGTGTGTGTGTGTGTGTGTGTGTGTGTGTGTGTGTGTGTGTGTGTGTGTGTGTGTGTGTGTGTGTGTGTGTGTGTGTGTGTGTGTGTGTGTGTGAGATACAGGAACAAGTTATGAGAAACCTAAAAGCTAAAATCCTGCTTTTGCATTATTTGGGTGAATGTTCTGCAGCGCATCCATCTGTAAATAAACCAAACGGCAGACAATGACCCCGGTGTGCGTGCGGGGATGATTCACGAGCTGCCACAAGCAGACGGAGTATTTGCTTTAATTTGGGGGGAGCCTCCGCCGGATCGCGGGCTCCGAGCGCAGCCTTGGAGGAGCCGCCTTTTGTTCGGCGTTTGGTTTGAAGGCTGTTTCCACAGACTCCCACTCCTCGGCTCCCGCTCCGTCTCACCGCGTCGCCTCCCTTTTGTCTGACGCGCCCGCTCGCACCAACGCTTCCATCCGCCGTTCCCCATTCGCTCGGCTTAATTTGATGTCGTTCGCCGCCGCCGCCTCTGGCTGAAGCGACGCCGTCGGCTGAATTGGAGGCGCGGTGAGAAAACTAGACCGAGGTGAAGTCTGACTCTACACAACAACAAGAAGGAGCGAATCGGCCCACTTGCCATGAGGAGGATGCTCAGCCTATAACAAATGCACCAGATGGGTTGATGCTAACACTAAGAGTCTTTACTTGGACACTTTGCAGGCTTTAGGTGCTAATGCTGACTTTGTGCATGTATTAAGGCAACTTTGTTGCTTTATCTTTGCAGAAAGAGGCCGCATCCTCAATGCATTGTGTTCAATTTGTGCAAAAATCTGTGGACCCTAATAAAATCTAATTTAGTTATTATGATCTGCTCCCTGTATTGTTGTGGTGGCAGCGGAAAGCGGTGTGTTTGTGCTGTGTTCTGGACCAGACCAGTGACCCGCCCGGCTGATTGCCATTATAGAGCCATGCTGCGAGCAGGGCTAAAAATATATAGGAGGTGAAGTCATATTGTCTCAGAACAGGGTGGGAAACGTGAAGATGTCGCTGCAGCCGTTCACCAGAGGAACCAGGAGGAGAGTGAGTCCTCCATCAGCATCTTTTTTTTTTTTTTTTTTTTTTTTAAATGCTGCTGTCGCTCTCCTCCTCTCCTTCAGTCTGACACCGGAGCCGCTTCACGCCGTCACTCACTCATTTCGAGTCGACACCGTCGACCGGGTCTTTGCGGGAACGCTCTTCCGCACGACTCGCTCGGCTCCTGCACCGTGTTGCGTTTCAGCATTGATGGCGCGCGTTGAGCAGCGTTTTCAGGTTCATCCGCGCTAGCGTGAACCTCGCTCACTCATTCACTCGCTCGCTCGCTCTCGCTCGGCCTCGCTCCCCTCCCACTGCTTTCAGGAGAGATTCTGCGTGGGCTCACACTTGAGTTTCTGCCATGTGCTTTCTACCCTCTGCTTACACACACACACACACACACACACACACACACACACACACCCTCCCCCATACTTCACAGCACTGTCCAAAAATTGTATGAGTCTGTATATTTGTATGTGTGTGAACAGGAGTAAAATGGACAAATCTGGGGAACAACTATGACTTTGATGATGATTCTCACATCCCTGTTTAATGAGAAACTAATTAGCGGTGACCCCCGTCGCCGGTGAAAGCATCCAGAGCTCGCAGGCCGCCAAAGCGAGGGCCCCACGTGAAATCGAGGCGACACATCTCCTCCAAACGCACAGCTCCTGTCTTCGCGGCTGCTGTGACGCCACCGTCCCTTAATTGCTCCCGACACCGCGAGACGCGGTCGGCGCCGGCTCGATCGCCCGCTCGCTCGCTCCCGCCGCTGCTCCCCAGCGCCTCGCGTGTAGGCGGAGGGCCGTCGACGCGTGCGTGGGCAGATGTGCGTAGAACTGCCTGCCAGGTGCATGCGGCTGTGCGTTCTCGCTCTCTCCATACGAGTCCGCAGCGCTAAGTGGATCCGCTGTAACGCTGCGCGTTTGATTTGCCTTTTTTCCCTTTCAAAATGAATGACTCATCCTCAAAAGCGTCCTTGACTTACCTATTTTTGTCATCAGACACCGCGGACAAGAAACATTCATCTCCAGGAAGATTAGCGTCCGCGTTTAGCCGCTAAAGGCTGTTTTCCCATTATTAACAGGTCCCTGTTGTGTTTTCTCTATTTTAGCCTAAATGTCGTCCCTTCGCCCATCAGTCTGACAACAAAACCAACACACACACACAATGTACACACTGCTATGCTGCTAAAAGCCGTATGTGTGCTGTCCTTCAGGATCCTGGCCACCGCCGGCGCCCACATGAACATCCCGGTCGACCTTCGCACCCTGAGGGCCGTGCGAGTGCTGAGGCCTCTGAAGCTGGTCTCTGGGATCCCCAGTGAGTCCGACGGGGACGAGAGCTCTTCTCGGAGCCGATCCCGCCGTCCCCCTTTTTTGAACCGCGCCGTCTCTGTGCATCTTCCTGCAGGCCTGCAGATCGTGCTGAAGTCCATCATGAAGGCCATGATCCCGCTGCTCCAGATCGGCCTCCTGCTGTTCTTCGCCATCCTCATGTTCGCCATCATCGGCCTGGAGTTCTACAGCGGGAAGCTCCACCAAACCTGCCTGCCGTCTGTCGACATCCTCGGTATGAAGCCCCCCCCCCCTCCATATAATGGGATGGACAGTAGAGTAAATGTAGTGATCCGTCCGCCCACAGTTCTCCGATTCCTTCCATTTGTTGCACCTGCTCACGCTGTTGTTTTCCCATTGTTCATGATGGGCTGCGACCGATTTGCCAGCAGGTTCATTACGCGTCCGTTTTACGCGCTGTCCTCAAACACAGCTCGGGTAGATTACGGCGGCAGAGGTATTATTAGAGGAGCTGCCGGCTGATTTAGCCGCTGCTTAATTAGTCAACAACTACTCTGCAATCACGAGCCACACCACAGCATTTACTGTCACGGAGGAGGAGCCGAGGAACAGCTGAATAAGGTTCAGCGCTTGTAGGAATCTATACGTGGCCTAATTAGTCTTTTTTAAATCTATCCTGCACTTTGGCAAACTTCATCTGCGGTTGCAGTAACTCCACACTGCACATATCAGTCAATGGGACTGTGAAATAAAGTGTAAGGCACGACGTGATTCCCCCCAAACAGGAAAAGTCTCTGTGAAGCCACGAGATGAGCTGTGAAGCCTGATCCAGTGTAACCGTTAACCGTGCCGTTTGTGCAGACAACGAGACCGTGGACTCGTCGGAGCTGGCGTTCGCCTGTGGGGTGAGGAGGTGTCCGGAGAAGTACGACTGCAACGACACCTGGATCGGCCCCAACGACGGCATCACGCAGTTCGACAACATCCTGTTCGCCGTCCTCACCGTCTTCCAGTGCATCACCATGGAGGGATGGACGGCCGTGCTCTACAACGTGAGTACGACGCCGGCGGCGCGTCCCAGCGGCGTGCGCCCGCCGCGCGTTCTAACGAGAACCCCGCACCTTTCAGACCAACGACGCCCTGGGCGTAACGTGGAACTGGATGTACTTCATTCCCCTCATCATCATCGGCTCCTTCTTCGTCCTCAACCTGGTGCTGGGTGTCCTGTCGGGGTGAGCGTGCTTCTTCCTCCGTCTTCCCTCTGTCCCTCAGCTTCGTGTGACGGAACGTTCTCCCCCTCAGAGAGTTCGCCAAGGAGAGGGAGCGGGTGGAGAACCGGCGGGCCTTCATGAAGCTGCGGCGCCAGCAGCAGGTGGAGAGGGAGCTCAACGGCTACCGGGCCTGGATAGACAGGGCAGGTACTGGGCAACGATGGCACACACGGAGCCCAACGGGCTGCTGGAGGTGGTGGATACAGGATGTCACACAGACACACACACACACACACACACTGCTATGATGGCAATCTACATTGCTGCTCTCCCACGCAAGTAGAGGGTGAGGAAAAGGTGATACTGACTCACTGACTTAAACTTATACACACACACACACACACACACCGGTGTGTGAGATGTGTGAGAGAGAGAGAGAGAGAGAGACACACACACACACACACACACACACACACACACACACACACACGCTCGCTCCATGACATCCACACGCGTGGTGCATTCAGGTGTCTGCGCGTAACCTCCAGTGTCGTTGCCTTACAGAGGAGGTCATGCTGGCGGAGGAGAACAAGAACTCGGGCAGGTCGCCGCTGGACGGTGAGTTCAGTGCGAAGCTCCGTGCGCGCACGGGGAGCGCGTTTCCCATCGACCCGTTTCAGCGCTGTCCGTTTTCTGGGCCGTGTGTTTTCAGTGCTGAAGAGGGCGAGTAAGAAGACGGGGGCGCGTCGAGGGGCCCCGGGGGACGACAAGTACACCGACATGTCCACAGCCAGTGAGTCCAGGCCCCCTCGGCCCCTTCATCCTCATCATCCTCACCGCTGAACGGCGCTCTCCCCTCAGGCATGTCCCGGTCCAGGATGAACTTCCGCAGCGGGCGCCGCGGCCCCGCCGCCTACCTGCGGCGCAAGGAGCGCATGCTGCGCATCTCCATCCGCCGCATGGTGAAGACGGACACCTTCTACCTGATGGTGCTCAGCCTGGTGGCGCTCAACACCATCTGCGTGGCCATCGTCCACCACAACCAGCCCGACTGGCTCACCGTCTTCCTGTGTGCGTGTCCCCAGCTCGCGGCCCGTAGGCGTCTTCCTTTGAGCCTGATTGCTTGTTTTTTTGTGGTTTCCTCCGCTTCCAGACTATGCAGAGTTCGTTTTCCTGGGGCTGTTTCTGGCCGAGATGTTTCTGAAGATGTACGGCCTGGGCTTTCGACTCTACTTCCACTCGTCCTTCAACTGCTTCGACTGCGGGGTGAGCTGCGATACAGGAAATGAGTGGTTCTGTATCACAAAAGGCGCTGAACCGATGGAATGATGACGCGGAGCCTGTAGATTCTAATACAGCTACATTCTCCATGTATTTCGCATGTGTTTCTGTCGCAGGTCATTGTCGGGAGCATCTTCGAGGTGGTCTGGGGCTTCTTCAGGCCCGGCATGTCCTTCGGGATCAGCGTGCTGAGGGCGCTGAGGCTCCTGAGGATCTTTAAGATCACCAAGTAAGCGCCGCCGCTGTTCGCTTCCCTGATGTCTGGCAGAGCGGAGTCCACAGCGCGTGTCACTGCTCTGTGCCAGGTACTGGGCCTCCCTCAGGAACCTGGTGGTGTCGCTCATGAGCTCCATGAAGTCCATCATCAGCCTGCTGTTCCTCCTCTTCCTCTTCACGGTGGTGTTCGCCCTGCTGGGGATGCAGCTGTTCGGAGGAAGGCGAGTGAAGTCCAGTTCATGTCCGTCTGTGTGAGCTGAGCAGCCGTTCCTTTGATACCTGGGCGTGTCTGGATGAAACCAGCTCCAATGCGTTTCCTCCTCTCCCTCTAGGTTCATCTTTGAGGACTACACTCCCACCAACTTTGACACTTTTCCAGCCGCCATCATGACCGTGTTTCAGGTTTGGGCTCCTGCAGATCCCCTCATGCTGCCCGCTCTCCGAGACACATTGCACCCTGGGATATTTCTCGCCTCGATCGTCCCACACATCTACGCACACATATGCGCGCATGAATATCACACAAGTGAAACGAACAATCAGATCTACAATAACAACTGCTAACACGCGCGTTACAGTTGCTTCTTGTGCTGCCGCAGGGAAGCGGCACGTCCCTGCATGCAGAATGCACGTATTTATAGGGAGGTGTTCTCCCATCCGATGTGAGTAATGCTGTTTATGCGCCCGCAGATTCTGACGGGCGAGGACTGGAACGAGGTGATGTACAACGGCATCCGCTCGCAGGGCGGCGTGCAGTACGGCATGTGGTCGTCCATCTACTTCATCGTGCTCACGCTGTTCGGTAACTGTATCCTTGTGGTCAGAGGTCCGACCGGAAGCGTAGCTGATGATGATGATGATGATGATGATGATGATGATGAAGCAGAGCTCTTCTTAACCGCCGCCACCACAGACACCCTGCTGAACGTCTTCTTGGCCATCGCCGTGGACAACCTGGCCAACGCCCAGGAGCTCACCAAGGTTCGCAAGGCTCACAAACGTGTGCGACAGCCTGCATTCCAGCGTCACGAACCTCGTTCCAGCGTCCGAGCTCCGACAGGCTCAATGTGCTTCGCAACATTTGCACAGCCATTTGTTTTTTTTATATGTATTTTTATTGTCAAACGTCCACATATTTGTTATATATCTGTCTGCTAGCGAGCAGTCTGCTGACATATTGCGGTGTCACCACCACCTGATGATGGGTGGAGTGAAATGAGCCCACCGTCACATGTTTGCCTTGGTTTGTATGGAAGTCGCGGCTCTGGAAGCGACATCACAGCATTTCACCAGGTTCCGTCCGTCAACGTGTTTTTGGTTTCGTCAGGATGAAGAGGAGGAAGAGGAGTTCTTCAACCAGCGCTATGCCAGAGGCAGAGACGGCTTGATATCTGAGTAAGTCTGAGATGAGATGCCATGAGATGCTCAGAGCCTTTCACTGATCTTAAGTAAGTCTCAACTTTGGAGCAGGAAACTGATGAGAATGGGATTAAATGTCAGTCCCTGTGGTTTTAGCAGCAGACGCACATGCTGTGTATCAGACTTACTTAAGATACAGGTGCTGTGAGAAACCTTGTGGTTGTATGTTTGTGTTTATATACAGTACTTAGTTACTAGGATGACTTTCTGCGGCGTTACGGGTTGTGGACTGTTGGTCGGTGCGTTCAGGTGCATGGTGAATGCAGGGAAACGACGGCATGTAGGGGGCGTTTACCTCACATCAACAATGAATGTGTGTCGGATGTGCCTGCGTTGAAAGCATGAGCCCGTACGGAGCGTCTCGGCAGAACGCTCCTCTCTGACTGCCTGAGCCTCCTGTTGTAGACGGAACCCGGGCCGCTCCCGGCGACCTTCGCGCGGCTCATGATCCAGATCCTGCTGGAGGGGACGGGCAGCGGGTTACTGGAGGCTGCTGGGAACGGTGGGAAGCCTCAGTGTGGGACTCTACAGGGAGGAGGCACACTTTGGAATTCCCCTGCTCAGTACAGCTCCATCCGATTAGCAGAACCAAGGCAGCGTATCACTGCAGTATGTGACACGTGAAGAGAATGACGAGGTTCTTTACAGCCACTGTACAATGAGAATGACTTATTATTATTCTGCATGTTTTATACCAATAACGGTAACTTACTGTAGGTTTTCTTAATTGTATTTGATTCTAGCTTTATGAATGTGGTTTGTGTTCTGCTGAAAATCAACTTGTAGAGCCTTAAAACTAGAATCACTTAAAGCCACACACAGCCTCCAGCTTTGACTCAGCTCAGACACAAACGTGAGCTCCACAACGAGGCCCGAGGCTCGTTGCGGTCTCTCGAGGCCAGCGTTTTGAGCCTTTGCAGGTTGATTTGACGTCGCGCGCTAACGAGCCGCTCGCGCTGATGATGCGAGCGGCGGTGATGATGTCACGTAGCTCTCGCATGCAGAGCCGCTGCTGTGCTGTGATGGAGCCCTCTGCGTCATGATGACCCACTGCTCAGACTCGTACCTTGACTCTACTCCGTGTGTCATCCGTCCGTTACATATTTTAATGTCGGTCTTGTTTGTGTTGCAGCTCCAAGATGCAGATCTTTATGTGCATTGCGGCGTTTTGCTGATCCATCCTGTTGTCCTGTTTATCCTCTTATGTGGCACTGAACAAAATGCTCCCAGCGACTTTCTGTAAGAACCTGAGGCTTAAATTGAGCACGCACTAAATTTGTCGCCCTGTAGCGTCCACGCTGCGTTTTTGCCCCCTTTAACACATTTTTAACATATTTTGTTCTGTGTCACAGCAAATGTTCTGTGTATGTTGTAAAACACTAATGTCTTGTTTTCAAATAATCACTCATTGATTACATGGACGACTAAGGAACAGTGAGTATGACTGAATGCATCCCTGTCACACTGAATTTCCCTCTCTTGAGATTTTGTTTCTAGATGTTACACAGCTTTTAATTCTGCACCTTCTCCCGTTTCGTTTCTGTGGGTTTTGTGCTTCACTTCTCCTTTTTAGGTGTCCTTACCTCACAAGTATTTTTAGTTTTTTGAGTTTTTGAATGTATACTTTTCATTTTCTGTTTTACTAACGACTAACATAACTAAAGAAAAAGCCTGGCCTTTTCTTTCATTTGACTAGATTTTAGATAACCTGTGTGCATCTTGATTACTTGATGTCAACATTTCCGTGTGTTTTGGCCGCTCGGTGACTCTAAGTCCACTTTGCTCCTTAGTGGGAGAAGGAGGCCCTACCTGTACAGGAAGCGGGCCATCCACCGCGGTCGTCCCACCTTCCCGGACGAGCCCGAAGGTCCGGCGGAGGCCGCGGACGAGCAGCCGCTCGGCGGCTCCAACGCCTTCGCCAACCGCCGCGAGAGGCGGCGGAAGGTGAACATGTCGGTGTGGGAGCAGCGGGCCAACCAGCTACGCAAGCGCCGCCAGATGGCCAGCAGGGAGGAGCTGTTCGGCAGCCCCACGGAGGACACGGCGGAGACCCCCACCATCCCCCACCACGCCCCCGCGCTCTCGCCGGAGGTCAGCCCGGCCCACCTGCCCGAGTCGCCCATGTCCGTGGGGATGCCCCTCCCCGAGCCCCCCATGTCCGCCTCCATCCCGGAGCCCCCGGCGGCCGAGCCGCTCGTCAACATTGGCGAGGAGAAAGTGGGCGGGGCCAACCACCGGGCGGCGGGCGGAGGCCGGCACCGCATGGCCCGCAAGTTCCGGCCGGGTCAGGGCCCCGACGAGGGCGCGCGGCACCGGCGCCACCGCCACCGCGAGGCCCGCTCCGAGGCCAAGAGCCTGGACTGCGTGCAGGCGCCGCACGAGGTGCCGCAGGTGCGGAGGTCCATGAGTCAGGAGAGGAAGGTGCTGGACGAGCGGGAGGAGAAGGAGGAGAAGGAGGAGGGAGAGAGAGCGGACGCGGACGGAGGGTCGCTGCAGGACGACTGTGGAGCGTGCATCGTCAACCCGTATGCAGAGGTCGGGGAGGAGTGTAGAAGGTGAGGGCTGTTCTCTATATGTACTGTAGCAGATAGAGAATATAGGGACGGTCCCTCAGGATCTCCTTTTTAACCCTTTCAGAGCCGCTGTGTCTGGCGCCGACGTCCCCGACCCGACTCCGCTGCTGGACCGCCCCTGGTCCGAGGGCGACCAGGACCAGGAGCCGCTGAGCCGGGGCGTCCCGGTGGAGCCGGCGCCGGAGGCCACGGAGTGCGCCGCGGAGCCCGAGAGCCGCCGGGTGTCCGTCAAACGGGTCAGGAGCGGCGCCGAGGGCAGCGTGGTCATCGAGATGTCGGCGCAGCCGCTGCTGGAGCTCACTCCCATGACAGGTAGCGTCACGGAGCCGCGAAGCGTCCGTGTCGCTGTGTAGAACCATGTGTGGGTGTTTCTGCACTCGGATCGATTGCTCATGGACTCACTCCATGGTTCTCTCTCTCTCTCTCTCTCTCTCTCTCTCTCCCCTTTTGTCTGGGGGTCAGTGACCAGTAAAGAGTTGGAGGTTTACCAGTCAGAAAAAGACAAGGAAGAGGAAACGGAGGAGGAGGAGGAGGAGGAGCCTCCGCTTCCACCCAAACCCGTGGCTCCAGACAGCATGTTCATCTTCAAGGCCTCCAACCCGTACGTGTCTGAACGCCGCTCGCTTTCTCCCGGCTGTGTTCACTTTGCGCCTGTTCTCACGCCCTTTGCCTTCGCTCCTCCCATCGACGGACCGGCAGCATCAGGAGGATCTGCCACTATGTGGTCACGCTGCGTTACTTCGAGATGACCATCCTCCTGGTGATCGTGGCCAGCAGCATCGCTCTGGCCGCCGAGGACCCAGTGTGCACGAACTCAGACCGAAACAAGGTGAGATCAAGTCTGTGCTTTGACAGGAACAAGCAGATGCAGACATTGGAAGATGTGAAGAGAGGGAGATTTATTCAGTCATCTGTGGACAAATAATCCACAGTCCATGTAAATACTAGTCTCGGGTTGCATTCTGGGAAATATTTGATCCAGAAGGTTAGGATCACATAATAACCTAATAACAGGATACAACTGAAGCATCTGCCTGGAGCCTGGACGCAGACCGATCCAGCCTGTATTGGGTTTATGTGGAGTCTCTGAGCGAGAGGCCGTCATTGCCTCCGACTCTATTAGCTGGAGCTTTCCACTTGAAGGCTACCTGTGGTTTCCTGAACGCGCATGAATATTAAGGAGGTAAACGCATCCAGGCGTCTCCTCCTGGGAGCAGTCGAGGTTTATGAGCGAGTATATTGAGGATTCTGATTCATTATTTGTCCTGTTTCCAGGTCCTCCGGTACTTCGATTACGTCTTCACCGGAGTGTTCACCTTTGAAATGATCATTAAGGTCGGTGCCGCCACAGGTTCAGCATCTGCGACACCGACACCGTTAATGTGCTGTTAAAGGGTCCTGTGAACGTTTCCCCAGATGATAGACCAGGGGCTCATCATGCACGACGGCTCCTATTTCCGAGACATGTGGAACATCCTGGACTTCATCGTGGTGGTGGGAGCTCTGATTGCCTTCGCCTTAACGTGAGTCACCGTGCGCCGCTGCCCGCTTATGACTAATGACTGACTCAGAGCAGCCCATGTTTTTTTTTTCTGAGCGCCCGGTTCGCTTACAGGCAGCCCACCTTTCAAAGACGCGTTTTTGCAGCCTGTAGTCATTGACGAAGGGAGCAGCTCCCAAGTACAGGGACAGTGTGTGTGTTATGAGACTGTATGGAGCTGTCACCATGGTGGTTTAATCAGCTGGACTACGTGATGGGTGGGTGCTGTCATGGCGACTTAGGTCCTGTTTGTTGTCTGACCCAGCGTGAGACACTAACTGAACCCTTTTGTGCGATTTGTTTGACTTGTTATGTTTATTTCTCTGTTGTGAATGTAGCTGTGATCCTCTGGTGGATCTTTATTTATGCCTTCTTTTCTCTGTTGTTCCTGTGGATTGTGTCACTGTTGGGGCTTCCAGGAATGTTATGGGGTAAAAATATCACTATCACACTAAATGTACAGTTGTCGCATAATCTAAAAAAAAAAAAATCCCATTTTTCAGCCATTTTTGTGTCCATTTTTTTCTTTTTGTGTATTCACTGTGTTTTTCTTTGTGCCAATTACATCTCATCTAAGCTCTGAGAGGCATCGGGGGTAAACGTTCTGATGATTTGTAAACAGAGAGTCATAGTTCCCAATCCATTATTCAACAGCTGTTTTTTGAACGTGTCGTCTGAAGTAGAGTTTCTTTTCTCTCCCTGGAGTCTTGGCTGAGGACTAATGTCTGAGCCCTCCGAGTCTCAGTTCAAGCTTTGTTTTAAATACAAGGACAAATAAAATGAACTGCCTTATTTAATATCAAGGCCTTCATGAAATAAAATACAATGAAGCCACTTTGCACTAACCTACGAAAGCAATAAAAGCCTGATAGGTCATTTGAGGTAACGAAGAACTAAATGAAAACTGCCATTTACACAAATTGTCTAATATTTTACCCTGGAGGCCTTGAGAGCTCCATGCACGCGCGCACACACACACACACACACACACACACACACACACACACACACACTCGTGTGTGGACACGTCACTTTTGCCGTACTTTTTTTTCCCCATGCGTCCCACGTCCTCGTGCGTCGGCCGACGTGTGCGACCGCGCTCATCTGCGCATGTGTTTCCACACGCACAGGAACAACAAAGGCCGCGACATCAAGACGATCAAGTCTCTGCGGGTGCTCCGGGTGCTGCGGCCTCTCAAGACCATCAAGCGACTCCCCAAACTCAAGGTGTGGCGCCAGTGCGTGAGCCCGTTGCCGCGTTGTGCGTTTGTGGCCTCTGACCCCGGGTCGTCTCCCCCCCTTTCAGGCTGTGTTCGACTGCGTGGTCACGTCGCTGAAGAACGTCTTCAACATCCTCATCGTGTACCAGCTCTTCATGTTCATCTTCGCTGTCATCGCCGTGCAGCTCTTTAAGGGGAAGTTCTTCTACTGCACTGACAGCTCCATGAATACTGAGAAAGAGTGTCAGTAAGTGGTGTGTGTGTGTGTGTGTGTGTGTGTGTGTGTGTCTGCTGCATTGCCTGGAATATCCTACACATTGTCAATCACAGAACATATAACTCAAAGGGGTAAAAACCTGGAGTCAAGCATAAATATATGGAGTTGTGAGGTTATTGAAGTGTTTTATCATTAAGGCCCTTGTTGATTAAGAGGACACAGAGACTCCAGGCTTCTGTTTCCTACAGAGGCTTCTACATCGACTACAGCAGGGACAAAAAGGAGGTGAAGAGGAGAGAGTGGAAGAGACACGAGTTTCACTACGACAACGTCTGCTGGGCTCTGCTCACGCTCTTCACTGTGTCGACCGGAGAAGGATGGCCTCAGTGAGTGTGCTGTCGAAGGACCCCGAAGCATCGCGCTCAGGTTGTGTTTTATAAAGACCACTCTCCTCCCAGGGTCCTGCAGCACTCCACGGACGTCACCGAGGAGAACATGGGGCCAAGTCGGGGCAACCGCATGGAGATGTCCATTTTCTATGTGGTCTACTTCGTCGTCTTCCCGTTCTTCTTCGTCAACATCTTCGTGGCTTTGATCATCATCACCTTCCAGGAGCAGGGCGACAAGATGATCCAGGAGTGCAGCCTGGAGAAAAACGAGGTGCGGGGCAGTGACGCACACACACACACACACACACACACACACACACACACACAGTAAACATCACCACTGAAGGCAGACGTCAAACCTTTGCTCTAATCCGAACCAAAACTCAATTCTAACCTCAGCCCTAAAATCACATCTTGACCTGCAAAAAAGGCCTTTAAAGTTGTGGGGACCGGCCAAACGTCCCCACGTTGCAGGAAAAGCAAGCACACACACGCACACACACACGCTGACATAAATAACCCCCCTTGAGCTCCGCTCCGTTGCCTCTCCGTCCGTCAGAGGGCCTGCATCGACTTCGCCATCAGCGCCAAGCCGATGACGCGCTACATGCCCCAGAACCGGCAGACGTTTCAGTACCGCCTGTGGCACTTTGTGGCGTCGCCCTCCTTTGAGTACACGGTGCTGGTCATGATCGCCCTGAACACTGTCGTCCTCATGATGAAGGTGAAGACCGCGGCTGCAGTAACGCGTGACATTAACACCTGCTTTATAGCACATAATTTTAAAAAAATGGCTTATTATAATGTATTTTTACTCTCATGTCTTTGTTTTTTAGTACCACTCGGCCCCGACAGCGTACGACACCGTCCTCAAACACCTGAACACGGCCTTCACCGTCCTCTTCTCCATGGAGTGTATACTCAAGATCATGGCCTTTGGCTTTGTGGTAAAAGAAATCCCATTTAAATCTGCAGATACGTCATTGTGTGTGTTTAGTTCAGTCACAAATGGATTTCCTCTCCTGCAGAATTACTTTCGGGACACTTGGAACATCTTCGATTTCATCACCGTTCTTGGCAGCATCACGGAGATAATTGTGGATTTACAGGTAAGCCGCTGCCAAGACAACGCTCGTTCTCTCAATGTCTCGACCCCCAGCGACGACCGGAGCGGCTCCCTCTCTCTCTCCACGAGTCCTGCTTCCAGACACCGCTTAAAGTCCCGTTGTGACGCGTGTCGCCCTCTGTGTTGTGCGTCCTGTCTGTCGCGCTCCCTTGTGTTCTGGTGTCACCGTCTCGCCGGCCCAGTCGGTGAACACCATCAACATGAGCTTCCTGAAGCTCTTCCGGACGGCCCGGCTGATCAAGCTGCTGAGGCAGGGCTACACCATCCGCATTCTGCTGTGGACCTTTGTCCAGTCGTTCAAGGTGGGACGCTTTGGAACCTGTCTGTTTTTATACAACGCATCAGTACAGCTTCTAACCGTCCGTCTCTTTTATCTGCAGGCGCTTCCTTACGTCTGCCTGCTCATCGCTATGCTTTTCTTCATATATGCTATAATTGGAATGCAGGTATCCTGGCTTCAAACGTGACACACAAATAACACGGGAGTGGAGATTGAATGCATTTTACACATACATGCTGTGTTCATAGGTGTTTGGAAACATCAAGCTGAACGACGAGAGTCACATTAATCAGCACAACAACTTCAAGACGTTCTTCAGCGCGCTGATGCTTCTGTTCAGGTGGGCTCACGTGGTGGAAAAGTAGGTCGAATCCAGTTGCATTCGGGAGAGTGTCCCTTTTGATGCCGACTCATTGTGTGTCTGCGTGTGAACCGCCAGGAGCGCGACGGGGGAGTCCTGGCAGGAGATCATGCTGTCCTGTCTGTCGGGGCAGGAGTGCGAACCCGACCCCTCCATCGCTCCCCTCACCATGTCGCCGGACCACGAGGGAGGCTGTGGCACCGACTTCGCCTACTGCTACTTTGTGTCGTTCATCTTCTTCAGCTCGTTCCTGGTCAGTGTTTAGACGAAACACAGTCTAGATTCCTGCGGTCCAGGACGTTGCATTGTATAGTTAGTTATATATATTATAGTTATATAGTTGCATAGTTTATGATTTCCTTTTTTTTTAGATGCTAAATCTTTTCGTGGCTGTGATCATGGATAACTTTGAGTACCTGACCCGAGACTCCTCTATCCTGGGTCCCCATCATTTGGACGAGTTTGTGCGCATCTGGGGCGAGTACGACCGCCTGGCGTGGTGAGAGAGTTTCTTTTGATCCTGTTCTGTCTGTCAGCCAGCAGGGGGCAGCACAACTGTGAAATCATAGGTCTATTAGCTGTATTACACTGATTTTTATTACCCCTTTCTTTCTTGCGCCTTCCTTCACTTTTCTCCCATGTTTGTTGTCGGCAGTGGTCGCATCCACTACACAGCTATGTATGAGATGTTAACGCACATGTCTCCACCCCTGGGTCTGGGCAAAAAGTGTCCTGCTAAGATCGCATATAAGGTACCGTGTGTGTGTGTGTGTGTGTGTGTGTGTGTGTGTGTGCGCATTGAAGTCTCATGATGGCAACAGAACTAAGTAAAAGTCTTCTTCCCCTCCTGTGTTGCTCAGAGGCTGGTGTTGATGAACATGCCGGTGGATGAAGACATGAGCGTCCACTTCACGTCCACGTTGATGTCCCTCATCCGCACGGCGCTGGACATCAAAATCGCTCGAGGTTGGCGGCATAAGCAGGAAGGATGGGAAATCCAGTTGATTCAGAGTCTAAACATTACTGTTGACCACAGGGGGCGAGGACCGCATCGCTCTGGATACTGAGCTGCAGAAGGAGATCAGCATCATTTGGCCGTATCTGCCCCAGAAGAACCTGGACCTGCTGGTGCCCATCAACAAAGGTCTGACTCTGCAGGAACGCTGATGCTAATGCAACGCTAATAAACCGTTCATTAACAGCTAACGCAGCGCGCCGTCTGCTCTAGATACGGACATGACGGTGGGGAAGATCTACGCCTCCATGATGATAATGGACTACTTCAAGCAGAACAAGGCCAAGAAGCTCCGGCAGCAGCTGGAGGCTCAGGTCGGCTCATACTGTGAATTCTGACTGGAAGCTACACGGATCGTCCCCTTTCAGTCCGTTTTAATGCAATGTTGTTGTGACTCTCACCCCAGAAGAGCAACTTGATGTTCAAGCGTCTGGACGCGGCGGCGCTCCCAGAGGACATCCTGTCCAACACCCAGCCGCTGCCCATGATGGCGCACAGCGCCGGCTCGGCCCTGTGAGTCCGCGTGCGAGCTTGCACGTTTCCACGTGCCCGGCTAAACTGCTGACGCTAACGGCCTTCTCTGTCCCGGTGCAGGACCCGGGGCGGCTTCGTGGCCCTGAGCCCCATCTCGCCTCAGGAGCTGTTTTTGCAGCCCATGAGCTCCGAAAACGAGGCCGGTCAACAGCAGAATGTGGTAAGAAAACGAGCAGAACCAAACCACAAGAACACGGTGTGTAGGAGGCAAAAGAACGCAGTTTGCATGTTAATTGAAATCAGAATCAAAATTCTATTCTTTTTTTATATTTTTACATTTATTTCTTGTTTTTAAACTGATCTTTGATATTGTCTTTGACCTCATCATCTACATGAGGCAGCTCCTACACTGTGTGTGCTAATCAAACATGGATCCAGCTTAATGACTGTGGCTCAGTATAGATGAGATGACTTGTTTGAAACGTGTTCATGAGCTGCATTCAACACCTGTTTACGTACGCGTTTTGTGGGTTTGCTGTGAATGTGATGCATGCATGCGTTTGGAGGCCTGAGGCCGGGGGCCAGTTTTCGCAGGAAACCTGGCGAGCGCAGCTCGTAGCTGCAGACGCTGTTGTGCCTTTTAGTCCAATTCAGCAGCTGTAGCTCCTCGCAGTGTTAGTGTCTTTCTAGGCCCTTAGGAACATGTCGTCTGGCTCTGTTTGTGTAGCTCTGGAGACTTAAACATGCATGACTGAATGCACTCGCAGTGGTGACGTATCAACCCCATCTTTCCCCGTGAGCCGTTTTGTGTATTGTCTCTTTCCTCACATTCCCTCGCTCTGTTTCTGTCCCTCCAAATCAATCCTCCTTGTCGCCAGTTGCTGCTAATCTCTTGGGTTTTGGCTGGAATGGCTTGGATGGCGGTGGCTGTGGCTACGGTAGACGCAGTCATTGAGCGGCTAGCTTGTGCCCCCTCCTCTCCTCTGATCAGGACCTCGGTGTGCAGGCGGTCCCGGTGGGGGGGGGGGGGGGGGGCTGACCGGTGCCGTGTCTCCTTGCCCCCCTCTCTTGTTTCTGTACTCACCTAGGTGGGCGAGTGCAGTAGGGGGATTGAAGCCCCACTGGAGCTCCCACTAGGGAGGGGCCTATGTGTGCGGGCCTCTTCCGTGCCCCGTCTGGCTGTAGAGTTGCAGGTACACACATCTTCCACGACACGGCCTCTGGGCCAGATGGACCTCGACGGCTGCATGGGCTCTTTTGCCAAAGTCCCTTTTGTGCACGAGATGCTGAGAACTTACATCAGTAGGCCTCTAGCTTGTCTGTTCACAACTCTGGGAGTCTGATAACTGTTTGATAACTTGTCAGGCTGCGATCCTTGAATGCTGATGCTTCTTCTTATCCCAGTCTTGTTCATCTCCAGCCTAAAAGAACCCTTTGCTGAGCGATGCATGCAAGACAGCACTCTGCCATGACACTCATACTGTGCATGTGTTCACTGTGGTTAATCCTTTCTCTGTGTACCCTGTATTTCCATGTTTGTGTGTGTGTGTTCTCAACTTCTAGCAGACGGAGGTGGCCAGCGGCTCCATTAAGCGCTCGGCATCCACGGTTGGGGATCAGCGGGTGAACGGCCTTTGGCAGGAGGAGAAGAGTCCCGAGCGGGTGTATCGACCTCGTCACAAGAGCTACAAGGCTGCAGGTAATCGCTGGTCTCCTCAGTAGGAGGTTTGGCCCAAAATCTGAGACGACGAGTAAAAAAAAAACGCTTTGACGGGTTTTCCAGGAATAGAAATAATGATCTTCACTTGTTCAGCTGTTTGCTAACAAATTCATCATATCAACTCTACAGAGACAACAGGCCAGTGATGCGTTTACAGCCACTGCCCCCTGGTGGTAATATTAGAGACTTGTTCCCTTCTTGATCAGTTCTCTAGATAATGTGATGGGCGAGAGTGTTGAGACATTAACAGAACTATTTCTGTATTCATAATGTTTCCACCTTCCTCCTTCTCGTCGTCTGTCACGTCGCGTTCACGCCTCCTCTGAACCTCTCTCCCTCCAGTCTCCCGATCTGAACACTGGCAGCAGAGCAACAGGGAGCGCGGCCGGTCCAAGGAGCGCTGCCACCTCCTCTCCCCCGACACGTCTCGCTGCAACTCGGAGGAGCGAAGTCGGCAGCCGTCGCGGTCCTCCAGCGTGGAGAGAGCGTATCCCCAAGACAAGCAGGTAGACCAGACATGCAGCCAGAGGGGTCACACTACTCGCATTACCCATCAAGCTTCTTAATCTCTGGGATACGATATCAGTCTTTGTTTTCTCCTTCAGGGAAACAGCTCGGACAGTCCGGTGCCGTCCACTTCAGAGTCCAGCACCCCCAGCGGCCGACGACCACTGTCTCAAACCCCCACCCGCTCCCGACCTCACATCTCCTACTCGCCCCTCGTGTGTCACACGCAAGCCTCCATCGGCGAAGACGAGGACGAGCGGGGCAGCCCGGAGACCATGAGGAGGCGCAAGCCCGCCTGGGACGTCCAGGAGGGCGGCAAAGGAGAGAGGAGGGGCGAGGCCGGGCGCCACCCGTCCCCGCCGCGCCGCTACCCATCCGAGCCCTTCCTGGCCTCGCAGGACGACGACCACAGCCCAGACCCCACCGGTCCGATGGAGACGTTGACCTTCGAGGCGGCCGTGGCCTGCAGCCTCGGGCGCTCCAACACCATCAGCTCGGCGCACCCCCGCTTGCGAACTGGCTGGCAGGTCCCCAACGGACACTTCCGCAAGCGCCTGGCACAGACGACCTCGGTGGCGGGCTGCGATCCTCTCAGCGACACAGAGGAGGACGACCGGTGCTAGGGACGCGAGCGACGACGCGCGGGGGCTGTTGGGGTGGGGGGTGAGGACGCTGTACAATCAAGAGCAAAGCGAAGGTGACTCTCTTCGCGTCAGTGGTTTGAAGTCGCTCACTGACGTTTGATCCGTCGCCCAAGAACAGTACTTCCTGAAACTGTAGTTGCCAATTCACACAGAACACTGACAATTAATAAGGTCTATTTCCTAATGCGTACTTGATAATAGAGTACTCGTACAGCTCCGGTAGTCACAGGATGCAGGAAATAAATCAAATGAACTGATCAAATTACAGTCTGTCATAAGTGTCAATATAAGGTTCTTTAATTTCTAAAGATGTTTCTAAAAGATTCAGTGTTGCTCTGAACAGTGTTTCTCTGTAGGGTGTGTGAATATGTAACTACATTTTCTTATCAATTAATTGTTTTGTAAATACTGTGATCGCACCATCACACCATTGCCATTTATTAGACCAGGTCAATAAAAGCCATCATGGACCGGTGACCTAATACTTTACCAGACGATGTGGATTTTAATAAGTAACACTCAATAATGCTGGATTTTTTTACAGTATGAATGAATGTGCATGGGGGAAACTGCCTGATTTCCCTCGTCATTTTCCTTTTTGGTATTGAACCTAATAAGTTGTTAGATATGAATAACATTATAGAATAATAACAATGAAGACATGCTTATTTGTTATCGCCCCGCATTTTTGTTAAACCATGGCTAGTCTAAACTTAACCCTTTTAAAATTCCATTAAAACCTTTTGTTGTTTTTAATTTCTCAGTAAGGACATTTTAAGTGAGGACGTTCTAACAATTATATTTGATTTTGAACGTGTTGGACATCATTTTACCATGAAAAAATAATATTTCATCTATCTTCACCTTTTTCTTTCTTGTGAAGTTGTATGAACCATTGCAGATGATGACTGTAGAAACACTGTAGACGCATTTTGCTTCACAAATTAACATCGCTCTATTACTTACTAATAATGTACAGAGAAATTATGCTGTTTGTAACATTTAGAGAAAAAATACCAGTATCACTTGACAAGCTTTAAAGGTAAAGGAATCTTTGAAAATGTTCATTTTAGGATTTGTGTATTTGTTTTATTTGCCTGATAAAGGGCAATTCTGTGAAACTCACCTAACCAAAAAAACATGGAGATTTGTATCATATGTTCCTGGAATGCAAACACCTTGTGGGTTTTTATGTGTACTATAGCTGTATATACAATAAAGGTGTCCTCAAGTGACGTTTATTATGAAATCTGTTTTACAAGGCACTGACATTACCAAGTCGTGACACATGCTGTATAACCTTGAAGCCGAACTCGTCGTTTGTTAACAGTCTGTTAGTTTGTACATTTTCACTTTCTACTAATTCGCTTTGTATATTTGTTTGCTGCATACACTAAATTATGGCAACTGTGTTTATTATGTCAAAGATGAAAATTGAGCGTGACACACAAATCAGCAAAAGCCTCTGCTAATTTATTGTACTGAATATCTAAAACATATTGCTGGAATATGTATGTATTTATAATCCCAAAAGAATATACATAAAATAAATTTATATATAAAGACAAAACAAACACAAGACTGACTCCTATCACACGTCACAACTTGATCTGGGATTTTTAATTTTTTAATTAACATGATTAGGTCGTTCGTTATTTGATAAATGAGTACATGATACTAGTAATCATTAACACATTTATTTAATTTCTCCAAAAAGGGGCGGGGCTGTGTGGCTCTTTTGGGATTACGTAAACACAACCATCCAATCGCCGCACAGATTTACAGCGTTACGTCATATCCAAAGGACCGATGTCCGGTTGAAGAAAGAGCTAGCAAGGAAGGGAACAGTTTAAGCTTATTTACGAAGTTAAATGGCAGAAATGTCGCTGCTGTCAAATACTAAGACAGTTTAGCCTAACATACACAGTTGCTGCTGAAGTGGATAATTTGTAGAAATTCCTTTTCTAATGAAGAAACAAGCGCCACTTATCAAGGAAGTCTGACGGGAAAGTCGATAGCTCGGCTGCTAATTGTCGTTAGCAGGGGAGTCCTTTGTTTTGTTTTCAGGTGGAGATCTGTGTAAACATGAAGCGAAACTAGTGCGGAGCGTTGTCTGCATTTAATCTTTATGATCGTGCATATGGCACCTTTAGCAGTAGCAGTACAGTAGTTGAACTGTAAATTAATGGTTTCTGTGAGCTTGAAAGGAATAAACTATTAGCCCCCGAGAGCAACTTTAGCAGCACAAAGATCCGATTTTTACAACGTCAGCCGGGACACGACTGGAGACACGAAGACATGGGTAACTGTCTCAAGTCCCCGACATCGGACGACATCTCTCTGCTTCACGAGTCCCAGTCTGACAGGGCGAGTTTCGGCGAGGGAACAGATCCAGACCTGGAGCCCCCTCCGCCGTACCAGGTAGGAAGCTGCACTCAACTTCCAGGTTATAATGAAACGCAGTTAGTAACAATGGATTCAGTAAACAAAGTATATACCGTGTTTCATGTGTGGCCTCATTTCTATAACTGACTCTTAACAGTACAGTCACTTATGCCTGAGTAAACAAACAGGTTTTAGTGCCACTCTCACTAACTGGCCGGACAGAGAATGTCTAGACCGCAGAGCTGCACTGTGTTTTTGTTGATCCCTGTACAGAGCTCGACCTGTCGGGCCACTTGATGGGAGTGAGCTGGCATGGGGGAATGTGTTTGTTTAATGCCGGTGCGTTTGGTTCACAGGAGCAGGCTCACATGCCCATGTACCATCCCACGCCCAGTCAGTCCCGTCTGGCCACCCAGCTGACAGAGGAGGAGCAGATCCGCATAGCTCAGCGCATTGGCCTCATCCAGCACCTCCCAAAGGGTGTTTATGATGGAGGGCAAGATGGCTCAGAGAAAAAGATCAGAGAGTAAGTGTTTTGTACTGTTCTCATTATTTATCATAGTTCCATGCATCTCTAATATATGTTACATGATTATTTTCCACATCTTACAGTATTTAGTTCTTGCTTTTCATCCTGTTGTTTACAGGTGTGTGATCTGTATGCTGGACTTTGTATATGGTGACCCCATCCGGTTCCTGCCGTGTATGCACATCTATCACATGGACTGTATAGACGACTGGCTGATGAGGTCTTTCACTTGCCCTTCTTGCATGGAGCCTGTGGATGCTGCCCTGCTCTCCACCTATGAAACCAACTAATTTTCCCACCTCGCTGTACCCCCACTTTTAGAATACAATACAGTATTCCACACAAAAACCACACAAATCCAATAGCCTTCCTCTTATAGAGAGAGGAGCTGAAATATATCTGTTGGCTGTTGTCTTGCACTTTCTAATTCTAAAGAATCCCATGTAATTCCCTGAACTAATGTCATGCTTTCATACCCGTAAGACTCAACAAGATGGTCTTAAACATCGGTTACATGAATCAGTCAGAAAGTGTTTCCAGATTACCCTGCATGGTTGTGTGTGACATGCTGAAGCGGTGTCCAGTGTTGCTGCTGACAGTGAATACTTGTGCTGTGCCTGTGTGTGTGTGTGTGTGTGTGTGTGTGTGTGTGTGTGTGTGTGTGTGTGTGTGTGTGTGTGTGTGTGTGTGTGTGTGTGTGTGTGTGTGTGTGTGTGTGTGTGTGAACTCTTTCCACTTGAGCTGGTCTCAGTGGGTTTTCTCCTTAACTGACCCTAGTTCACATTCATTCCCAGTAAGTACTGGATTTAATTAACTAATTGTTGACCAAAATGCTTAAAGGTGTGGCAGGGAAACTTGAAGAACATGACAACGTATTGACTGCTTTAACATAAATAAATAGCCCCTGCACTTTGGAGATACGCCGATACCCAGCCTGTGTTTACACTGTTAAATTCCCCATTAGTCTGAATTACAAAAACATGTATGCACAGAGAACTGACCGGATGATATTTGTCTTTGGCTACTAACAGCCAGACTTTCAGTTGACGGGACTGATTTGTAATGTGAATGCCTCAGATGACGTGTGAAGGTGGTGGCCAATGTAAAGGGCTCATTTGTACATGGGTGGGAGGATCGGTCAGAAACTACAATTGCAAACACTTCACCAGATCCAGATATTTGCACTTTACCTGTAGGACATTATCTAAAACAATATATTAATATATGTACCTTATAACCTTGCACTATCAATGTGTCATTCCTTTGTTCCCTGAGATGCAAAACTTATATACCTGATAAAGATATTTTCAAAGGTGTCTGTAGTCACGTATCATGTTGAAGTAAGTCTGAAGATGTATTTCATGAAATCTGTGATTCGGTGGTGTGAGCCTTTGCTTCGTTTTTGATTTGTATTTCTTGTGTGTTTTGTGTGGCAATGAGTAGACAGAAGCTTGCTCCAGTTTGAAGCAATAGTTCAACATTTTGTGTTAAGACTTGAATATCACTCACGTGTCTATGAACTATGACGATGGAGCAGAGAGACAGCATAGCTTAACATTACGTTTTTAAACACACCCAAAGCGCTACTTAGTTTTTTGTTGAAATACACTGTGCATAAAAGGATTGCAGTCTTTTGATCATATATGCTGTTTGACATATTGTTGCAGCATGTGACAGGTAGCGGGGCTGGTGTTTTACCTGATTCAAGTCTATGCTGGGGTAGTTGCTGCCTTTCTATGTCTCTGTATTTGCTGTAGATGACAAGAGAAGCATATTTTCCAACATATCAAGACGGTTTCTTTAAAAATGGCAAGTTTGGAGTTTAATTGAATGGGTTTTCATTTTAATTCCACATTATCACATAATTTTCTTTCTCATACATCACTAGTTGTTTTATTACACTAATAATGTTTTGATTTTCATTAGATTTTTGTGTTTTGTTCTTTTTCCTATTACATTTTGTTTTGCTTTTTGCTTTTGTTAAGTTTATGCCAAATCCACTGTATTGATATCCACATTTCCCATTGAGCTTTGCTTTGCTGTGTTTTCCATTTTATCTTTATTCTAAAAATTAATATTTGCTATAATGTTTAATTTTTGTTGCTTCCTGGAAGGTTAAAAGCTGTGGTGTAAAAACAGCTTATCAACTTTACACAAATGTGTTTGTTATTCTGTCAAATGGACTGAAAGCATACGGAGGCAGATTTGTGACCCTGTGATCAACATGTGAGATTTCAGAATACACTATTCCAACATATGCCTTAGAGCTTTTCATTCATGCGGTCCCTAAATCTAATTATGGTTCTGTACTTGTAGCAAGCATTCTCAAGCCATCTTAATAATGTTTGCTGCTTTGTTTCCATGGCAGGAGGAGGAAACACATGTAAAAATGCCTGGTAAGGATTTTAAGATTATTGTTATTACATCAACAGAAAGAAAATCCTTTTAATCATGGGTTGAATTGTGTCGAACTGGATCCCTGTTTGTGTACATGAATGTTAGGTATAATAAAATGTAGTTTACGTGGGGTCATGACATCGTAGACAATGGATTTGTGCTCTTGAAAAAAGAATGATTGCAACGTGTTTCTTCACACAGTTAAGCAGCTTTAGTCTGTTGAAAGGTTCTGCATACTTTCACAATCACAGCTCTGAGCAACACAATAAGGACATGAAATGGTCACTTGTTCCGTTGTGGCCATAATAAGATTTTACGTGGCACCGTGGTAAATCTTCTGAATATTAGCATCAGCTGATACAGTAAATATCAAGAGAAACGCTACGCTGTAGTTGTGTAAGCAGCCCAGCGGCTGAGGAGCTGCCGTGTCCTTTTGTTCTAAGAACATGCAGTATAAAAGATCACTGCAAAATGGACACTGTATTGACACTGGGAACTTTATTTCTCTATTAAATAGTCATGTGAACAAACCAAATACACGCTCATTTTAATCCAATACTGACATTTTTAGCATCAACACTCACACAAAAAGCACATTTCTTATCTTAACAGCTTCACTTCTCTAGCGACGTTGACTGGATATGAGAGAAAGCCTTCTTTGTCTGGCCCAATGATACAACATGGCTTCGCTGATCATTTTTCTAACACTGAATGGCAGCTGGTCGCTGAATTCCTGAGTCATTAGGGTTTGTACATTCCATGAAATGTGACGGGGATGTCACACTCCACTTCCGCCCGGGCGACCTCAGACAGATCCTTGGCATTGAGGATGAGCAGGTATGCTGGTCTCTGGGAGCCGGGAGAGGCCACAATGGTCAACAAAATCCCTGCGGGCACAACACAGGGATCAGAATACAGATTCAGACTTGAACAGTCACTGCTTCCGTTTGCACTGACGCACCATCATCCTCGTCGACCCCTTCGGGGTTCTGAACAAACAGTGGCTCCGAGGGGTAGGAGTCGGGTTCCTGCCAGACCCAGGTCTCCTTGGTCTTCACATTCAATTTGCAGATCTGCAGAGCAGAGATGACAAAATCACATCACATGATGAAAAACGCTTTGCAGACCAAGAATAACGTCTAATTTAACGTACCCTGTCTGGTATGAAGTGGTTGAGTCCCAGGGCGTAGGCGTATGTGTAATTCTTTCCCCCATTCATCTTGTAGTTGATCTGAGGGAACTCAAAGGCTACGACAACAATATTAAAAGGGTGAAAATCTATAAATATCGAACAACGATATAAACGCTATGACTGCACTGGGCTGGATGCATTGGTACCTTGACGAGGCCCCGAGAACAGTACCTCTGGCTCCAGCCAGATGGTTCCATCGGCATGCATGGTGGCTGTAGCTGTGGTGTACGGAAGACTGATCAGGTTCTTCCCCTGCTCCTCCTACGTCGAGAAAGGACGAGAATAAAGATGACGAGGCGGCACATGCTAGCTTAACAGCCTCTTATAGGTAAGACATGTGACTCACCTTGTGGATGTCCAGAGGGATGACGTATCTGCGGACCTCCGGCTGGGGCGCCATCATGGCCGCCTTCTTCACCTCGTCCCAGTTGGCTCTCAGGTTGGCCAGCCACAGGTAGTTATAGACAAACTCAAATCTGCAAGAAGTAAGTCATCAATACAAAGGTCTCCGTGCAGGTCATTTCTAACAATAGGGACAGCGTAACAACTTTATAGTCACCCTTTCCATGCACAGAGGTCAAAGACTATGTATCCCTGGTCTTCATAGGCGTTGATGTGATGGAACAAGCCAATGGCCGCTCCTTTGAACTTTATATCAATGTACTCTCCTGGGTCTTTCTTGGCAATGTGGTACAAGGTCTATAACAAAGCAGATATGATGAGAGTCAGGCAGAAGACATAATGGTCAAAGCAAAAGCTGAACATAAACGTTCTGCGAGTCCTTACTCCTTGGTTCTCGTTGGACTCGAAGCAGTCCATGTAGTTGGAGCCACGGATGCTCCAGGAACTCAGGAATTTTAGCAGGTTGATTTTCACCGGAGTCTCCACAAAAACAAAGTAGTTTTCTGTCATGCCGAAGCTGAATTCATAAAGACGTTGGCGTTAGAACTTGAACTTTGTTCGTTAGTATCAACTCTAAAGAGATCACGCCCACCTGTGCACATACGAGGGCTTGAACCTTTCAGCACTGGGGAACTGCACCACCACCTTGGACTTCTCAATGGGATCAGATTTATCTAAGAAGGAAACGATATTTACCCGAAATGCACCAATATAAATGCACTGATTTAAAGGTGGCGTCGCTGCTAATGGGCCTGTGTTGTTACATGATAAAAGGTCCCAACCTTTCTGTGTGGGTGGGATCTTGACTATGTTGTAGGCCAGCGCTGCTCCTTTCCCCATGCAGTTTCCAATATTGTACACAGTTCCATCTTTCTCAATGTGAGGGTGGGCTGTCACTCCATTAATGTTGACATAATCGCACATGTCCACCTGCACATCAAATAAAGAACTGAAAATATGTACATGTTTTAAATGTAGTGGAGATAAAACCTCACACGTACCTTCTTTAGCGTCTCTAAGGTCTCAGGATTGACCTTTGTGAGGTAGTTGGTTTCTGTTACAGCATAATAGTCCTCACCGATAGGATAGACATTTACCAGGCAGTTGTCTGTGACCTCGACACCTTTGAAGTAAGAGAAAAACCTGCAAACATGATAAGAAAGGAACATCTTGTAGCATCTTGTTACCCCCTTCAAAGACAACGCTGCACATACATGACTTATATAATGGATTACAGATAGAGACGCACACAGTACCCACCTGGCAAAAATATTCTTGCAGGGATCAGGATAAGCACATGTCCCAAACTCGGTGATCACCACACGCTTCTCGGTGATGGCTCGCACATACGCATCTGTCCTGAGAAACCTGAATGGAGGAGCCAGTGAACATGTCCTTAATCCCCCTGAAACTACAGTGTGTATAATGTCCTGCACATTTCTATCCGCGACCGATGCAGATTGAGTCTATGCCAACACAATGTGGATGAATTATGTGCTAGTTGTGAAAATATGGTTATAACTATTTTTTGTTCTATTAACTAGACTGGAAGTCTGCTGTGATTTATGCAGGAGCACTGTCATTGAAGTCTTACTTTCGGAAGTAGGTGACCTGGCCATTCTTGAAGTCAAACTTGTGAATGATGGCCTGGCCGTCAAAGAGGTGATAGAAAGGCTCCTCTCCAACTTCAAACAGTCCGGGTCCCAAGCGTAGAAGGCTTCCCTTCAGAAATGAAGGAATCCTACCTGTAGAACCAATTCAGTTCACACAGTGCGGTTCGTGAGGCGCAGCAGCAACCATTGGTAAATTTCTCAAACTGTGCAGTCAGTATATGACCGTCTGCAGTCTATTTCTGTCTGAGAGATGCAAACAAACCTGTGACTGTTGTTGGAAGAGGCTCAGCCAGCTCCTCACATGTCTCAAAAATCTTCTTGTAGCCACCAGCTGGGTGTTCAAATCTGTTATCAGAAAGTGAAAGACGTCAACAAACACTGCAGCCAAGTAAGTGAAATTTAATTTCCAGAGAGTTGAGCAGTTCTAACTGGAGACGCTATTTTTCTATTCCTCAGTGGCTTAATCAGACACACACACTGACCATTCGAGTCACTGTTTAAAACGTTGAACGGAACTGTATGTACAGGAGCTGCTTCTCATACATTCTGTCTCCATTCCTAACTTCTCATGATAAATAGCAACTCACCGGCTGACCATGTCTCCTTCTTGCCGTGGCAACACAAACCGTGGTCACTTGTGCACTTGACGTCTCTGATAACCCAGTGGATTTGGGATCTTTATTCATGTTCGTCACACCAATCTGTGATGTAAACCTCCTCTCTGAGCCAATCATATTGCACCATAAACAAGAATCCCATTGTGCCAGTATCCCCCCCATGGATGACCTAATGCTCACCTCAGGGTAACAGGATTTATTGCTTCAAATATTCAGTGCAGGGAACTGTGCTTACTCGTGTGTTGCAATGGTGCACGTGAGACGTTTTCTGTTATATCAGTTGTTCAAAGTTGCTGTTAATGATATTATAGTTCTGCTGAATTGCCTAAAGTGCAGTGTATTTAAGAATACTGTAGAATGTAGAACTAAGAGATAAGCAATAGAAGTAAAAGTTAATTTAAAAAGCAATTTTATGTGTGATCCACATGAATGCCCTTTACAATATAACTTGAGTGTAAATAGTGTGTATTTCTTCTACTTGATATTTCCTTATTTTACATTGAATGAATTAGCTGTTTTGAAAACACAATAAAAGTGAAATGTCACTGCTATGATTAGGTGACGTTGTACAACTAACACTGGACACAGCTCTAATTGGATGAAACGTGGCCAGCTCTTGGCTCGCCACACAAAATACCTTAACTTGCTTGTCTCGTTGAAGCCTTAATCCAGGTGTAGAGATTATGTTCGGTGTAGTCCGAATACAGACGCTGTATTGTTTCTCCTGGGAAACAACACTATTAGCAGAGTTTCAAGTTTCAACAGAGGAACCTTTGTCATTAGCAGAGTTGTGATGTGGTTTTCCTCTACAACACGTGGACTCGAAACACAACACAACAAAGTTCACAGATTACTCCCCACAGTGTTATTATGTATGTATAACAAATGTTATACTTCTGCTGACACAGAAGGTCAAAATGTGCTAAAATAGTTATATCTTGGTTGACAATCCATAATTTAAACCATTAAGTAATCAACAGATGATGATTTCACACTGAAAATTAAAATACATTAATTTGTAAAAACAAATTTACAGAGTAGTTGAGATGGTGCGTTTTTTGACGGATATAATATAAATGCAGACAGTGGAATGAATGATCGCTGGGTCGGCTAGAATATTCAAGTAGCAGAGATCAATGTATACAATTTCACCGAGGGCATAAGTAGAACAAACATTTGAACACCCAGACCAGATGTCTTTCTTTAGATATTAATGCAGTGTTACTTGTTATTCCATTGAACTCAAACTGCAAAAGAAGCTTATTACGTGCAGCGTGTACTGAGGTTTGGTCACGCTGCTAAGTGGGTATTTATCATAACACCCAATTTGAACAGACTGTGTTAGTGCTTGCTAAGGCTTAGTAGGCAGCTAAGAGTCGTCTTTCATTCATTTGGGAAATTTTACCCATTCTTTGTTGCTGATCATTTAATCTTGCTTGTGTGGCCTGTGGACTGAGGTGATCTTTGTTTGCTGTGTGTGAAAGCAGGGCGACCCCTGCAGGTTGGTCGTTGCAAGTAGAATTGTTATTTTAGATATTGTTATTGCTGCTTGCTGTGAAACAATCATATTTAGTTTTTTTTCTAATACTTGAATATAAATGACACAAACAAATTGATAAATAAAAAACATGTAATATCTTAAAATCACGGTAAAATCTTCACATAGTCGCGTTCCCTTACACGCATGCGCATTGCATCTTGGGTTTTACGTAACATGGCGGCGAAACACTACCGTCTGTTGTAGTTGGGAGCGAACCTTATGCTAGCTAATTTCCGTCAAAAAGCTGCTTTATTAGCAATAGAGCATTGGCTACTTTAATTTGTGAGTTAGTGTAAGTTCAGCTGATAAATCAGGCGTTGTTGCTGTTGCGGTTTTAGTAAAAACAAGATGAATTACACAACGAAAGTCGTCCAAGTGACGAACGTGTCGCCGAGCACAACATCGGAGCAGATGAGGACACTGTTCGGTTTTCTGGGAACCATCGAAGAGCTGAAGTTATTTCCACCAGAGTGAGTAAAAATATGTATTTGTTTACAAAGTTTGTGGTTATGGTTATGAAGTTATCGACTAATTATATGGGGTGCTTAACATGTGCCCATGCAGGCCTTCTACCTAGCATGTTAGCTAACGTTAGCGTTGTTCATATCTAGGTTCTCTCTTCCTATAACGTTGAAATTATTAGTATATAGAGAATAATAATTAAAAATAATAAATCAATTGTTTCCCAGTATTTGAGAATAGTACGTTTATCTCTGACTAATGACAATCACCAAATTAACGTAGAATTGTCTTAGTGGAAGATGTTGAATTAAAAACATGGGTTTTTATCCAAAATCAGTTGTAATGTTCTCAAACAGTTTCTTAATCACAGTATGGGTAATTTAAAGAGTTAAAAAAAATAATAGGAGCTGATTGTGAACCTTGTGTGGCCGAGCAGAGATGATGTAGGAAGTAGACATTATATTCTCTGTCCTGAGCACAAATAGCCCACGTTACACACTTATACAGAGGTTCATGTGTAAATTAATGAATTCGTTTCTTGCAAAAAAGCATAAAGGTATTTTGTTTTAAATGCTAATTTTGTTTATTTTCTCAACAGTGATTCTCCTATGCCGGTGACCTCGCGGGTGTGCTTTGTGAAGTTCCTGGAGCCAGAGTCTGTTGGCGTGTCTCAGCATCTCACTAACACAGTGTTCGTTGATAGAGCGTTGATCGTGGTCCCATTTGCTGAAGGTTTGTCTCGTCATTGTTTCTTTGGGTGTGAATGGTCCTTGTTGACTGAATGGCATGTAAAAGAGTAAATGCAATTTCACTTGTGGCACATGGGAAGTTCACGTAAGTCTGCTCACCTTGGTCTTGTGAGCATTTAAGGATAACCCAAATGATACTGGTAATGCTATGTTCTCTATGGTTTTGTACACTGTAGGTGCACATGGCTGTTTGACCATCACAGTTCTCTTGATAAAATAAATTCAGTGCATTTGTTTCTGTCTTAAACAATGATTTACTCCTCATGCAGAAAATGCAGTATACCACAGTCTGCTCTAATTTAACATTCCCAAACTGTGGGCGCTGCAGGCATTTCTGAAGTGAAGTTATTTAAACTCTTAACCATATGCATTTATTTCCTCCCCTATATTGGACTATCCTCTGTTAAACTTCTCTCTGTTATTTGTGTGTGTGTGTGTATGTGTGTGTGTTTGTGTGTGATTTTTGTAGTGAAGAAGGCAAAAGCAGCCCCCTCGTTGATGGCTCAAAGTGGTCCTCTGCCTGCCAACAGGGGATTGTAGACATTTGCAAAGGCCAGCAAGCATTCAAGCCCATTCCCCTTCTTTTTGTGTCATCTATTCTCTCTGCCTTCTCTTTCTTTCTGTCTAATTTATCGTTCATAGAATACGAAAGGTCAGATAACACAGACGAAGCCTGAGAACTGTGCTTATTTTGCACTTTTTTCCCAACAATTTTGACTGCTGCTTAGCCATTCATTTTAAGGCCACTGTTCTTTAAGAGATAAGGCTGACAGTCATCTTTATATATGATGTCAGCAAATCCCATGAGAAGACAGAAAAGGCCGCTGTTACCCGAAGGCTAATTAAAGCAGATCAGTGTGCTGTAGAATTTGCACTGTGTAACATGTTGGTTGATTATGATAAATTAGGGCACTGTCGTTTATGTGGAGCACAATACTCCATCTTGCTCTTGTAATTACTTGCTAGAATACTAATCCCGTCTACTCTTATTTTTGACACCTTTGCAGAGAACATCTTACAGCCCTTTTTATATAAATATTTATGAGCAGTTTTTGAGATTTTTACTTTTTAGACATCAAAGAGCATACAGGCATAGTTGGTTCTGGTCTTTTCATGGAATTTGTTGGCAGTAATATATTTTTTTTAATAATCAGAAAGAAAATAGTTTAGTAATAAAACAAACATTTTGACATTTGGGTTCTGGTGACAAAGGCCAAACAGTGTTAATCATCTTCTCACATGGTTAACACCACACAAACCAACATGCTACAAAACCTCTACATGGGAACGCTAGTCAGGGATCGGTTGCGTGACACACAATAGCTGAACTCCATCTCCTTGTTAAAGATACCCTCCCGACATGACAATGTTGGTGCAATCATCTCGTTAACAGTGGTATTCTTTTGTTGTTGTGTTTTACAGTTCTTTTTCCTGGCTCAGCCAGTCCTGTAAGCCAGGCCCTGCTGAAAATACCATCCAACAGTTTTGTCTCCTGCAGCAAATCTTTCTCTCCCCTGTGCTTTTTTATTTATATGTTGTCATTGTTGTGTGTCTGTATCAAGGCCATGTCTTGATGTGGAAAATGTATTTTTGGGTTAAGTCATCGTGAGGTGATTGAGGTGTTTTGTTCAATAATTTGAAAATCAAATCAGACCCAAACTGTGAAAGATTATGTGGTGGCACAAATGATTCAAGTCATGCTCTGCCCAGGTTTGGTTAATTGATGCAGTAACAGGTAAGGACACTAAAGTGATGTACAGCAGGCACGCTACGTACCCTAAGTACTGTTATTGCTAACATATGACCACTTTATCCTTTGAAAATGTGTTTTGGTAAGTAGACACTGGTAGTTTGTGTAGTGTTCTTGCCAAATCCCTAAATTTCTCTTTGTTGTGTGTATCTCGATTTTTCTCTGTGCTTTTAGTAGTGAAGCCGCCAGCGTGAGTCGCTTGTTTCAGTAAACATCTAAATGAAAATTGATGGCACACCCAACTGGAGAAGCCGCTGTGCTTGCTAACGTTTGGTTCATGACTTAAAAAACACGTTCAGGTGATATATTCTTGGCAGTGTTCATTGGAGTAGTGTGATTTATTCCAGCAATAGTTATCACTGCAATGACTTTGTTGAATTAGGGGAACTCTTCTCTGAGGTTTAAGGTAACCAGTTGTTGCACCTAATTTGAAAGAAATGCAGTGTGAAGACTCATTTGTGTGATTTTAAAAATGTGTGCCTGTGGTTGATGTTTGTTTATTTAAAAAAAAAAGAAGCTCTCCTAATGCCAGTTATTACTTCCTCTTAGGGTCTATTCCAGATGAAGCTAAAGCTTTGTCTCTGTTGGCGCCAGCAAATGCTGTTGCAGGGATCCTGCCAGGAGGAGGACTTCTTCCAACACCTAATCCCATCCCTAATCCAGCTGTATGTTATTCTTATCACTGAGAAGTGGTCATCACTGTTCTCAAATAGCAAGAGTTTTTTTTAATACATATATTGTCTGTACACAACATTTGTAAGAGCTGAACATCAGCTTTTTGTGTTGTCTATTCCAGCTTGGAGCGAATCCGTTCGGTGCTCCAACCATGGACGCGATGGCTGCTTTTGGATTTCCCGGACCCAATATGAATCCCCAGGTGATAGTTTGTTTTAAATGACCAGAAGTCATCATCTTAAATAATGAATGATGTGAAGTATGTTCCATTAAACTAATTGTAAAACCCTTCTTTGTCTCTGTACAGGCTGCTGATCAGCTGTTAAAGTTAATGACAGATCCAAAGTAAGTGTGTAAAGATGTTTCTTTTTTTAGATAGAATTAATGGACGTGTTGGTGTTTTTGTATTAAGTGGAGGTAAATTAAAGAATATTTCTTTGTTTAGACTGAACCCCCTGGCTGCAGGTTTAAACCTGAATGCAGGATTGAAGGCTGATGCATCCAGTAAAGAAATCGAAGAGGCTATGAAGAGAGTCAGAGAGGCTCAGTCGCTCATTTCTGCTGCTATTGAACCTGGAAGTAAGTGAGCAAAACGCCATGGTTTTGCCATTATAAACACTAGATTATGTGCAAACATTCTGTCATGGTGAATATGGTCTGTTATATACATATATATCAACTGTGATTCTGGTGTTTGCAGAAAAAGACAGCAAAAAGAAGCACTCCCGTTCGAGGTCCCGGTCCCGAAGGAGAAGATCTCGATCGCGTTCGAGATACAGGTAACATTTTGTTCAATACTTGAGCAGCTGAGATAGAAAAACGTTACTCTGCACACAAAATTAGTTTAAAGGGTTAGATTGTCTGGTTGCAGGCGATCAAGAAGCAGATCAAGGCGACGATCAAACTCCAGAAACAGGAGGCGCTCCAAAAGCCCACGTAGGAGACACACCCACTCCAGAGACCGAAGCAGACGATCTCAAAGCCGGTCCAGGTATGTCATCGGTAGACAAACATGCCCACGGAAAATGCTTTTTGACATATTCTAATTAGCCAACACTTTTCTACAGAGATAGAAAAAAAGATGACTCTGGGAGAAGGAAATCTAAAACGCCACCTAAAAGCTACAGCACAGCCAGGAGATCACGCAGTGCAACCCGGTGAGTCCAGCCTTTTTTCCTTTGTGTGCTGCAGCACATTGGAGTTAAATATTTTTGAAGTCTGAACTGTTAAACTCAGTATTGAGCTCAGTTTTGTCTTTTCTTACTCCACAGAAGACACAAAAGAAGCCGCAGCACCAGCCGATCCCCTAAAAAGTCCCCTAAAAGGAGAAATTCCAGGTCTCCATCTCCTCGAAGGTGTGTGTTGATTGGCTTATTTTAGGATTTTAAGCTAAATTTTACTGTCAAGGGTCTGAGTGTTTGTTTTTAAACTACATACCACTGTATAAATTGTTAATCTGCTAATAGGCATTGGACAGTAATAAAACAGCTCAATTGTCGATTAATAATATTATTATTTTATTTAGTCCATTTAAAAAACTAAAAGCACCAACAGTAAGCAGAGCGACTTAAATCATTGTGACTTTTCTCTTGTTCTTCAGACACAAAAAAGAAAAGAAGAGGGACAAGGAAAGAGACCGCAGGAGCGATAAGGAACGCGTCCGTGAGGGCCGCGAGGGCCGCGAGGACCATGAACGCTCTAGCAGCAAGAAGAAGAAAAGTAAAGACAAAGAACGGGAGCGGGAGCGGGAGCGCGAGAGGAAATCGGACAGCGACAAAGGAGACGTAAAGGTTGGCACAGAACACTGAAGAAGACTCATCTGACATGTGCACATGCTTAGGAAACAACGTTTGGTTTTCCTTTCACAGATCACCAGGGATTACGATGCAGAAGAACAAGGTTATGATAGTGAGAAGGAGAGGGAGGAGAGGAAGTATTCAGATGACTCTGCTCTGTCTCCGCAGTCGGTAGAAGGGAACGGCACCCCGCGTCCTGTGAAGCAGGCCAAAGTTAACGGTGCCGACGATCACCGTGAGGAGGACATGGACTTCAGCGACTAAGTGGTTTGACCTGCTTTGTCTCACATTAGCTTTGTGTTTTGGTTGTAAATGTCCTAAAATATAACATTTCCTCCCTTTTGGGGTCATTTTGAAATGTATCGATTTGTGGCACAGATGAGTTCTGTGCTTTTGCAAACGCCAGACGGTTTTTTCCCCCTGTGACAGTGTCTCCCTGCTTTAAGGTACTCGGATGCTTTTCGCTTCTACAGATTTAGTCAGTTTGAACTGGAAGTAGGCCTGCTTTGCGTTCCTTGAGCTTGTCTTTTGAGATTGTCTCTTCTTTACAATTCTGTTTAATTGTGTGATGTTCAGGTCTTTTCCCTCATTGTTTTGAAACAAACAGATCTGCTTCTTGTAATTTCAAAGTGTTGATTGTTTTATCCAGGATTTCTTTTATAATAAAGCCTGTTAGGAGAACTAAGACTATAAACTCATTTCTGGCTTTTACCTTAAAAATGTAAAGGTTATCTGTTACCTGTGACAACTTTCATTTAGAAAAATAATTCATTTTTTTACAGCGTTTTACATTCTTTTTATGTGAAGTAAGGTGACACCTGTTTTTGGCTGCTGGTGAAAGAAACATTCAGTAATTATATATTTTTAAAGTTGGACTCCATCCATAATAAAGTCATATCCTATCATAATCGTCCATTTCAGCTTTATATCAGTGTTCTGGGTCGGCCCCCGGGGGGAAGCACCTCACATAGAAGACTCTTGTGGAATTGTTTGTTAAAATAATTGCAATTAAAACATTGTCAACTGAATTAACTAATTTGCCCCTTTATAGGACAGTGCAATTCTGGAGGTGGTTTTAAATATTGCAGCTAAATCTCCAGCAGCCAGTGACCTTGAACATGTAGTAGTTATGCCTGATAATTTCAAAACTGAAATATAATTAAGGCCAGATTTTGGCAGTACAGGTGTATCATACAATGCTTGACTGCCTTGTGGGCTTAAAAACAAGAGAGGGAGATGTTTGATAGTGTGGAAAATGACAAATAAGCCACTCTCATTAAGAAACCTTAGTCAGAACCTTTGTTTTATTATACTTGCACAAAGTGAAACAGGATGCTGGTGCTTTTATTTAAAGGGCTGTGAAGTAGGTATGGTTGCAGTACACATTAGCTGAAGCCAGAGACAAATCAGTGGATCAGATTAATTCTCATCCGGACACTTTAGGGATATCCAGCAATATCACTTTCACAGCTTTGTTTATTCTCTTTGAATAAAAAACATGTATGCAGACTATCTTTAAGCACTAAAAGGTGGTTCAAAGTGTTAGTGTTAGAATATTCAGTTTTCCTTTTATCTAAATACCAAAAGGTCTGCACACAATATAGCAAATACTATAAGATACAGGTATAGCTTAAAGATGCATGTGAACACAGCCATAGCATGCCTTAAATACACCTCATCAGTGCAGTATTAAACTAATAGTTTACCTGATATCCCATCTGGATTCTTCCACACAGACGTACGTACAGTAACCTTTAAGAACAGTTATTCACTCACACTAAGCACAGAATTCATACTAACAACAAACATGGAGACAACAGAGGTAACATGAGCTAACCTGAAAGTACAGGAGGTTGCATCCTGCATGGGAAAGGCTTGGAGATTGAACTGTTAAGAATGTGTTTTTATGCTCAACCTTCTCCCGGCTGTTTAAAAACATTCTTTAAGTACTGGAAATGTATTGCTACACAGTGTTACTCCTTTGAGTATATTAAATATATACACAATACATACTTTATAAATTAATACGCTTCGTTTAGTATAGAGCTATTTGTGATTCTGTTAGGAGTTGCAGATGATGTGATCTATTTACACATGACTATCAGTGCAGTGTCAGCAATAAGAATTCAGTCACTTGTAATGAGTAGCTATAATAGATATTAAAATAGTGACAATGAAAAGTCAGGCTGAGTTGTGTGACAGCTTTCACAGGAGGAAAGAGCAGCAGAGAGGAGAGGAGTCAACTTCTCACTCTACGGTGAGTGAAATGAAAGCCATCACTCATTTCACCACTGCCTGTAGGCATTTCTAAGTGAGTTGGCGCTGCATTGATTTGCTTTGGATCCATCAGCGAAATGAAAAATAACTGATCAAGGCCAGTTCCCTTTTTTCTTAAAATGAAGAATGTATATTTTTATATAGGAGTAACACAATACAAGATTCCTCATTTGTTTGCCAGCTGGCTGGTCATTTACTGTGTGTGTTCACAGGTCAAAGGTCAGGGAACCGACTGGGGTCCTCTTTGTAGTCAGCAGGGATGAAAAAAATAGACTCCTCAAAATCATCATAGCGAAATTCTTGAAAGGTGACAGTTGCAGTGATTGTAGGGAAGACGGGGATGTCTGCAAGAGAGGAAACAAAAAGATGAAAATCACTTTAAGATCAACTTGCAGCAACACCGTTGGTAGGTTGAGGCAGACGTACCGAGTTTGACAGGAAAGCCAGGAGGAAGTTTCATCTGAACAAACTCTCTGAGCTTGTTGAAGTGCTTGAATGGGGCTATGACCTCCAAGACATTCAGTAATCTGCAGGAAGAGCAAAATGAGTCAGTCCTCCCCCCATAGTCTGTTCTCTGCCAACACTAGCGTCAGAAACTTGAATACAAGCAGAAAGACTCATTCAAACTGCAACTGGAGATCTTGAATGAACAAAAATATTAAGGCTTTCACCTCAGCATGGCCTTGAACTGAAAAGAATAAATTAGTGGTGAAGCCAGGATGACCCTCATCTATTTGCATGCAGGCAAATTGCAGACATAACCACAGGTTTCTTTCAAATATAATAAGTGAAGTTACAAAATGCAGAAGGCCAATTAGAAATAGTTCACGTGGTTTTGAAGGACTCCTGTAACCATCTAAATGGAAAATTGAACATGATACTCATTTTTCACTGGTTGCAATATTATTTTGTCCAGATGGTTCCAGCAGTTACCTAAAACTCACTGTCGGCCACAGTGCACTGGCTTTGGCAGACTAATATTTTAGCACAGCATTTTTCTATTAGAAATCAATGGGAGGTCAGGTCTCATACGTCATGGATGCCTCTCGTCTTTGTGACCGCTACCGACAACAATTAGAGTGAGATATTTAGGTTAGGTTTATTCAGTTGGATTGAAAACGCTAATTTACTTTTTTTTTTGGAGCATGAAAAATTTATACATCCACTTTAAAATATGAATGCTAGCCGTTAGCAGCACATGGGGAAGAATGAAGTAGGACCACTTTCACAGGAGAAAATATTTCCTGAAAGTGCATGTTGTGAGACCTATATGAAAACGAGTGTCCCTATTCTTCTAAATATTTATCAATAGAAATAAGATATTTATGCTGAAGAATTTTAGCCACCAAGTAATTTTCTGAGTTAAATGTCTGCTTCAGTGCATCTCTGTCAAAACTCATTGACAACCCAAGTAAAGGGATTTTATTCCTATAAACAAAAAGAAAATATCTGGCTCCTACTTGGCCCAATTAATTATTTAAATGTCTATACCACTTTCTTCATAATCCCAAGGGTATCCAAGAATATTCACCCAGGATCAATCAGTGTGGAAAGCTTTGTAAATAGATGTGAAGAGGAACGGATGTACTTACGACTCAATGCCTAAAGGGAAATCCTGGCTCATGGCTACAGTAGCTTTGAAGTTTTTCTTGCTTTCCTTACATAGAAGTTCTCTCCCAAGATGAGGTGGCCTGAAGGTGGAAAGAGACAAAAATCTTCACATGTTGATAGATCTTTGAGTCCAGCATTCAAAGTGAATGAACTGAATTTCTTGTAGCTGCCTAACTCTTAATTATTTGCTAACTGCAATAAGCACTAAAAAGCACAGAAAACACCAGATGCTTACTTTCCATGCTCAGCAGTGATGTACTCTTCCCAGGAAATTGTGTTGGGCGCTGGAGCAGTGAGAGACTGCCTCCTCACAGGCTGCAGACATAAAAACATTGTTGACCGGCATGATCACAGACATAAGAGCACTGTTTATGAGTCTCAGCATTGGCTTTCATCCCTCTCACCTCAAAGTTCTGTTCACTGATGCTACCTCCTTTGCTTAAGCTCTCCATGATGGCTTTGTTCCTCAGAATGTCCTCCTCACTGAGGTGCTCCCGCCGTTTTCTCGACTCCAGCACCAGGCCGTTCACTGCATAGAAGTCAGCTATGAAGTTTCCAACCCTCTCCTGTGCAAAGAACAAGCAGATTGTTTAGTATTTCATCACCCAGTAATTCGAAACCCTGTCGCACACTACTTAACACGTGCCAAGATGCCGACTGGGAGTAGGACTATACTAACATTAGAGGAAGCCACGGTTTTAATCTTGTCACTCTTCTCTCATCCCAGTCATGTGTGTGCATACATTTACAAGCAGAGTAACTATAACAAATGTGGCAGGACCACAGTTCCGCAAACTTTAGATAAGTAGTCACACTGTGTGTACTTTGCATGTTCATCATCATTATTAGCTTCATAAGCCTTACTGTTTTATCCTCTCTGAAAAGCCAGCCAATCTGACTACGTGAAAAGGTGATGGACTTTGTAGACAGAGTTGCGGAGTACACGTCACTGCTCATCAGGATGTCCACTTCTTCTTCGGTTTCCATCTCTGACTCCTTGGAGCAAAGCAGTAAGAGGGAGCCGTTTATATTCACATCAAATGGATGATGACACACTGTGCAACAGAGGTACAACAACATCACTCACTCACCTCGTGGTGTATTCTTTGGTACACTTTTGCTTCATTATCTAGAACCACAAAGGACTGGGAGGGTGCTGCGTCGCCATTGAAAATGAAGCTAAGATCCCCACGCTGGCATTTCATATCAGTAAAATCTATGAGAGTGGTGTCAAGTCTAAATCAAGAGAGAGAAGAGAGTCTGTGAAGATTGTCTCGTCCTAGTTTGTAGATCCAAAAGAAGTCCCTGACCTAGATATCTACCATCTGCTGCCTTAAACACTCGGTGAATTAAGATTCTTTCAGAAGTGCAGCAACAGCCTTAAGTAGCATGTGATGTCTTACCTGATGTTGATGCCCTGCTTGTAGATTTTACAAGCATCAGAAGGCAACATCCGGGACAACAAAGGCACTGCAAATCACACAAGTTTTTTTTTCGTGTTTTAGATTTCCCACTTAGGCACAACAACTTTGAAGAACACAGCCAAGTAATTTAAAATGTAAACCAAGCCTATCAAATATCGACTTGTATTAACATTTGACAATATGGCATATAAACAACTTTTTGTTGGAGTTAAATATGAAAACTCACCCCAGCTCTGAAAGTCCCAATGCAGCTCCAGATAAAAGTCACCAAGCTGCAAAAGAGATGCACATATTTCAAGCTAAAATATTCATGCATAGTCTTAGATCATGACATAACTGGTAAACGAAAAAAAAAAACCCACAACTTTGAAGATTATCCATTTTAGCAATTAATGCGCCTCCCCAGGGACAGAAAACTTTTATGAAAATCAAAGCCTGCAGAGACTTTTAAAATAAAACACGTAAAAGTTTGGAACTACACAACTATACAATGACAGCTGTTGCAAGTCTGGTGTGTGGACATTTGATGCAGTGAATGATCCTTACCTCCCTGAGAGCCTTCAGTAATTTTGGCCTCTTATCTTCCACACTCTCCCTGGACTGCTGCTTTAACTTCCGTAGTATTGCTGTAACTAAAAAAAACAGGACATCCAATCAATTTAATATGATTTTAGCTTACCACAGGTCAGAATGTTGCATTGCCTGAGTGTTTATTTCAGAAACTGCACTGGGACAGTTTTCATTGCGCAAACAAACCTACGAGCTGCTGATGCAGTGCACATGTGTGAAAGTGGAAGGCGATGACAAGACTGCAGTGTGAAAACCTGCAACTCAGACTATTGTCAGGCACGCGATTCTCCAGAGGAGAGCTGCTGTGAGCTGCATGATATTTGGCCAAAGAGAAAAGTCTAAATAGTCAATGTCACTGCAGTTTAACCTGCTCTGCATGTCCTTGCTGATGGTGTAAATGTATGTAGCCCCCTCTCTCTGCCTCCCATTCACCCTTGTGAATGATGTGACCTTCTCAAAGCCAAACTCCTGGTCCCAGGCCCAGCCTGCCACAGCAGGCATGGAGGGTTGAGATGCATACCAACAAGGCTGGGGGTCATTTCTCAATTCGAATACATTATCAATAGGAAAATAGCAAAAATGAGCAACTTTAGTTAAGTCACAAAACCTAAAACTAATTCAGTTATATCCCATACCTCTACTGACCTTTTTTTTTTAACTGAATCATAGGAATAAGAGAGGAATGAATGAAAATAGAATATCTCATGCCTTTTACATTTTACTAGATGTCAGATCAAAAAGCATCATAAGCAGAATCATCGCCATCATTAAGCAGGGTGACGGCCAGACTGTAAGCTCAAGGCTACTAAGCCATGGTTCAGGCTGCATTCCAGCCCATCTGGACAGCAAAGGCTCAGTGTAAAAGGCCACCTTTTACTTTTTAGTGGTTTCTCACGCTGTCCTGCACCTGAAATCTCAGACAGGAAACACTCAAGTTGTATGTAAGTGTACATATGTATGTGAAAGTAGTGAAGATGTATGCCTGGAGGTTTGCCACAGAGATGACCATAAACAAATCCCAATACAGAACCCTCAGATCAGCAAACGGCATTGAAAGCATCGACCAGTGATTGAACTTACTCATCTGTCTGTCACCGTAGCTGATGGCTTCGGCTAAAGGACTCCATCCCTGTGCATTTTTTATCTTCACAGGTGCATTGTGGGCCAAGAGAAGAAGGGCACATTCTGAAAAATAAACACAACAGGTTACAAACAGGTGCAAGTGCAGTTTAATCCTTAAAATAAATTTTAGGTAAATATGTTAACACTAGCGTTTTTTTTGTAAAAGTCTATTCTGAATAAACTCCAATTTTAATAAACAAAATTGTTGCAGACGAATTAAATATCACTGCAAAGACTACCTGTGCTTAGAGATTTGTAGCACTGTGTAGTCAATAGTGTTTGTGTCATAAATTATTATTATACCAGTCACAAAAGATGCACTAAATGCAGCAGGAGCACGGATTATATTCCAAAAACACAAGAACTGACAGGTCTTAAAAAGGGCCTAATACCAGCAGCTGGTTCAGTACAAGCACATTTTGACAGATGCAAGGCCAGAGAGCAGTGCAGATTTAGTGTCGTTTCCTGGGCTATAGCCGATGGATTACTTTTTGAAAAGCTTTTTTTCTCAACCGTTTGCACGAGAAGGGGCTGTTTGGATTAAACCATTTACTCCATTTGATTACTCTAATGTTCATCTTTACCTTTGTGGCCCAACATGACTGCCAGATGAAGGGGCGTATTCCCTGAGAAGTGGAGATAAATCGTAACGTCAATCAATACTCGACACATGTAACTAAACGCGTGTATTGTGTAAAACAATTGAACCTTACCATGCACGTCTTTCTGAGAGATGCTGTGGGTCCTGATGAGAGAGGAGAGGCGACGCACGTCACCCTTGAACACGCATTCGTGCACAGGGAACTCGGGGTTGTCACTTATCAAGATTATTGGGTTCTTGTTGTCATCACTGACTATGGTAGTAACTGATGATGAATTGCCGTTGATGTTGTTCGCATTAAGCTGCTGTTGCAGAACCGAGCTTTTAACGGATTTCTGAAAAGCCTTGTTCGACTTGAAATGATTACTGGTACCGTTAGAGATGGTCCCGTTTGAGGTCTCATCGTACGTGTCCATTATCTCGTCATTTTTGTTCAGTTTGTTGTGGTCCTTTCGCATGGTGCGTATCTTGTCGCCCGTCATGATGACTGACGTTACCGTTACTGGACTATTACCAGACTAAGTTAAAAGCCAAGAGGCGTAGCGCAAATCTAACAGCTAGTAATATTAACGTTAACCGTACTCGCAGGTGTAATTAAAAAGGAGCGTCGTAGGATGTTAAGCCAACAGCGTTGGTTTTTCCAAATTACGTTACACCTGCTACACGGCACCACAGCCAACATTAGCTCCCGGCAGACGTTAGCTAACGTTAGCTAGCCCCCAATGAGAACGAATACGGTGGGTGCGGCGCTGAAAACCCTATAATAATGCTAAACATAACAGCAAGCAAACGCACGAAAAAAACATAAAACTAAGACTGACAACAAATAAAAAAACGACTACATCGTTTTCTCCCCAAGCGCCCTTTGAGCTCTACGTTTTTAAATTCGTATCCACTCGATCTGCTTTGCGGCTAATTCAGTCAAACTGAGCGCTACAGCAACCCAGCAAAGCTAACGCATCTGCTACCTTACCATCAGCAAAACATCGCGAGATTATGCAAAGAGCCCGAGCGTAAACGCGAACTCAGACTGTGATGTCATTTTCATGAGACGGGCTACTACACAGCAAACAAGTCGTTAGCTTATTTTTTTCCCCACGAGCTGCGTTGTTTTAAAGCATGGCGAGCTCCAAGAAAGGAAAGAAAGTTGTGAATCAAGAAGAACTCCGGCGCTTGATGCGTGAAAAGCAAAGGCAGGCGTCCGATAAGAAGCGCGTCGAGTCTCCTTTTGCTAAATACAGCAGCCTCGGGCACCTCAGTTGTGTCCTGTGCAATGTGCAGGTGAAGTCGGAACTACTGTGGCCGGCTCATGTTCTTGGAAAACAGCACAAAGAGAAAGTCGCTGAGCTGAAGGAAGCAAAGACTCAACCGGTGGCACCACAGAGTCAGGCAGTTAAGAGGAAAGCGCCGGATAACGAGGACGTTAACGGGAAAAAACAGAAGCCTGCTCCAGCTGCAGGACAGTCAGGGCTGCCAGGGGATTTTTTTGCGAAACCCAGTGGAAGGGCTCCTGTTTCTACGCAAACGTCTGCAGGGTTGAGTCTGTTAGCTGGCGTCTATGATGAGGATGAGGATGATGGTGGTCATGAGGAAGGAGCAGGGAGCTCAGATCCCCCTCCTCAGAAGGCTGAAGCTGCAGGTTTGCCTGCCGATTTCTTTGACAGCTCTATCCCATCTACAACCGCCATCTCCCACTCTGGATCCATCCTCAAGGCAGATGTGCCGGAGAAAAGCGCTGAAAAGAAAGAAAACACAGCCGAGGCGCTGCCAGAGGGCTTCTTCGATGATCCAATAAGAGATGCCAAAGTGCGTAATGTCGACGCGCCGAAAGATCATATGGACAAGGAATGGGAGGAGTTTCAAAAGGAAATACGACAAGTTAACACAAAATCAGATGCCATCGTAGCGGAGGAAGACGAGGAGGGCCGCCTAGAACGACAGATTGATGAGATCGATGAACAAATTGAGTGTTATAAGAGGGTTGAGCTGCTGAGAGACAAGCGTGATGTGATGAAGTGTAAACCTTTGTCCCAGAAAGAGGAACAAATGGAGACTGATGGCAACACTGAGGATAAGGAGGAGGATGAAGAGGAGCTGCTGGGGCTTTTGTCCCGGGACTGGAGGGCTAAAGGGGCACTGGCATAAAAATGAGTGCTGTATATTTGATAACTGTTTCCAATGTTGTCAAGAATGCATCTATTAAGTGCAGAGTGTTCAATTCAAATGTCAGAAATGTGTAAATATGTTTGTTGGAAGATTTCGTCACATCTGTTTTATATATTTCACACAATCAGTGATGTAAGGCATTCTAATAATAAACTCACATGGAGACAAGGCTTTTTACTATATTACTTAAGTACCAGACACACAACAAAACAAACCTTTAAATGTGTGTTTATTCACTGGTGCTCACACAAAAACACATTCATAAAAAATTTCTCATGTACAGTAGCAGCATGGTCCAAAGGTTTACATCATGATGAACAAAGCTGTTACATTAGAAGCTAACCTAACCACTGTCCTGCGTAATCAAGCAGTCGACTATGTTACGTTCATAAATAATCTGCTCATGTTACATTATAAGCAACATGCAAAGCGCAACGGAATTATTTTTAAAAATGTACAATGTTGATAAGACTAAAGAAAAATTTTGCCAATATAACCCCGTTCACTAGTGAATTGACTGAGAATACATTTGAGTAATTTTTATAGAGAACATTGTTTGCATATGACAGATCTGTTATGTAAATACACCCTCATTAGGCCCACAACATGAATCAAGTAAAGGAGTGATGGTCAGTGCTTTTTATACTACCTGTTACACAGAGTGACTAGTGAGCAAGGTGTGCCTTTTTAATCATTAATATCCATATTTTATTGCTACATATGCGTCGAGTTACCACTTCGAAATTCAAAAATTATTTATAGCCCTTCAAATCACTTGGAACTATAAACTGCAACGAAAACAAACAAAGCTGATGAATGTAAAGATGTACTAAATACAGTTCCAATCACAATTAGTTAAACATCAATAAGGAAAACAAATTAATCAGAAACTTTAGATTTGTGTTATCAAAGAGCATATAAAAGGCTTTATATTATGCTCAACTGTGTGTTCCAGGAAAGTTACGAAACTGTCTAAAAGCTAAAGTCTCACAAAAAGTCTAGTAGTAATTTGTAAACATTCATAAAAGTCTACCCCAAATTCTATAAATAAGTTCAAACTGAGTTGTACCATGTGGGTGTGTCAAGGGTCAGGACATTTCCAACAGGCTGATAGTTACGGCCTCTACAAAAGCTTAACATAGATGTTACATCAAGATGAAAACGGTTGGTTAAGAAAAAAATAGAGGAGAAAACTGAAAACAGAGTGGGGGGTGGGGTGGGTGAGTTGGGGGCATGCCAGCATCTCTGTTCAATATCAGTATGATAAATATTCAGTTCACAAAAGTGCAGCAATTACAGAAAAGGGTCAGGATTTCCAAACCTCCAGGCCTTGCAGAGATTCAATACTGTTCACTGCTGTCAATGATAATGTGCTTACAAACCAACAGCAGTCTTCAATTCCATCAAGGAGTACCTCCGATCCCTGTCATCGTCAAAGCATTCCAGAGAACGCTTGCTGGGAGTCGCTGCTCCACAAACTTTTGTCAGGTCTTGATAAGTCAAGCCAAGTGAATTACATCCAACACCTGCCTGCTTGAAAATGTCTTCCAAGTCTGAGAAGAAAAGTTTTATTTAGACAGAAACAAACACAGCTTTGTCTATAAACGCAGTGGAAATTGTATTTAAAATTCAGTTTCTAGCTTTTTGAGTAATCGTTTGACATTTTTTGAAAATCCTTCATACATTATTTGGAAACGGCAGTGTCAAAAGAAGGAGTGATGCAATGCAGTGGCAAATCATTGTTTTGGAAATGTGTCATGAGTTTCATATTAGTAATTAGAAACTTCAGTCCAAACCTTTCAGAGAACCGACGCCAGGCAGGGAGACCTTCTTTGGGCATCTTGACTCGGCGTTTCTCTTGGAGCGGGTTAGGAAGCGTGGATGCCTGCTTGTCTGTAGATCTGCCGGTGGGGTGGACAGCTCTGTTGAAATGACAGAGAAAAACTATTTAAATACAACTGGATGGTATGATAACAAAAATATCCAAACTATGCTCACCTCCAGTTGTCACTTTGGTTGTAGCAGCATCTTCAACCATTTCAGTTGTTGGACTTGGACTAAGCTGAGCTGCTGCATTATCCTAATGTGGATAGAAGAGAAGAAGTGAGTCACCTTTAACTCAGGCTTAAAATCCAACGTTTAAATTGCAGAAATAGTGTGAAATTTCATATAACTCACACTTTGGTCTGACCCATTCTCTAATGAGGCCACTCTCTGACGAAGATCTGTGACTGCAGAGAGAAGAATGTGAATCTGCTCATTAGTCCATGTGTGGTGTTGCGCCTCAGTCTTGTTTGCCTCGGTCACTGTTTTCCTCAGGTCCGTCATGTCCTGCAATAAAAAGAAATACAATACAGATCAACATGCAGTTTACCGTTAGGTGAGACTCCTTTACGAGGAAACAAGAAAATCCAGTCTCAAACAGCAGGAAATCAAACTGGAGAGTGTACAAAATTAAAGATTTTCACCTGTTCAACTCAGGCACAGCCAGCTCCTAATGTCTTACATTAGCTCATAATGACTAAAGTCACTGTATTTAAAATCTAACACTGTTTAGCTAGACTCCTTTTCCATCTTGTTTATTTTTACAAAATAAAGTAAAGAACACATTCTGCAGTTGTCTCAGACATATGACCCAGTTTTTCCTCAGCAAACTAAAGCCCTTAAGATCCAAAAATAGACAAGCACCAGAATCATGTATTATTACTGAAAACTCAATGCATGGATTCAAAAGAATTATGGGACCTCTGGACCTTCCAAACCCACTCTTTCAATATGAGCCCAACTGGAGAAGCAAAGACATGCTTGCTTGGGTAAACAAATAAATTAATCTGGCAGCATCAAAGTTCAAGCATCAAAGTGAAGCAGATCAACATTTCATCAACAGAATGATCTTGGCCACAAGCAAGTAGTGTTTCCAAAATGCAAAAATAAAAAGATGAAATAAATAAATAACAGGTGAGTACTGAGGAGTACCTTACAGTCATTAAAATAAAATACACTGCAAGCATGTTGTCTTTTTAATGCATTCCTTCACAAATGATAAATGAAGAGGAAAAACAGACTTTAGAAGTATATGATGTGAGCACAGAGATAAAAAAGTAAAAACATTGACTCATAAAAAATCCATTAGAGTGGGAAATACTAGAGCGTGCAGCTCAATGCTATTTGTGAAGCAATACAGCTTCAGTTTCTTCTGTGAGCTTTGGCAGCTGCTTAAAACACTGTACTGACAGTTCAGTAGTTTAACACAGAGTTTGACAAATGATTCAGAAAGGAAATGCTCCTCACATCGACTACCCTGCCTCTCACCACAGGCAGCTTTTATCCAGGCTTTAACGGAAGACAGGAAACAGCCACTACTGTTGATTCATATTGAGATATAAATGGATGACTGCATGCAAATGAACTTGATCTAAAAGAAGATTATTCAGTATTTAACAGTGACTCTACAAGAGACATTCAACAGAATACACAAATAGAGTAGATAGATACAAAACAGCAGTTCAAAGGATTGCACAGGATTGATAAAACTTGTAATTGAGATTAGATTTTGTTGTGGATGAATTACCAAATTTACTCTCAATGTCAGGGTCGAAAAAGGAAAGTACTAGAGATCCTACTGAATAAAAATTTTACCATTGTCTTCTTCAATTCATCGTCTGTTTTCTTATTCTCAAGTGCAGTCTGCATGGTCTTCACATCATGCTGGACGCTTGTTAGTGTGCTTCCAATTGTAGCAACACTCTGGGAAATATAAATATGCCCCAGGTCAGTTGAACATAAAAAAACATGTCATAAAAAATATATTAGATTTAATTTGACCCTAAACCTTCACTTTGGTTTTATTTGTCTTTACCTTTTGAAGCTCTTCAATTGTTGTGGGAAGGCTGATTAGGTCAGCAGCTGACTTCAAGTTAGCCTTCAAATGGTTAACAGCAGTGTCTAGAACATTAATCTGCAGGAGTGAAAAGACAAGAACCATCCAATTACATCTGAGGATATAATTATTTAGGTGAGTAATAGATTTGTTTGCTGACCCCCATACTGAGCCTAGCTAGGGTTGTACAGTATACAACCTCTCTAAAATACCCTGCCCAATAGAATGACTCGTGATTCTTTATTACTCTTGTGTAACTCTTCTATAGTGCTCTGTATTTACACAGCTGCAAGGTACCACACATCCATCTACTATTGTCACCTTGAGTTTACTTTATCCTATAAAAACATGGTTGACTATCATGGACTGTATGTCAAACTGACCTTTCTGTTCATTTCTGTTAGGTTTGACCACAGTTTGCCCAACCCCTTGTCTCCGTTTTCAATGCCATCAAGCTTTCTCTCCTTGTTTTTCAAGTCCTCGCTTAATTTTGGTATTTCACTTGATGACACCTTCTGGCTTGATTCCACTGTAAAGAAAATAATGACACTGTTATAACAGCAATGTAACATCAAACACTGCATTACTGGGTTATGCAGATTCAAATGTGCAAAGTGCAGTGAGTTATTATGACCATCACAAGGTCGTCTAACTACTGATATGTGATAGTGGCTCTTACTGCTGTGCATCTTTTCTTTCAATGAGTCTAGATCTTCTTTCAGGGCTATCTGCATCCATATGAGTCCAGCACAGGCCATTACACAGGCAGCTAGTATGATGAACAGAAACAAGGGGTAGCACACATTGCAGCACTGTACATAGCTTCTTCTGTAAAGAGAGGAAACAGGTTTATGTTGTTAGACACTGTACACCACCCTTTATTACAATATGTATGTATCTATGTGTGTGTGTGTGTGTGTGTGTGTGTGTGTATATATATATATTCAGAAAACAATTAATTAAAATTTTGATGCCATTGCACGAATTACAACAAAAATAAAACATGCTATATAATGGTAAATATAAGAATTACAAATAAATAGTGACATACAAATATGTTGCTATTTACTGATACGTTATCTGACATTCATGAATGAATTAAGTCTAATTTGGCTGATGTAAGCCCTCATGAAAGGGAAATCTTAAAAATGTAACACAGCTTAAGAAAAACAAGTAAACAAATGTTGAAATATTATGTGTTTTAAGTCACTGCACAATGACTAGATATATAGAGACAGAGCCCTTGGTCACATTCAAATGAGCCAATCCTTTTCTTAAAGCACTGTTGCTGAAAAACAGGTTGTGACACAGGATTAAAGGTCTTCATTCTTATGCAGATTTGTGCGAAAAGAACTGTACAGTATGTATCCTAGTGCTGAGATCTCTGACGAAGGGGTTCAAGATCTCAAACTGTCAGTCAAGGTAAAATATGTGTGCGTTTCCGTTAAACTATATTAAAACGTTATTGATTGTTATCGTAAACGACAACACTGACAAAACGCATTACTCTCCGACTTTTTGTATGTTTTCATGGTTTGTTTACTCCTGTTCTGTCTGTTTACATGTTGTTTTCACATTGGAAACGGAACCAAATATTGTTGTTACGCAGTACTCACTTCCCAAAGTTAGCTCCGCTGCTCAGGTTGCTGAATTCGTCGTCGTCCGAGCTCGACTCAGATTCCGAATCCGGCGGCTCGGTTCGGAGAAGTCGGTGCCCGGTGCCCTTCTTAGTCTTCTTTCTTTTACTATCCCCAAGTCCGATCAGGGCATTCAGCTCCTTCCTCTTTTTCATTTTCTTCTGGGGTGTCAGCGAACCCACAGAGCCCGCTTTGAACCCGACTAAATCCAGCGTTTTGTCCAGTTTGGTGAATGATTCCTTTTATTTAGCTAGCCGCAATGCTAACTCAACGTTCGTTCTGCTAGCTTGAATTTCAACCACGCACCGCAGCCGGAGGATGTAAACACATTAGACTAGCCGGTCGGTTTCCTCGTCAACGTAGTGACAAAACACATATATGCTAAATAACTAAAAGACATCGCACAAAATCTCCTCTAAAACAACTTTTTGCCTTTAAATGCTTGGTTTACGTCAGCTAACCCAGCTATCATCCGCTAACTTGCTAACTAATAGCAGTTAACAGTAGCTAGTTCGCGTCACGGTGCTATCACATCGCATCAGCAGTAATTAAAGTTTCCTGCCTTGGCTTATTAAAACATATCCATCATCCGTACGTGTCATAAAATCTAAATATGCGGCGTTGTACTTGTAGCGATGCGTCCTGCTGCCTGTCTTGTTTAGCCGGAGCATCTGAGTATTCCCTTCTCTGATTGGTGCAGGAAGAGGCTAAGACTTCCGGTGTTTTGACCACAGGGAGCGCATCGCTACACGCCCCAAAGCTGCCAGCCATGCACACACAGCGTGGGAACATCTGCTGAGCACACACAGGTAAAATGATACACCCACACCGCTTTACAGTCGCGACCCACTCAGTGATATTAAATCGGTATTTTGTTTCTATTTGTGTGTGTTTCTTTGTGGTTGTTTTAGCATCCCTCTGGGCCTATTCCATCTTTGTGTGGCCCTTTTGTGTGTCCTTGTAGCTATTTTGTGTCTCCTGGTGCTCGTTTAGTGTGTCTTTGTGGTTATGTCATGCCCCTGCAGTCGTTCTATGTCTCTGAGGTAATTTTGTGGCCTGTTGTGATCATCTCGTGACTCCTTGTGTTTTTTTAGTAGTCTTTTTGAAAAAAACAAAAAACAAAACAGGCACTTCTAAAACAGGTATACTTCGAGTATTAATCCGATTTTATTTACACATTAAAAGTAAAACTCATGCATATCTACATGCCATTTTTTTGTACTGTCCACCTAATTTAATTGTGTTTAGTGAATTTGCACAAATCTTTTATTCTGCTTATTAGAATAGCCAGAGGGTGTTCTTGTTGTTGAAAGCAGGTCATCTTGTGTTTTAGGCGATATGTAAATATTTATTTTTGTTGGTTGTTGAGCTGTCTACTATATATGTATATAGTATATGATATATTTTTATAGCAAACAACTGTGATCTCATTTTGTACACAAATAGGATTAATCCATTTTTGACTGTGCGTAGAGCATTGGAAGTGTAATTTTATTTTTTTTTCAAATTAATTGTTTGTATGTACATTTTTTAGAAAGCAGTTAGATAACTTGTATTGCTTGTTTTGTCTAAATAGCAGCAACTGCAAAAAGACAGTCAAATGTTTTTTAAGTTTACCAGTAAATTAATTTGCAACTTCTGTTTATTAATATTCTAAAAATTGACTAATGGAAACTTTTATACTGTACATTGGTAGCTTGCGTATTGTTCTATGCATTTATCCCCCAGACTTTACATAATATTTTCATGGATACACTACATTATGAAGCGGGATTAAATTTTTTATTTCAACTGACTTTGTGCAGCAGGGTTCTGCCAAAAATCCCAGTGACCTGGAGCGCTTTTGGGCCGACCCAGCAAGACACATGTGCTGAGTAGAAGTGGGGTCTCTGTAGACCAGCCTTTAGCTCTTTTTCATTGAAAATGGACTCCCACTGGCCATCTTTTGGCTTCGAAAATATGTTCCTTTATCCACCCGGCCCCCCATACTACCAGAGTACAATAGTTACAATAATGACACCGAATGAAAACCTCCACACTGGACCAATTTTACAAAAGACCCGAGATGCTCCTCAGCATCTCAGTATGTGTTTAGTTATTGAGTTGCACGAGAGGCCTACTGCTGATGCTTTATTATCCTCTGAAAAGAATTTCTCAAGGCAATGCTTGTCAGTTCATGATAATATTAAATGCCACCCACACAAATACAAAGATTATATTATCATAGCTGATGTGCCTTTCCTGTTTCTTTAGTGCAATGGACTGGAAGACAGTTGCTGCATTCTTTCCAGTGCATTTATGAATTCAGCAAAGAAGGTAGCAGAGCAACATTCAATCACTTCCTTGTGTGCACTAGGAACACCTGGTGAGGGGACAAGTATCATGCTGAGGGCCTGTGCAGACCCCCACCAAGATGAGCCTGCAAATCAAAAGCTTCAGAGGTGATTCATCTCTTCACTGGAGTCTCCGCTTTTCATCTGGAGTTAAGACTGAAAGGGGCGACACTTTAACTTATGGCTCCTCATATCTGCATCCGCGAGGTAGGGAGCGTCAGGCGCTGGAAGCCCACTACTCTGATTATGGCAAAACACTTGTTTTTGCACTTTGTTCACAGCGGGGTTACGCATATTCACACTGTGAGTGACTCCTGCAACTGTCAGGAAGGGAGCTGCCTTGGCTGCTCACCGAGAATGTTAATAGTGGTGGTATGATAGGAAATACTGAATAGAATTGACTGCTAATTGAATGCTTTCATCTGACATGGCAGGCTGTGTGAATACAGATTATCACCAGTTGGAAGAGGCGCTGCTTTTAGAATACCAATTTCTATCGCCGTTTATTTAGAGTCTTTCAACCATTGTGCTGGATGACTCAACTGGCAGACATGAACATTTCCTCATGAAATATGTACTTTCCTGCCTGACAGAGGAAATGGAATCCACATGTTATTTACACACGCTTAAACCGATGAACTGTATCTGTAACATCCTCCATCTGATGTTTTAGCAGGAATCAAAATGTTTTCACTTATTTATTTTCCTGTTTGCAGCTTCTGCCCTTGTGCCTTCTGTGTATTTAAAGTACTTAGATGATATACTGACAGATTACTTCCATGGTTGGAGAAACACTAAACTGAGCTTGGTGTGTGAGGCAGGACATCAACAAGCCTGTCTCCTTGAAATAATCTTTACAAACAACTAAATCAGAACATAAATGCAGACCAGCTTCTTTTTAATGTTTAAAAATCAGGTAACTATTAAGTCACTAAGTGTTAAAGCTGAACAATAGCAAGAAAAACCTCAATTAAATATTTTCAAAATTATTACCATCGTTTTTGGCACACGCATATTTGTTCTAAATAAAATCCATGCAAATATTTTCATCACATTTTTCAGGTTAGCAGCGTATAAAATCCCATTTTCCAAAAATGCAATAAGACTCTAATGTGTCACATGTTTAATTATCTTGAACGTTTTATGTATTTGACAAAAATGCACTTTCGCTGACCAGCTTAATAGTAGTGTGTAGTAAAAATGAGCAGATGTAGACTTTGATGCTTGCAACCTGCTCGCATGCTACAAAGAGACCTGCTCTGAGGCTTCACATTCGCTGTTTCATCTCATGGCTGCAGGCTGATGAGGCTTTGGTTTGGGGAGTTTGTCAAATAGAAACTCCAGGCGACATACAGTAAGTGATGCCTGCCTGGAACTGAGGCTTGTTACACCCTCATTCCTACTAATTGACCTTTTTAAATGATCTGCGAACTGATGATAATAGTTCTTGCTTTGCCAGTTCTTCAGATACTCAGTATGAGCCATACTGAGTGTCTATAGCGCTTTGCTGCTAAAGCTAATGCGAGGCTTGGCATTGTAACCGAAATACCCACTGACTTCTCCATGGCATTAATTCACCCCCATATCATCACAGATGCTGTTTTTTTTTCTTTCTCAACTTTGGCACTTAGAATTTGGCGTTCGTCTTTTCTTCCCATGCATCGCAGCCCGAGGGCACGGCAGTCAGGCACATTCGACGTGCGACGCCAGGAGCTTTGACCTATCTTTGCTCACAAAGGCTGAGCCTTCGGTGGATGCTCGTTTTACACCTGAAGACGATGCCCCCCCCCCCCCCCCCCCCCCCCCCCCCCCCCTCATCCGTTGCCAGTTAACCTGCTTATTTTAGAATCGCCGGTTTAAGGAAACGCCAACAAAATTTTGAAGCACAACCAAACAAGTTGTTACTAATGCCATTTACTGAACGAAAGAACGTCTCATCTTTTTAAAACTTGTCATATCACACATTGCTAAAAATTCAGGGTTCAGTAGGTTTTTTTTTCTGTTTAAAATAGTCATAGATGCAGACATTTTTGGGGCTCACGTCACAAATATGTACAAATTAGGACAACAGTGGCATGAAACAAGCTCTGACTAATGTTTGACATTGATGCTGAAAGTGTTGCTCAAATTGAATTACCAGTGATAGTTACTGGGTCTATTCCCACGTTTTCAAGCCACTGTAAGTCAAATCAAAGACTGCACTTGTACATTTCTGATGGAGCTGATTAGCTGAGATTTCATATGTTTAAATTTATATGAACCTTTGATTGATTGATTGCTTATTTACTAATAAATATATAATGGTTTATTTAAATAAATATTTGAATATTTAAAGTGTTTAGGGCCTTTATTGCTGTGTGAGTGAATAGACTGAGCCAATTGGTGTGTTTTAATGTGATTCAGGTTTATTTAGAATATTAGTGAATAATTTAGATCACTCAAATGTTGTTTTGTGCGATTTCTCCAATTGCTTGGCTTTGCGAAGTCCACCCAAATCAAGAGCACATCCCGAACAGATGCAGATGAAACGGGCGCGAAAATGAAGCCAGACTGGTGACATGAGAGCAGACAGAAGCACCAAAACCTTGTCAAATCCAAGAGCGATCGCCCCGTAACATCTGAGCGACTTCATCCCACGTCTTGTGTCAGTCAGTGTAGTTTGTGGGCGCCTCTGATAGTGTACAAAAGGGAATCAGCAGGGGGCAATGTTCTCACATCAAAGAATCCTCGACATGCAACAGAAAGGCAACACTTGAGTCAAGGACACAGGGCTCAGAAACACTGGCTCTGCTCGACGTAATGGCACCAATGCAAATATTTTTCATATCCAGCACAGCAGCCATCAGTGATCACATTTGTGGCGCAATATTGAATGCAACATGCTGTGCGGGAGGCATGTGATTGTAAAAGGCTTGTAGAGCTAAATATTTTAAACGCTACCAGGCTCAGCATTAGCCCAAGACATGCACAGCCACAGACTATGTATGGGGAGCAAAATGAATCTGAGATCATGTAATCATGAATAATAAATGCAATTGTAGCATTCACTAGCGTTATTAGCCTGGAAATAGATGACACTTTGACCACTATTCGCTCCGACACTGCAGACGTGTCAGTTGACTGTAAAAGAAAATGCAAGAGGTGGGAACATGATGATTTAGCGATTACTTCGCTGTCTCCTGCCACAAAGCTAACTGTAGCGACACTTAACTGTAGAGTCCCCCACTACAGCAGAGTCTGATATGATCTGAAATGGATAAAAGGGAATAGATTAATATATTAGGCAAATGCAGTGAGGACAAATCGCACAGCGTGGAGCACTCCGGGATGGAGTTTTGTCGAGATCTCAAACCAAATGCGCCGTAAATTCAAAGAATCGTCTTGAGTTTATTGTCTAACGTGAACCTTTTGTTCCTGGAACGGCAAGCATGTTTATGTAAATCAACACGGAGGCTTATACGAAGCAGCTCCGTGCCGATAGGTCGCCCAAATTGTGTAAGACATCAGAGCATAAGGCAGAAACATGAGACATTTCAAATTCAATGAGATTTAAGGATCTGTTTCACAGACAGACAGCCAAAGTTCTCTTTTTCAGTGTATTATACCAGGATTAGTCTAATCCATGTCTGTGAAATAGGCCCCTTCATTTTCCTGTTAATGTCTACCGTGCATTAGGTATCTCCTTCCTTGGTTTTCCAGTCATTTGTGGAACTGAAGGGGAATAAAAAAATTTATACACAAAATCTGGTTCAAACAAGTTTACTGCATTTGCAGCCGCTTCGAGTAACGACAGAACAGTCCAACGGGGGAAAGAAAGACAGATAAGAAGCAACAGAGAGAAACTAATTATATATGTGAAAGTTTAGCAGTCCTGATTAAAATTTATTGTGTGAGTGATCAAAAGATGACCGCGTGGGGACCGATTTAATCGGCGGAACGGTGCCGGAGCTCAGACAAAGGGACGGGATTGTGCAGATACTGTACCTGCTTTCCAACCCACAAACCCCTGCGAGAGCACGGAGGGGCTCCGCGTCGGCGCCGAGGAACGGCTCTGCCCTAGATTCCGCTCGCGCGCCGGCTATTTTCTGCAGCTCGTCGAAGACGCACTCCCTTCACCGCAGCTCGCCTGTGACAGGGGGCTGATGGCTTCGTGCTGCCAAATGCGGTCACGCGTTGTCTGCGGTGGAAATTCCTCCCCGTTGTAATTTCATCACTTCGCTAAACGTGCGACGGTCGTATCAGCTTTCACGTCGCTGCCCCGCGTCTCCTCACCTATTTGAGTCCTCTTTGTACAGTTTTCATTCAGTTGTACCGTTCAGGGCTTACATGTGTCTGATTGCTTAACAAATTCCTATGTCACATATCCCACACACTGGCATTTGTGAGTTGCATGAACTGGATACGTGTTTACTACTAATTTAATACACTGAGTGCATTTATTTAACAGTATAGAAGCTTCAAAATAAAATGTAATGTAATGACATCATTTGTTAATTAGGTCATGTGGTAACAATCTCATAACTAGTAACGAACTGATTTCACCTAATCCTGCAGTGTAATATAAGTTATTGTACTAAAGTACTTTCTGGTGCTTTTTAATAGAATGAGTAATATATTTGTCACTTGCAATAACAGAACTCTACAATATTCCCCTATAAATTCTAATCATTTGGATTTAATTCTAATTTTACTAGGTCTAACACACAACGTGCACATTAGTGTGTGTGTGTGTGTGTGTGTGTGTGAATTAAAAATATTAGCCTCATTATTCCTCATATCTGGATTCTCGCTGTTAAATTGGCCGTTTCATTCACAGAGACGTTGCACATGTGGGGTTTGAGCTAACAGGAACATCTGCTCCGTGTTAACGCAGCCTGCACCTGATTGAAGAAAGCGAGAGTGTTACAAGTAGACTGAGCTAATGCTCTAATCACGTCACCGCACATGATCGTGGGATCACTTCAGCCTTTTATTACAGTTTTTGCTTATCGTGTGCCGGAGAGTTTAGCGCCTGATTATTCCAACAAATATGTGAATAATTAGTTTAAACGCCGGCTTTGTGACATGGCTGGGATTGAGGCTTCGGAAGGGATTTTTCTGGGTCATTGTGAGCGAACAGCGACGGCATCCGCGTCTCATCCCGTGTAAACAAACGCGAACAACAAAGCGGAGCAAAATTCCTTCGCTTTGCCTTCACAACGTCGCCTTATTTGCAGAGGCTGACGCAGCTTTGTTTGGGGAGGAGAAACGGCTCCCAGACAATTCAAACCTGTCTCCAGCACCGCTCCAGTTCCTCTGTCTCGACGCCAGACTGGGCTGCTGTTTTCTTGCTTGTGCTTCTCCCTGTTCACTTGCTCGATTCCCACCATTAACGAGCTCTGGACGCTATTTCTGACTGGAGGGTTGCAGCTCGTCCAGTGCATAAAAAGCTCAGGAGGGGCGTCTGGAGCCGTCCTGCCCGACAAGGACAATCATAGCAGCACACTCGGTGCTCCCTAATTCTGCAGAGCCCCGTCTGTCTGCTTTATGCTGCAAACCACAGGCCCTCGCCTCTGATCCACTGTCTGCACATTCACTTTCATTTATGGTGTAACGTCGGCTGGAATTCTCCAAAAACAATACCCTATTAACGCGCGTAACAAGGATGTGCCCCAGTTGTTTTTGTCAGAGATAATGTCAAGGGGAATTGGCAAATAGCTGCAATGTGCAAGCACGACTTTCCTCCCCGCACGTGTAAAACGTGTCGCCGTACGTATGTTTAGGTGCAGCCAACGCTGTTTAGGCTCTTTGTGCCCGCATGTATTCGTCTACTGTCAAGCTGAAGTTGATCTGGAATTCTCTTTGTAGCAGATTCTCTCCCAGCATCCTCAGTGCGCTCCAGATGCACGAGGGAGAGACCTTGACGAGGCGTACGAAAGGAAAACCAGCACATTTGGGTATGACTAAGACCTTCAAAGCATTCTCCATCCGCTAGCACTAGAGTTTTTTTTTTTGTGTAATTCAGCATATACAGTCAAGCAGCACATCACGTGGATAGTCTATATTTTTGTCAGCATGTGTTATGTGTGTTTCTCTGCAGAATGAGGTGTTATCTCGCGCTGGCTGCCAGACGGCTTGTATGGAAATACTACGTCCTCCGATGAGGTCGAGAGCAAAGACAAACTTTTTAAAGGGGGAGAGGAAGTAAGAGGATTAGACTTGATAATGCGCGTGAAACCTCCCGCCAGGATGAGCTTGTCAGATCGCAGAATACCTGTGGCTGTTTACGATGGCTCCCACAGACATTGATTGATTGGCGGAGGTTGTGTTGGTAGCAGATGAAAAGCAGAAGGTCATCGACAGTCTGCGGATGAATGGAGCACATTACTGACATGACAAGGTGCATTTACAGTACGTATTAAGATTCACACTGAAGCCAAGTGAAAAAGAGAAAACAACCTCAAGGTAACTCTGCAAACCGCTTCACTTTTACCACCTAATTTGTTGTTATTCATTCCAAATTCTGAGCAAACGTGGCCAAAGCACCTTGGCAGCACATGGGCTCCTAAAGCATCCGGAAGATATTTAAAAAGGGAATCTAATATCCTTAATGAATAGCCAGCGAGTGCGAAAAGTGATCTAACAAATGCTGTTATCAAAGACGACTGTGTGCAGTTGCAACGCACTAGTTTGAACTGTTTAACACATGCAAAGGATTTAGTTCGCAATTTAGTGTTTGGAGCGCTTTCAAGCCCGAGCGGGAGCACGTTCCTCCCAAGGTCACCTCGGTCCGAGCCGCGGCGCTGAAGGAACTGGGCGGAATCTGTTTATTTGCTGAGAGAAACCGGCAAAAGTAACCGAATGTAAAGGCCGAAGGCCGGGAAACCCACGAGGCGCCCGCACATTTGACCTATTATTAAATAAAAGCTCTGACAGATGAAGTCGCTGGCACGTTTCAGATTTACATTGAGTAACTCACTGCCTGCAGAGTCGCAGACCTGGCACGTGCGCTATGTGCAAACATTAATAAGATGTAAATAAAACAAGAGGAAGGTGATTATGAATGTCTGTGGGGATTTCTGTAGCGCGATGGCTCTGACAAAAGGGTTCCAGCACTTAGTCGGGGCTCCTTATTGCCAAGCCTCTATCAGCTTCCTAAGTCGTATCAGATGTTTCGGCTTTATTGGGACTTGAAATAGTTATTAGCCTGAGCACCCACCCTGCTGGATTTATCTCCTGTTAAATACGGAGCCACACAATTATGAGCCGCGAGATACGCTTCTCCCCGTTCCTTTTTCTCCTCTCAAATCAAAAACGACTCGTTTTAGATTTGATGACGAGCAGGTGAGACGCCACACAATGCGAGGAGCGCTGTGGCCCTTGAAAAGACGAGCATCCTTGGAAATGACTCGAGAGGAAGTCGGGAAGTTTACCGAGCCCTCACTACGAGTGAGCAGCAAAAGTGTCTTCTTCTGTGGTTTTAGAGGAAAACCAGGGCGGAACAATGGACTCCACAGCCGCTGTGTCTCGGAAATGGAACCTCGCTGCTGCGCGTGAGTGCAGACAGACTGTACTGAGAGGGACAAGATGGAGCATTTCTGCCTTCCACTGCATGTTTCCTAAATTACACTATGCGGGTCATTTCCATAGGGGGAAGAAGTAGGGCTGCAGCGTATCTAATTTGTCTGTAATACCAGCAGAAATAGAGATTCTCCTGCCAAGCAGCATCACAACTTCTGCCTTTGTCTGACACGCTCATGCCAGAGAAGCAGACGTCTGCCAACGGTTTTATCATTTTCCAGTGTGTGTTACTTGACCGCAAATAATTCAATTTAGAGCCACAAAGATCAGTCAGTTAATCAGCAGCAATTTGATAATGAATTCATCATTGTGAGGATTTTTCTTTCCCATAGTCAGTTCTTGCTCCAACTTCCTGCCTTTCTGCATGTTGTGTCACTCGAATCGTTTTAAATTAGATTACAATGTGCAGCCATGGATCAGTTGGTGGGGCAGTTATTATTCCAGCCCCGCTTCCTCCTGGCTGCATCTGGACACTGAACCCCAAACCCTCGGTGCCTCGCATGCAGCCGCCTTTTCCCCCGGGGAATTAATAAAGGCTGGTTTTACGATTAATATTAGGCCACCTCGGACTTTGGGAAACTCAGTTGGACGTTTTCCACAATTTTCAGAGGTTTTATAAACTAAAGGATTGCCCGGCTAATCGTGGAGACAATTAACAGATGAATGAATGAATACAATACTAGCTGCTGCTAATAATAGTTGCTCCTCTGACTTAATTACGATTAAGGACAGAAAATGTAGATTGAAAACACATAATTATTCCTATTCCGTCCTTCTACAGCTAGGATTAAAAAGCTATAAACGACAGACATGGAATTGTTTAAAATTGTATGATTTCTTTTAAAAATCTTTGCATTGGCAACAGTAGTCAGTGTTCTAATCTATTACCCCTATAATAAACCCGATACCCATATGGAACACACATATGGAACACACAAACTCATAGTCACACTGCACCATGTGTTTGCCTGCTCCAAATAGGCATGGATCTTATTTATATGTATAGAATATATTAAGTGTATCAGCAAAGAGAAGCCTTGAAAATGGAAAGATGTAAAATTTACCAAGTGTGCCCCCCCCCCCTTCATAAAGAGTGTAATACTGTATGAATGAGCTGCGCTTCCTGTGATAGGTCTGTTGGCGATGCATGAAACACCTTCCTGCTTTTGTTCTGTGTATGTACTCCTTTAATTTCACCTTCTGTATTTGTTCGATCGACACAATACTCGGGAATCAAATGCGGGAGGGTTGGATTCCATTAAAATCCTATTCAGTGGCAACAATACAGAGAAACCTAGCATTAAGAGAAAGCGCTTTTTCTTCTCAGGAGAGAAAAAAAAGATCCCTTCCTTTAATCACACTGATTCAATTTAAACTGCTACGGGACTATAAAAATATTACTTAAGCAGCAGCGCTGCGTTAAGCATTAATTCGTGTTGTAGAAACACAGCCACCGCTGCCACAGACGCTGTCACTGTCATGTGTTTTTTTATTTTTTTTATTATTTTTTTTTTTATTTGTCATTTAAGTGCAAGGTACCAAAAAAATGAAGGGAAATCATTTTCTCAGCCGGTCTCAAATCGCATGCGAGACATAAACGTTTACCATTCAGGTGCTGGTCAGAAGGTTGGATTCGCTCGACTATTTCTAATTGATTACAGGGTGGACGGCGGCCGCCGGGCCTAAATTTAGGAAAGCTTTCACGAGCGAGATCTGAGATTTTATACTTTCCTCTTTTACATGGGCTGCAGTCAGACTGCTCCCTGTCGCTCAGGGTTACGAGCTGCTTCTTACTTGTGTTCAAAGTTAGGCACAGAGCACAGATCACAGCTAATGCAAAGTGACAGCGAAGCCAAAAGCATGGCAGACGCATTTTTTTCTCCTCATTGTAGTATTTTTAAGTTTTGTAATTTTCCAGCTACATTACAATCGTCTCTTTAATAATTAGTGATTGTGCATATTTTTGCTGTAACCTCCTTTAAATCTGAAATGAAGGATAACCTTTCCTTGATTAGGAAAAAAAAGAAAAAGATTAGAAGGCTGTTAATTCTTTCCCTCTTTCCTGCTTTCTTTTCGTCTTAGTTCATATTTATATAATAAATAAACCTAAAATAGACAACATAACCTTTTGTTCTGTTAGAGGGAATCAAAGTTCAACTCTTTCACCCTTTCAGCAGACTTCTCCTCTCCAAAGTGACCTAATGCAGCTCGTGCTGCATTGCCCGACTTATAAAAATACAGTTGTGATATTAATAGGGATAGCGGTTAAAATATATTAACATGATGATGAGCATCTGTTCGGCATCAGTTAATTACAGCAGAGACACGTCTGCACTCAAAAGTAAGAAAAAGGCAATGAATGAACACCTGGTCACCGCATTAATATTCACATCATTGTTCATTTAATACTCGTCAACACTAATGGTGAGTCTTTTAACGTCACCAACTAAAGCCCTAAAAGAAAACTCATGTTCATAAATAATGTTTATAAAATTATTATTAGACATATTTAGCTAATATGGTGTGAGACTCATTATTGTAATTGTTTTGATCTTAAGATTTTTATAATGGATACAATTATTTGTCATCATCATCATTGTTATCAGTCATCAACATTGATAGTAATAATCATTCTTCATCACGTTGAACCAATAACTGAGACTGAGCTGTCTGTTGACCTGTGTTGATGTCAGGTGACTCTGGGCTCAGTGCCCGGCGTTCGTCCTTAAACGCCTCCGTCCTCCACTCGTTTGTCGCTCCTCGTCCTGCGTTCTGCGTCTGGATAAACATTTGGCCTCTTGGAAACGCAACTGTCAGCGCTGAAGAGTGAACAAGCCCCACTCAACATCGCTTAGCGAGTGATGGAGTCGGTACAGTGTGGACACGAGGCGCCGGATATAGAAGCTAATCACACGACTGATATTACTGCCAGGGCTCTTGTTAAGAAAACAGCTGTTCTGTTCCACACCTGTGACTCAGACCTCTATATAAAAATCCATATTGCTGCATGTTGTCACTACGTCTTCCTCACAGCAGCATAATTCCTATAATAGCCGTCTGCGAACTCTCGGCGTCGGCTGTATAATCAGCGCCGCGACGGCCCTGCTCAGCGTGTTGTACACAATGAAATTCATATTGATAGGTCAATCTGAGAAAGTGGAGCCGGGCAGAATTGTAAAGCGGCGCCGCTGCTTCTCCCGCTCGCCGTGGGTCGCTTGCTGTGAATTGCGGCAGCCGAAGCATGAATTTTGTCACACTGTATGGAGCCTGAAAGCAAGAGGTTAGGAAAACAGAACCTGGCCGTCTGGAGCAATACAGCGCCGACGGACCCGGCTCCCGGTTCCGGAGAATCCAAACGAGGAGAACGCATAAATCGCAGCAGGAGAAAATAACACACTGGAAAGTTTAATGTGACAGAATCTCCGATCTCACGATGGAGCCAGAAACTGACACAAAGTGAAATATTAGCTGTCAAATTAGATACAACTCTGAATATTAAAACATAAGGACTTATGTTACTGATTTGTATTTATGTTATGTTTTTTTTTTTAAATCATGGCCTGATGTAGCATCAGTCTAATCTCCCGTGGCTACAACAAGCTAATGCGTCCAACGTTAGCTCAGCTGCTTTTGCTTAGCCGAGCTGATGTTCACCTCTGGTCCCTGATGTGAGCCAAGATAATTTATTATATTTAATGTTCACGGATGTTTTATCTTATCTGATGAGCTTTTACTGCATTTTGCTTCATGCCAGCTAAAAAGCTACGCATGGAAATATGCTTAACAGAACATATAGTCATCTTTGCTCTTGCAGTCTTAGACTGACAGTTCACTCATATATAAATTATATAATGTGTACGTTTAAATCTTAATACTGTTGAAAAATAAAACAAAAGCTTGTATCAAATAACTAATGTGTTATGCTCTGTGGAAATCCTTGACTTGCTGATGATTCATTAAATTATATTCTTGGGTGTTTATTAATGAATCGAGTTCTGCTCAATATTGAATGAGGGGAATGTAAAACAGGGCTTCACCCAGCCATATCATTGGATGTGGCAGGGAGCGTCGCTCGCAGCCCGGGTGCTGCCTTCCTGTAGAAACCTATGGCATTGCCATGGGGAAAGATTAACCCCGTCCGCCGCTGTTTGATGCGGTCAGCAGATGTAAAGCTGTAGAGATGGAGCCGCCGCAGATACTAGCTGCTGTGTGTGTGTGTGTGCGTGTGTGCGTGTGTGTGTGTGTGCGTGTGTGTGTGTCTGTGTGTGTGTGTGTGAGGATGCTATATGGCGCTCGCGCTCTGCTAGCCCTCATCTTAACCGGTTCCAGCCAAGGATGATGTCACTTCTTGCCCTGCAGTGGTGTAATCATTCTCCTGCATGCCTGAAGGGCCCCTCAGGAGTTATCAGTCTTTGATAGTTGTCTCTGCTGCAGCTGATTCAATCTGTGACACCACTTCGGGCCATGTGTGCGCCTATAACAAACACACTTAATCATTCCCGTCGTTAGGAGCGGAGGGGCTCCGCCGCGGTACTTGCGTTCTGCTCGGAAGGCGCCGTCGCGCGGACGCGGACCCGCGTGGAGAGTCGCACGCACGGCCCAGCGTGCCACTTCCTGCCCCCCCGCTGCCCCGTCCCTAAACCTCTTCACCCGCCGTGCGGGGGAGCAGACACTGTGCTCTTTTCTCTTTGTCATGGTAATAACGCTAAGCCTAACCGTCCTCCATTTTGCCTGTCAACTTGCATTTATTTTGTTTTCCATTTCCCCTTTCTCTCCGCGGCATGTACTGTCAGGTTTCTCGGGGTGCGTTTAAGTCCCTCCGTGCATCATTCACCGCTCCTGGAACCAATTATATTATCCGGCCCGCCCTTTCGGTTCCTACAGTGGGAATTAAGGGCAGAAAGAACCCCAGATCTATTCACTGCGCTCGCAGCATCACACCTTTACTAACCTATTCTTAAGCTCGCGCTCATGAGACTTCCTCCGTCCTCTCCTCTTTCCACGGAGCGTCCCCTGACAGTGTGAATGAGGGTCGGCTTGTTTGTGACACCGGCGTGCCGCTGTGTGACACATTATCTGCTGTAGTCTGCCACTGCAGCGGGGTACTCGCCTCGGAGCCTAAGCGAATTGTCTGGGTTTCCAGCTCCCCCCCCAGCTATCTGCTGCGCCGTAGCTCAAGGCTTATCCTCAGGCCTCTGCAGAGCTGCCGGGCCAATGAACACTAACAACTCTCCCTTTGTATGCTGTGAGAGCCTCTCTCCACCAGCAGTAAAGCATCGGCACATTTACTACTACTATCTAGCGCTATCCATCCCCGTTACTGTGCCGTGTGTCTATTAGAGGCCAAAGAAGAGGCCCTGTCATAGTGAATTGTTTAGCGCACGCCTCTCCGCTCGTACCGCGGAGTTCTAAACAGTTCACCGTGCGTTTCGCTCACAGTCTCTCTCAAACAACGCGGAACCGGCTGTTTGAACGAGATTGTATCTCTTGTTTTTGACACCACATCTGGTGTTTTGATTATACCGCGAAGCGCCGCTTAGGCTTTTGGAGCGAAAGGCTGTTGGGAATCACTCGGACCCGGGGTCGAACGTGCGTGTGTGAAATGGGCTGCGTGTAAATATGAGATGTATCCGTCCATCCAGCCATGCATTACCCGCCCCTGATGACCATTTGACTCCTGGCTTCCTCTGTCACATTTCGGACACCACTCAGAGGTGACAGCAATCTACCCCCTATA